>NC_056430.1:11054950-11372450 GCF_018296145.1 Oncorhynchus tshawytscha | reverse complement strand
AGTAACTGTCATTATAAACTGTCATGGTCAAAACATATTGTATAGTGTTGAGTTTCATGCATGTTAACATAAGAAGCCTCCTCACTAAGTTTGTTTTACTCACTGCTTTAGCACACTTCACCAACCCTGATGTCCTTGCAGTGTCTGAACCCTGGCTAAGGAAGGCCATCAAAAATTCTAAGATTTCCATCCCCAACTACAACATTTTCCGTCAAGATAGAACTGCCAAAGGGGGATGAGTTGCAATCTACTGCAGAGATAGCCTGCAATGTTCTGTCATACTTTCCAGGTCTATGCCCAAACAGTTCGAGCTTCTAATTTAAAAATGAATCTCTCCAGAAATAAGTTGCTCACTGTTGCCGCCTGTTATAGACCCCCCTCAGCTCCCAGCTGTGCCCTGGACACCATATGTGAAATGATTGCACCCCATCTATCTTCAGAATTCGTTCTGCTAGTTGACCTAAACTGGGATATGCTTAACACCCCGGAAGTTCTACAATCTAAGCTAGATTCCCTCAATCTCACACAAATTATCAAGGAACCCACCAGGAACAACCCTAAATCCGTAAACATGGGCACCCTCATAGATATTATCCTGACCAACTTGCCCTCCAAATACACCTCTGCTGTTTTCAGTCAGGATCTCACCGATCACTGCCTCATTGCCTGCTCTGCTATGGGTCTACGGTCAAACGACCACCCCTCATCACTTTCAAATGCTCCCTAACACACTTCTGCGAGCAGGCCTTTCTAATCGACCTGGCTTGGGTATCCTGGAAGGATATTGACCTCATCCCGTCAGTTGAGGATGCCTGGTTGTTCTTTAAAAGTAATTTCCTCACCATCTTAAATAAGCATGCCCCTTTCAAAAAATGTAGAACTAAGAACAGATATAGCCTTTGGTTCACTCCAGACCTGACTGTCCTCGACCAGCACAAAAAAAATCATGTGGTGGACTGCACTAGCATCGAATAGTCCGCGATATGCAACTTTTCAGGGAAATCAGGAACCAATACAAGCAGTCAGTCAGGAAAGCAAAGGCTAGCTTTTTCAAACACAAAGTTGTATCCTGTAGCTCTAACTCCAAAAAGTTTTAGTACACTGTAAAGTCCATGGAGAATAAGAGCACCTCCTGCCAGCTGCCCACTGCACTGAGGCTAGGTAACACTGTCACCACCGATAAATCCACCATAATCGAGAATTTCAATAAGCATTTCTGTACGGCTGGCCATGCTTTCTTCCTGTCTACCCCAACCCCGGCCAACAGCCCCCCACAGCTACATGCCCAAGCCTCCCCAGCTTCCCGTTCACCCAAATCCAGGTAGCAGATGTTCTGAAAGAGCTGCAAAACCTGGACCCGTACAAATCAGCTGGGCTAGACAATCTGGACCCTCTCTTTCTAAAATTATCTTCCGCCATTGTCACAACCCCTATTACCAGTCTGTTCAACCTCTCTTTCGTATCGTCCAAGATCCTTAAAGATTGGAAAGCTGCCGTGGTCATCCCCCTCTTCAAAGGGGGTGACACTCTAGACCCAAATTGCTATAGAGCTATATCCATCCTGCCCTGCCTTTCTAAAGTCTTCGAAAGCCAAGTTAATAAACAGATCACCGACCATTTCGAATCCCACCGTACCTTCGCTGTGCAATCCAGTTTCCGAGCTGGTCACGGGTGCACCTCAGCCACGCTCAAGGTAGTAAATGATATCATAACCGCCATCAATAAAAGACAGTACTGTGCAGCCTTCTTCATTGACCTGGCCAAGGCTTTCGACACTCTCAATCACCGTATCCTTATCGGCAGACACAACAGCCTTGGTTTCTCAAATGACTGCCTCACCTGGTTCACCAACTACTTCTCAGACAGAGTTCAGTGTGTCAAATCGGAGGGCCTGTTGTCCGGACCTCTGGCCGTCTCTATGGGGGCACGACAGGGTTCAATTCTCGGGCCGACTCTTTTCTCTGTATATATCAATGATGTCGCTCTTGCTGCTGGTGATTCCCTGATCCACCTCTACGCAGACAACACCATTCTGTGTACATTTGGCCCTTCTTTGGACACTGTGTTAACAAACCTCCAGACAAGCTTCAATGCCTTACAACACTCCTTCCGTGGCCTCCAACTGCTCTTAAACACTAGTAAAACCAAATGCATGCTCTTCAAACATTCGCTGCTCGCACCCGCCCGCCCGACTAGCATCACTACTCTGGATGGTTCTGACTTAGAATATGTGGACAACTACAAATACCTAGGTGTCTGGCTAGACAGTAAACTCTCCTTCCAGACTCATATTAAACATCTCCAATCCAAAATTAAATCTAGAATCGGCTTCCTATTTTGCAACAAAGTCTCCTTCACTCACGCCGCCAAACATACCCTCGTAAAACTGACTATCCTACCGATCCTCGAATTCAGCGATGTCATTTACAAAATAGCTTCCAATACCCTACTAAGCAAACTGGATGCAGTCTATCACAGTGCCATCCGTTTTGTCACCAAAGCCCCTTATACCACTCACCACTGCGACCTGTATGCTCTAGTCAGCTGGCCCCCGCTACATATTCGTCGCCAGACCCACTGGCTCCAGGTCATCTATAAGTCCATGGTAGGTAAGGCTTCACCTTATCTCAGCTCACTGGTCACGATAACAACACCCACCCATAGCATGCGCTCCAGCAGGTATATCTCACTGGTTGTCCCCAAAGCCAACAGCTCATTTGGCCGCCATTCCTTCCAGTTCTACTTGCACATCATCATCTGCTCATCATCTATCACTCCAGTGTTAATTTGCTAAACTGTAAATACTTCGCTACTAAGGCCTATTTATTGCCCTACCTCCTCACGCCATTTGCACACACAGTATATAGACTTTATTTTTTTTCTATTGTGTTATTGACTACGCTTGTTTATCCCATGTGTAACTCTGTGTTGTTGTATGTCTCGAAATGCTTTGCTTTATCTTGGCCAGGTCGCAGTTGTAAATGAGAACTTGTTCTCAACTAGCCTACCTGGTTAAATAAAGGTGAAATAAAATGTTTAAAAAATAATAATAATAATTGATACATCAGTAGTCTGTCCAAAATTAAGTGCTGATCTACCTTCTTAACAGCACTATCAACAAGTCAGGTCCTACAGGCCCTAGTTTTGTCTCACCTTGACTACTGTTCAGTCGTGTGGTCAGGTGCCACAAAAAAAAGGACCTAGGAAAATTGCAGTTGGCTCAGAACAGGGCAGCACGGCTGGATGTACACAGAGAGCTAACATTAATAATATGCATGTCAATCTCTCCTGGCTCAAAGTGGAGGAGGGATTGACTTCATCACTACTTGTATTTGTGAAAGGTATTCACATGTTGAAAGCACAGATATGTCTGTTTAATGTTTCATTTAAAAAGGTAAGTCAGTTAAGAATACATTCTTATTTACTGTTAACTGCCTTGTTCAGGGGCAGAACAACAGATTTGTACCTTATCAGCTCGGGGATTCAATATAGCAACCTTTCAGTTACTGGCCCAACACTCTAACCACTAGGCTACCTGCCACCTAGTGCACAGCTCAGACACCCATGCATACCCCACAAGACATGCCAACAGAGGTCTCTTCATCTTAATGGTTGTACAGTCGTCTCAAATAAAACTGTGAAGGACCTCGGCGTTACTCTGGACCCTGATCTCTCTTTTGAAGAACATATCAAGACCATTTCAAGGATATCTTTTTTCCATCTACGTAACATTGCAAAAATCAGAAACTTTCTGTCCAAAAATGATGCAGAAAAATTCATCCATGCTTTTGTCACTTCTAGGTTAGACTACTGCAATGCTCTACTTTCCGGCTACCCGGATAAAGCACTAAATAAACTTCAGTTAGTGCTAAATACGGCTGCTAGAATCCTGACTAGAACCAAAAAATGTGATCATATTACTCCAGTGCTAGCCTCTCTACACTGGCTTCCTGTCAAAGCAAAGGCTGATTTCAAGGTTTTACTGCTAACCTACAAAGCATAACATGGGCTTGCTCCTACCTATCTCTCTGATTTGGTCCTGCCGTACATACCTACACGTACGCTACGGTCACAAGACGCAGGCCTCCTAATTGTCCCTAGAATTTCTAAGCAAACAGCTGGAGGCAGGGCTTTCTCCTATAGAGCTCAATTTTTATGGAATGGTCTGCCTACCCATGTCAGAGACGCAAAACTCAGTCTCAACCTTTAAGTCTTTACTGAAGACTCATCTCTTCAGTAGGTCATATGATTGAGTGTAGTCTGGCCCAGGGGTGGGAAGGTGAACGGAATGGCTCTGGAGCAACGAACCGCCCTTGCTGTCTCTGCCTGGCCGGTTCCCCTCTTTCCACTGGGATTCTCTGCCTCTAACCCTATTACAGGGGCTGAGTCACTGGCTTACTGGGGCTCTTTCATACCATACCTGGGAGGGGTGCGTCACTTGAGTGGGTTGAGTCACTGATGTGATCTTCCTGTCTGGGTTGGCGCCCCCCCCTTGGGTTGTGCCGTGGCGGAGATCTTTGTGGGCAATACTCAGGTGTAGAAGCACGGTGGCTAGGAAAAACTCCCTAGAAAGGCCAAAACCTAGGAAGAAACCTAGAGAGGAACCAGGCTATGTGGGGTGGCCAGTCCTCTTCTGGCTGTGCCGGGTGGAGATTATAACAGAACATGGCCAAGATGTTCAAATGTTCATAAATGACCAGCATGGTCGAATAATAATAAGGCAGAACAGTCAGGTGGAAGTTGAAACTGGAGCAGCAGCATGGCCAGGTGGACTGGGGACAGCAAGGAGTCATCATGTCAGGTAGTCCTGGGGCATGGTCCTAGGGCTCAGGTCAGTTGAAACTGGAACAGCAGCATGGCCAGGTGGACTGGGGACAGCAAGGAGTCATCATGTCAGGTAGTCCTGGAGCTCAGGTCCTAGGGCTCAGGTCCTCCGAGAGAGAGAAAGAAAGAGAGAAGGAGAGAATTAGAGAACGCACACTTAGATTCACACAGGACACCGAATAGGACAGGAGAAGTACTCCAGATATAACAAACTGACCCCAGCCCCCACCGACACATAAACTACTGCAGCATAAATACTGGAGGCTGAGACAGGAGGGGTCAGGAGACACTTTGGCCCCATCCGAGGTCACCCTCGGACAGGGCCAAACAGGAAGGATATAACCCCACCCACTTTGCCAAAGCACAGCCCCCACACCACTAGAGGGATATCTTCAACCACCAACTTACCATCCTGAGACAAGGCTGAGTATAGCCCACAAAGATCTCCGCCACGGCACAACCCAAGGGGGGGTACGCCAACCCAGACAGGATGACCACAACAGTGAATCAACCCACTCAGGTGACGCACCCCCTCCAGGGACGGCATGAGAGAGCCCCAGTAAGCCAGTGACCCAGCCCCTGTATTAGGGTTAGAGGCAGAGAATCCAGTGGAAAGAGGGGAACCGGCCAGGCAGAGACAGCAAGAGCGGTTCGTTGCTCCAGAGCCTTTCCGTTCACCTTCCCACTCCTGGGCCAGACTACACTCAATCATATGACCCACTGAAGAGATGAGTCTTCAGTAAAGACTTAAAGGTTGAGACCGAGTTTGCGTCTCTGACATGGGTAGGCAGACCGTTCCATAAAAATGGAGCTCTATAGGAGAAAGCCCTGCCTCCAGCTGTTTGCTTAGAAATTCTAGGGACAATTAGGAGGCCTGCGTCTTGTGACCGTAGCGTACGTGTAGGTATGTACGGCAGGACCAAATCAGAGAGATAGGTAGGAGCAAGCCCATGTAATGCTTTGTAGGTTAGCAGTAAAACCTTGAAATCAGCCCTTGCTTTGACAGGAAGCCAGTGTAGAGAGGCTAGCACTGGAGTAATATGATCAAATTTTTTTGGTTCTAGTCAGGATTCTAGCAGCCGTATTTAGCACTAACTGAAGTTTATTTAGTGCTTTATCCGGGTTTGCCGGAAAATAGAGCATTGCAGTAGTCTAACCTAGAAGTGACAAAAGCATGGATTAATTTTTCTGCATCATTTTTGGACAGAAAGTTTCTGATTTTTGCAATGTTACGTAGATGGAAAAAAGATGTCCTTGAAATGGTCTTGATATGTTCTTCAAAAGAGAGATCAGGGTCCAGAGTAACGCCGAGGTCCTTCACAGTTTTATTTGAGACGACTGTACAACCATTAAGATTAATTGTCAGATTCAACAGAATATCTCTTTGTTTCTTGGGACCTAGAACAAGCATCTCTGTTTTGTCCGAGTTTAATAGTAGAAAGTTTGCAGCCATCCACTTCCTTATGTCTGAAACACATGCTTCTAGCGAGGGCAATTTTGGGGCTTCACCATGTTTCATTGAAATGTACAGCTGTGTGTCATCCGCATAGCAGTGAAAGTTTACATTATGTTTTCGAATAACATCCCCAAGAGGTAAAATATATAGTGAGAACAATAGTGGTCCTAAAACGGAACCTTGAGGAACACCGAAATTTACAGTTGATTTGTCAGAGGACAAACCATTCACAGAGACAAACTGATATCTTTCCGACAGATAAGATCTAAACCAGGCCAGAACTTGTCCGTGTAGACCAATTTGGGTTTCCAATCTCTCCAAAAGAATGTGGTGATCGATGGTATCAAAAGCGGCACTAAGGTCTAGGAGCACGAGGACAGATGCAGAGCCTCGGTCCGATGCCATTAAAATGTCATTTACCACCTTCACAAGTGCCGTCTCAGTACTATGATGGGGTCTAAAACCAGACTGAAGCATTTCGTATACATTGTTTGTCTTCAGGAAGGCAGTGAGTTGCTGAGCAACAGCCTTCTCTAAAATTTTTGAGAGGAATGGAAGATTCAATATAGGCCGATAGTTTTTTATATTTTCTGGGTCAAGGTTTGGCTTTTTCAAGAGAGGCTTTATTACTGCCACTTTTAGTGAGTTTGGTACACATCCAGTGGATAGAGAGCCGTTTATTATGTTCAACATAGGAGGGCCAAGCACAGGAAGCAGCTCTTTCAGTAGTTTAGTTGGAATAGGGTCCAGTATGCAGCTTGAAGGTTTAGAGGCCATGATTATTTTCATCATTGTGTCAAGAGATATAGTACTAAAACACTTGAGCGTCTCTCTTGATCCTAGGTCCTGGCAGAGTTGTGCAGACTCAGGACAACTGAGGTTTGGAGGAATACGCAGGTTTAAAGAAGAGTCCGTAATTTGCTTTCTAATAATCATAATCTTTTCCTCAAAGAAGTTCATGAATTTATCACTGCTAAAGGGAAAGTCATCCTCTCTTGGGGAATGCTGCTTTTTAGTTAGCTTTGCGACAGTATCAAAAAGGAATTTCGGATTGTTCTTATTTTCCTCAATTAAGTTAGAAAAATAGGATGATCGAGCAGCAGTAAGGGCTCTTCGGTACTGCACGGTACTGTCTTTCCAAGCTAGTCGGAAGACTTCCAGTTTGGTGTGGCGCCATTTCCGTTCCAATTTTCTGGAAGCTTGCTTCAGAGCTCGGGTATTTTCTGTGTACCAGGGAGCTAGTTTCTTATGAGAATTTTTTTTAGTTTTTAGGGGTGCAACTGCATCTAGGGTATTGCGCAAGGTTAAATTGAGATCCTCAGTTAGGTGGTTACGCTTGGTGATCTCTGACTGTTTCATCCTAACATCGTTGGTGCCGACGTGGATAACAATATCTCTATACTCTCTACACTCGCCAGTTTTAGCTTTAGCCAGCACCATCTTCAGATTAGCCTTTAACGTCGGTAGCCCTGCCCCCGGGTAAACAGTGTATGATCGCTGGATGATTCGCTTTAAGTCTAATGCTGCGGGTAATGGAGTCGCCAATGACTAGAGTTTTCAATTTGTCAGAGCTAATGGTGGGAAGCTTCGGCGTCTCAGACCCCGTAACGGGAGTAGTAGAGACCAGAGAAGAATCGGCCTCTGACTCCGACCCGCTGCTTAATGGGGAAAACCGGTTGAAAGTTTCTGTCGGCTGAATGAGCGACACCGGTTGAGCGTTCCTACAGCATTTCCTTCCAGAAACCGTGAGAAAGTTGTCCGGCTGCGGGGACTGTGTCAGGGGATTTATACTACTATCTGTACTTACTGGTGGCACAGACGCTGTTTCATCCTTTCCTACACTGAAATTACCCTTGCCTAACGATTGCGTCTGAAGCTGGGCTTGCAGCACAGCTATCCTCACCGTAAGGCGAGTACAGCGGCTGCAATTAGAAGGCATCATGTTAATGTTACTACTTAGCTTCGGCTGTTGGAGGTCCTGACGAATCGTGTCCAGATAAAGCGTCCGGAGTGAAAAAGTTGAAAAAGTTGAGGAAAAAATAAATAAATATATGAACGGTAATTAAAAAGTGAAAACCGTAAAGTTGTCAGGTAGCAAAACAGGTTGGCAACAAAACGCACAGCAACTCGAAAACAAGCCTGCAAGTTGTGACCGGAAATGACGTAACTACCGTGTCTTTGTGATACGCAGAGTAGATGAATGGATGGGACTAGTGGGACTATCAATTGTTTTTCAACAGGACAATGAGCCAACACAACTCCAGGCTGTGTAAGGGCTATTTAACAAAGAAGGAGCGTGATGGAGTGCTGCATCAGATGACCTGGCCTCCACAATCACCGACCTCAACCCAATTGAGATGGTTTGGGATGAGTTGCACCGCAGAGTGAAGGAAAAGCAGCCAACAAGTGCTCAGCATATGTGGGAACTCCTTCAAAATGTTGAAAAAGCATTCCAGGTGAAGCTGATTGAGAGAATGCCAAGAGCGTACAAAGCTGTCATCAAGGCAAAGGTCGGCTACTTTGAAGAATCTCAAATATAAATGTCACTGATCCCTCTGGAACTTTCATTGCACACACCTGTCCCCTATTCTCACTGATTGTATTTCTATATATGTTCCCTTTTTTCTCCATGGTCTTGTTGATTATTGTTACAATGTCCGTTGGCGCATGTGAGTACCTGTGCTGTGTATTTTGGGCTTTCGTGCCCTTGTGGATTGCGCAGATGATTACGGGTCTCATCCTGTGTGTATTTATTAGAGGTACTCCTCGCTCTTTTGTTTTGGGTTTCAACCCTGTGTTTTGTGTCCGTGTTTGTTAGGTCTTCGTCCCCGTGCCTCTACACGGACGCCGTAATATGAGCTGAATAAAAACCCTTATTACTCGTTCCTGCCCTTGTCTCCCGATACTTCATACCAACGTGACAGTATAATCGACCATTGAGGGAGACAGCAAGAATGGCCCATCTGACAACGCTGCGATTGGTCCGTCCGGCACCGCAGCAACTTCGTCAGCTGCATCGGCTCCTCATCGACCCGCATTGCGTTCCTGTGATCGCCCTCGAGGCCGGTGTCATTGCACCTGTCCCCTATTCCACATGTATTTATTAAAGGTCCTCCTCGCTCTTTTGTTTTGGGTTTCTACCCTGTGTTAAGTTATGTGTTTGTTTGGTCTTTGTCCCTGTGCCTTTACACGGCACGCCGTAATTTGGGCTGAATAAAAAAACACTGTTACGCATTCCTGCGCCTGTCTCCCGAATCTCCTCATACCAACGTGACAATAAAATATATTTTGATTTGTTTAACGCTTTTTTGGTTACTACATGATTCCATATGTGTTACTTCATAGTTTTGATGTCTTCACTATTATTCTACAATGTAGAAAATAGTACAAATAAATAAAAACCCTTGAATGAGTAGGTGTGTCCAAACCTTTGACTGGTACTGTATATATCATTGCTCATAACGCTACATCTAGGTCCTGTCACATACCAACGTGACAGAAAGGGAGGGCCGCTGTTCACGTTCTGTTAGTCTATCTGACTTATGAGCAGAGGCACATAATTAATAATCAGTCTCGTTTTTCAAGCAATATACCTGCAACCTGTACACAGTGAACATGTCACATCTAGTCTTCATCACTTTGTGCTTGTGTTGAACAGCACCAGGAGAACGTAGGCCGTAGAGCAGTTGGCGTGTCTCATTTGTATGAGTTTATGCCTGCATTTCACTAGTCGCCAAATGCATATTTAGTGCCAGATGAGAACATTTTAACATGCTTAGAGCACCACCCACACTGTAGCCTTCAAAGTAGCCTGAGCTCCTACTGACTACCGACTCTACAGTCTGTCTCTGGATTCTAAAGACTGTCACAGCATCATAATGAGGCCCCTGACAGGCTCTCTGACTCTGCAGTCTGTCTCTGGATTCTAAAGACTGTCACAGCATCATAATGAGGCCCCTGACTGGCTCTCTGACTCTGCAGTCTGTCTCTGGATTCTAAAGACTGTCACAGCATCATAATGAGGCCCCTAACTGGCTCTCTGACTCTGCAGTCTGTCTCTGGATTCTAAAGACTGTCACAGCATCATAATGAGGCCCCTGACTGGCTCTCTGACTCTGCAGTCTGTCTCTGGATTCTAAAGACTGTCACAGCATCATAACGAGGCCACTGACGCTCCCTGAGAGACCACACTTCATATATACTTCATTCGTTTAGTTCGTTATTGCAGTTATAAGACCAGAGAGTGGGAGAGAGGGGAAGGAAGGGAAGAGGAGGAGAGGCAGTAGTAGAGAGAGAGAGAGAGAGAGAGAGAGAGATGGAGGGAGAAAGAGAGAACTACCTAGTATAAACACTGTCTATTCAGAATAACAATGGCCCCCTCTACTGGTCACTGTGAGGAAACTCACTATTATCTGTTGTAACCCTACTGTATTTTAGATCAATTGAATGAATAGTCTTAAATGACAGGTAAGTCAGGTCATTTTATGTCAGTCTTTAGTAAGAGGGTTTAGAGTGTGAATATGATTCAGGGTAAGGCCCGGTTAGGGTTGGAAATGTTGTGTTGTTTGTACTTGGTTGACCTCCTCCCAAATACAGATGAGGTTGGAGAGGAATTTCTGAACCTGCAGGTGAAGGACATCGTTTGAAAGATCAGTCATTGATAGCCTACAAGGTTTCTGGTACGTTCTTGTCTGATATGTCATTAGGACTTTCTGTACAAATGAATACCGTAAATAGATGAATTTTATTTTTCCCAGAAGGATCTTCAGTGACATAAGAAATATAAATAGTTACAGTATATCTGCAGAGTGGTCTGTAGACAGCCTGTTACTAAACTGCACCTTTAGCATGGTCACACACACACAGACACACACACCTTATCCAGCTGTTTGAGAGTGTCCTTCAGAGCGACCTCACCCCACCCATCCTGGGCCTTCTTGCTGGTAGTCTGGTACAGGTTGGCGGTGGCCATCTTGATGGTGCCCAGGAGCATGGCCTTCGTAGTTGCCGAATTCTGGATGTGAGCCCACCGGGACTCCTGAGTGAAGAAACACACATGAAGAGGGGGAGATGAGAGAGTTAAAGGAAAGACTGGTCTGTGTGTGCAGCCCTCATGTCTATATTTTGGAAAACAGTTAGTACACTGAAGCCTGGGAATTCCATCCCCTTTCCTGCCTAAGCAAGTTGTGTCAGACTCTCGAATCGTTACTGAGAAAAATTAGATAAGTGATGCTTTTAATCAGCATTTTATCTCTGCAGGATTTTTATTTGAAAGAAATTGTGGTTTAATTGACCCAGGTCAATCAGTCGACTGCTCTTTCCCTCTCCCAACCTCCAGTTGGCTCAGTGGAGATCAGTCAACTTCTACTGAATCTTTGTATTCATTTCAACAACTTTCTACTTGTGATCTACTAGATGGGTTAAGATTAATGTAAAAAATAAATCAACTGCGGCTGATTTGCTTAAACTTTTCTGGCTGTATCTTTCTGCTCTCCTGATTGCGGAGTCTGGCGCTTATCTCTGGTGCTATCCCCAGGGTTTGTGCTCCCTCTCCACAAAGGTAGTGACCCCTCCAACCTAAATAATGATCGCCCGTCTCAAAATTGTCTTGCATAGCAACAATTTTAGAATCATTAATCATCTGTCAGTTTACATCCTTCCTAGCAACAAGGTGTATTTTAAGTGTCGGGTTTCACTGTGCTTCCCTCTTTATTGACTTATCCAAGGCTTTCCATACTGATGAATCACTCTTTACTGATTCAAAGATTGTCTGCAATCGGAATGGATCATGTGTCATGTAATTGGTTAAAACATTACTTGACATACAGGACACAATGTGGCTTTTTCACCCCCTTTTTCACCCCCTTTTTCTCCCCAATTTTGTGATTACGATCTTGTCTCATCGCTACAACTCCCCAACGGGCTCGGGAAGAGGCGAAGGTGGAGTCATGCGTCCTCCAAAACATGACCCGCCAAGCAGCGCTTCTTAACACCCGGAAGCCAGCTGTGTCGGAGGAAACACAGTTCAACCGAAGTCAGCCTGCAGGCGCCCGGACCGCCACAAGGAGTCGCTAGAGCGCGATGAGCCAAGTAAAGTCCCCCCCGGCCAAACCCTCCCCTACCCCAGGACGATGCTGGGCCAATTGTGCGCAGCCCTATGGGACTCCCAGTCACGGACTGTTATCGAACCCCAGGCTGTAGTGATGCCGCAACACTGCAATGCAGTGCCTTTGACCGCTGTGCCACTCGGGAGGCAACAACGTGTTTTTTCTGATGGTGTTGAGTCAGGTTTCCTTCATTTTACGAAGGATGTCCCACAGGAATCGATTTTAGTCCTGTACTTTTTACTGTCTATTTAAACAATGTTGGTCTATCTGTAAAAAAATGTTTTACATACAGTACAACGTTATGCAGATGACACTGTTGTGTATGCTCTTGCCCCCACGCTAACCAGTCTCTGCCTTCATTGCTTTGTAGAAAGCCTTTGTTATTCTCCAAATCATGTAACAAATGTATCTGATGATTTATACATATGTACATTGGATCGTGCTCTCATTGATTGTGTCACCACTTTGTCTCGGCCTTGTCTCAGGATGGTAAGTTGGTGGTTGAAGATATCCCTCTAGTGGTGTGGGGGCTGTGCTTTAGCAAAGTGGGTGGGGTTATATCCGTCCTGTTTGGCCCTGTCCGGGGGTGTCCTCGGATGGGGCCACAGTGTCTCCTGACCCCTCCTGTCTCAGCCTCCAGTATTTATGCTGCAGTAGTTTATGTGTCGGGGGGGCTAGGGTCAGTTTGTTATATCTGGAGTACTTCTCCTGTCCTATTCGATTTCCTGTGTGAATTTAAGTGTCCTCTCTCTAATTATCTCTTTCTCTCTTTCTTTCTCTCTCTTGGAGGACCTGAGCCCTAGGACCATGCCTCAGGACTACCTGAAATGATGACTCCTTGCTGTCCCCAGTCCACCTGGCCGTGCTGCTGCTCCAGTTTCATCTGTTCTGCCTTTTTATTATTGGACCATGCTAGTCATTTATGAACATTTGAACATCTTGGCCATGTTCTGTTATAATCTCCACCCGGCACAGCCAGAAGAGGACTGGCCACCCCACATAGCCTGGTTCCTCTCTAGGTTTCTTCCTAGGTTTTGGCCTTTCTAGGGAGTTTTTCCTAGCCACCGTGCTTCTACACCTGCATTGCTTGCTGTTTGGGGTTTTAGGCTGGGTTTCTGTACAGCACTTTGAGATATCAGCTGATGTACGAAGGGCTTTATAAATACATTTGATTTGATTTGATGACCGCTTATATACATCTGGGTATCTGGGTTGACAAAAAGCTATTATGTTGATGAGTTAGTTAAGAAATTATTAATTAAAATGAGCTTATTTTATAGGAATAAGTAATGCATTTCATTAAATAGCAGCAAACAAATAATTCAGTTAGCATTCATACCGGTTATAGACTATGGAGATATTGTCTATATGAATGCAGCTGCCACTTTGCTTTGTTACGGGCGATAGGTTCAGTACACATCAATGCATTCTGTATCAAAAGGTAGACTGACCCTCTTTGAAGTCTGTAGGTCAATGCAATGCACTCATTTGGTTTGCATGAATTTCCTCCTTACCTTACTTCATTGTTAAACTTACAGACGTACCAGATTCCAGAGCCAGGGTCAGGTATGGCTAACTCTCGATCTCCACTGAGTTAGATACATCTGCTTTTAGCACCTTGCTTGTGAAATGATCTCCAAGACGTTCTGAAGTTTGGTGCCTCTCGGGCAATACAACCTTTATTTTACTCTACAAAAGGCTGCTTGGGGTCCTTTTTACTGGAAAATGTGTTTGTTTTCTATGATTGTGTTTAGCTTTTTGTGTATTGGTGTAAATATTGATGTGTAAAGTGAAATGATTGATGTATATTGATAATTGAGTGATGTGTATAGTGATATTGATGTGTATAGTGATGTGTGTATATATGATGTGTAAAGTGATTGTATAGTGATGTGTAGTGATATTGAGGTGTATAGTGATGTGTGTAGTGTATATTGATGTGTATATTGAGGTGTGTAGTGATGTGTGTAGTGTATATTGATGTGTATATTGAGGTGTGTAGTGATGTGTGTAGTGTATATTGATGTGTATATTGAGGTGTGTAGTGATGTGTGTAGTGTATATTAATGTGTATATTGAGGTGTGTAGTGATGTGTGTAGTGTATATTGATGTGTATATTGAGGTGTGTAGTGATGTGTGTAGCGTATATTGATGTGTATATAGGGCTCATCTATGAAAGAGACCCAGGTCTCGACATAAAGGTTGGATACATTTTTGGGGCTGATTGATCTGCACAGCCTCATGTCTGTTCACTGCTGTCCCCTCACCCATAGCATGGTCTCACTGCGTACTCTGTCCAGAATCCTCTGTAGCTTGGCCAGCCTGTTGTTGTAGTGCAGCAGGCGGTCGTCGTTCTGCTCCAGGTACTGGGTCAGCTGGGTCCGGGCCGTCTCACAACACTCCTGGTTCTGCTTGATGCTAATCAGTAGTTCTTCCCTGGTCTGGACCAGACTGTCCACCCTGGACATCACCTGCCACGCCTCCTGGAACTGAGAGGATTCTAACACAATTAGAATAATGTTCACAAAATGGTTACTCTAGGTTAGGGGTACTCACTCCACCCATGCCTATTAGACTGAGGGTCAGGTTAGGTCAGGGATGGCCAATCCTCCTCCTGGAGAGCTACTTGGTGTATAGGCTTTTGTTCCAGCCCTGCTCTAAAACCTCTGATTTGACCATTACACATCATGATGAGCAGTTTATTAGTTTAACCTTATGAATAGCATTGGCCACCCCTGACCTGACCTGACTATCTACCACATACTTCTCTCAATGGCTTAATAATGGAAGTTAGTTCCATTAAATATGTTAGAAACTCATGGAGATTCTTCGAAATCTCAGTATCGGTGTCAGTTCCACCAAGCCAACATCAGACCAGAGAATTAGCTCACACTGCCTCCTCAACTATACAGTACAAACCGGAACCCCCTCTACGGGGAGATGGTCTCTTCCATCTTATCATATCTCTCATTACCTTTGTGTGATTTGGATTCATCCCCTCTACCACACGGAACCCCCTCTACGGGGAGATGGTCTCTTCCATCTTATCATATCTCTCATTACCTTTGTGTGATTTGGATGCATCCCCTCTACCACACGGAACCCCCTCTACGGGGAGATGGTCTCTTCCATCTTATCATATCTCTCATTACCTTTGTGTGATTTGGATGCATCCCCTCTACCACACGGAACCCCATCTACGGGGAGATGGTCTCTTCCATCTTATCATATCTCTCATTACCTTTGTGTGATTTGGATGCATCCCCTCTACCACACGGAACCCCCTCTACGGGAGATGGTCTCTTCCATCTTATCATATCTCTCATTACCTTTGTGTGATTTGGATGCATCCCCTCTACCACACGGAACCCCCTCTACGGGGAGATGGTCTCTTCCATCTTATCATATCTCTCATTACCTTTGTGTGATTTGGATGCATCCCCTCTACCACACGGAACCCCCTCTACGGGGAGATGGTCTCTTCCATCTTATCATATCTCTCATTACCTTTGTGTGATTTGGATTCATCCCCTCTACCACACAAAACCCCACTAATCCTACCGACGGAAACGCACGAGGTGGCTAATAACAGACCTCCATCCTATGCTAGCTTGCTACCGATGGCCCGGCTAGCTGTCTAAATCGCCGTGACCCCAACCAACCTCTCTACTCACTGGACCGTTTTGATCACTCGACTAAGCATGCCTCTCCTTAATGTCAATATGCATTGTCCATTGCTGTTCTGGTTAGTGTTTATTGGCTTATTTCACTGTAGAGCCTCTAGTCCTGCTCACTATACCTTATCCAACCTATTAGTTCCACCACCCACACATGCGATGACATCTCCTGGTTTCAATTATGTTTCTAGAGACAATATCTCTCTCTTCATCACTCAAGACCTAGGTTTACCTCCACTGTATTCACATCCTACCATACCTTTGTCTGTACATTATACCTTGAAGCTATTTTATCGCCCCCAGAAACCTCCTTTTACTCTCTGTTCCAGACGTTCTAGACGACCAATTCTTATTGCTTTTAGCCTACCCTTATCCTACTCCTCCTCTGTTCCTCTGGCGATGTAGAGGTGAATCCAGGCCCTGCAGTGCCTAGCTCCACTCCTATTCCCCAGGCGCTCTCTTTTGATGACTTCTGTAACCGTAATAGCCTTGGTTTCATGCATGTTAACATTAGAAGCCTCCTCCCTAAGTTTGTTCTATTCACTGCTTTAGCACACTCTGCCAACCCGGATGTTCTAGCTGTGACTGAGTCCTGGTTTAGGAAGACCACCAAAAATTCTGAAATTTTAATCCCAAACTACAACATTTTCAGACAAGATAGAACTGCCAAAGGGGGCGGTGTTGCAATCTACTGCAAAGATAGCCTGCAGAGTTCTGTCCTACTATCCAGGTCTGTACCCAAACAATTTGAACTTCTACTTTTAAAAATCCACCTCTCTAAAAACAAGTCTCTCACCGTTGCCACCTGCTATAGAACACCCTCTGTCCCCAGCTGTGCTCTGGACACCATATGTGAACTGATTGCCCCCATCTATCTTCAGAGCTCGTGCTGCTAGACGACCTAAACTGGAATATGCTTAACACCCCAGCCAACCTACAATCTAAGCTTGATGCCCTCAATCTCACACAAATTATCAATGAACCTACCAGGTACCTCCCCAAAGCCTTAAACACGGGCACCCTCTTAGATATCATCCTAACCAACTTGCCCTCTAAATACACCTCTGCTGTCTTCAACCAAGATCTCAGCGATCACTGCCTCATTGCCTGCATCCGTAATGGGTCAGCGGTCAAACAACCTCCACTCATCACTGTCAAACGCTCCCTGAAACACTTCAGCGAGCAGGCCTTTCTAATCGACCTGGCCGGGGTATCCTGGAAGGATATTGATCTCATCCCATCAGTAGAGGATGCCTGGGTATTTTTTTTAAATGCCTTCCTAACCATCTTAAATAAGCATGCCCCATTCAAGAAATTTAGAACCAGGAACAGATATAGCCCTTGGTTCTCCCCAGACCTGACTGCCCTTAACCAACACAAAAACATCCTATGGCGTTCTGCATTAGCATCGAACAGCCCCCGTGATATGCAGCTGTTCAGGGAAACTAGAAACCATTATACACAGACAGTTAGAAAAGCCAAGGCTAGCTTTTTCAAGCAGAAATTTGCTTCCTGCAACACTAACTCAAAAAGTTCTGGGACACTGTAAAGTCCATGGAGAATAAGAACACCTCCTCCCAGCTGCCCACTGCACTGAAGATAGGAAACACAGTCACCACTGATAAACCCACCATAATTGAGAATTTCAATAAGCATTTTTCTACGGCTGGCCATGCTTTCCACCTGGCTACCCCTACTCCGGTCAACAGCACTGCACTCCCCACAGCAACTTGCCCAAGCCTTCCCCATTTCTCCTTCTCCCAAATCCAGTCAGCTGATGTTCTGAAAGAGCTGCAAAATCTGGACCCCTACAAATCAGCCGGGCTAGACAATCTGGACCCTTTCTTTCTAAAATTATCTGCCGAAATTGTTGCCACCCCTATTACTAGCCTGTTCAACCTCTCTTTCGTGTCGTCTGATATTCCCAAAGATTGGAAAGCAGCTGTGGTCCTCCCCCTCTTCAAAGGGGGGGACACCCTTGACCCAAACTGCTACAGACCTATATCTATCCTACCCTGCCTTTCTACAGTCTTCGAAAGCCAAGTCAACAAACAGATTACCGACCATTTCGAATCTCACCATACCTTCTCTGCTATGCAATCTGGTTTCAGAGCTGGTCATGGGTGCACCTCAGCCACGCTCAAGGTCCTAAAAGATATCTTAACCACCATCGATAAGAAACATTACTGTGCAGCCGTATTCATTGATCTGGCCAAGGCTTTCGACTCTGTCAATCACCACACCCTCATCGGCAGACTCGACAGCCTTGGTTTCTCTAATGATTGCCTCGCCTGGTTCACCAACTACTTCTCTGATAGAGTTCAGTGTGTCAAATCGGAGGGTCTGCTGTCCGGACCTCTGGCAGTCTCTATGGGGGTGCCACAGGGTTCAATTCTTCGACCGACTCTCTTCTCTGTATACATCAATGATGTCGCTCTTGCTGCTGGTGAGTCTCTGATCCACCTCTACGCAGACGACACCATTCTGTATACTTCTGGCCCTTCTTGGGACACTGTGTTAACAACCCTCCAGGCAAGCTTCAATGCCATACAACTCTCCTTCCGTGGCCTCCAATTGCTCTTAAATACAAGTAAAACTATATGTATGCTCTTCAACCGATCGCTGCCTGCACCTGCCCGCATGTCCAACATCACTACTCTGGACGGCTCTGACTTAGAATACGTGGACAACTACAAATACCTAGGTGTCTGGTTAGACTGTAAACTCTCCTTCCAGACCCACATCAAACATCTCCAATCCAAAGTTAAATCTAGAATTGGCTTCCTATTTCGCAACAAAGCATCCTTCACTCATGCTGCCAAACATACCCTTGTAAAACTGACCATCCTACCAATCCCCGACGTTGGCGATGTCATTTACAAAATAGCCTCCAATACCCTACTCAACAAATTGGATGCAGTCTATCACAGTGCAATCCGTTTTGTCACCAAAGCCCCATATACTACCCACCATTGCGACCTGTACGCTCTCGTTGGCTGGCCCTCGCTTCATACTCGTCACCAAACCCACTGGCTCCAGGTCATCTACAAGACCCTGCTAGGTAATGTCCCCCCTTATCTCAGTTCGCTGGTCACCATAGCATCACCCACCTGTAGCACGCGCTCCAGCAGGTATATCTCTCTGGTCACCCCCAAAACCAATTCTTTCTTTGGCCGCCTCTCCTTCCAGTTCTCTGCTGCCAATGACTGGAACGAACTACAAAAATCTCTGAAACTGGAAACACTTATCTCCCTCACTAGCTTTAAGCACCAACTGTCAGAGCTGCTCACAGATTACTGCACCTGTACTGCACCTCTTTCCCTACTGTATTTATTTTGCTCCTTTGCAGCCCATTATTTTTATTTCTACTTTGCACATTCTTCCACTGCAAATCTACCATTCCAGTGTTTTACTTGCTATATTGTATTTACTTTGCCACCATGGCCTTTTTTTGCCTTTACCTCCCTTATCTCACCTCATTTGCTCACATCGTATATAGACTTGTTTATACTGTATTATTGACTGTATGTTTGTTTTACTCCATGTGTAACTCTGTGTCGTTGTATGTGTCGAACTGCTTTGCTTTATCTTGGCCAGGTCGCAATTGTAAATGAGAACTTGTTCTCAACTTGCCTACCTGGTTAAATAAAGGTGAAATAAATAAATAAATAAAATACCTGCTTGCTGGCTTTGACCACTTTATCTAGAAAGCGGGGGTAGATTTCATGTTTCTCTACAAGAGCGCCAATCTTTTCTCTCTCTTTAGTGAGAGCCTTGAGCTCCTGTCTCAGGGTGAGTAGGTTCGCTGCTTTCTGACGAGCTAGCTCTCTCTCCTTCACTGCTGTCTTCAATGCACGGCCGTTTTTCAATTTATTCTCCTGAAAAAGGCAGGAGGGGATTGCTGAGTGGAATCAGTTTGTGTGATGTGGAACTACTGTCTCTGAGCTGAGTTCAATGGAAAATATTAACTGATACACAAGCCTAAAATAAGCCAATAAAGTATGTGATTGGTTGAAAGAGTCAGAACATGCAATAGGTTGAGACGTCCTACTACTAATGTCCTACTATCAGACCTCTCCACTTACCTGGAGAAATGTGTTGAAGTTACTGAGGTATTCCTTTACGTTAACCTCCCTCTCCTTCAGCTCTTTATCTCTGACACGCTGGGCCATCAGGGTCTTGGCAAAGTCCTGATAGACACAGACACAGGAGGAGCGGACAAAGGGTCAGAAGTCAGTGTGTGCGCGTGTGCAAGCGTGTGTGTGCGTGCGTGTGTATCACCTCTTGAAGGGCCTCCATGGCCTTGTGTATGTTCAGCTCCTCTCTTCTCTTCCTGATGAGGTGAGTGGTGGGAGCCAAGACATCATCAGTGGATGGGTTAGCTTTCCTGATAAACAACAACACAGAAACAACTCAATGTGATTTATTGTGTAAATGTACAGCTTCCTTCAGCATTTATTTTGGTAAAGGAGCGTATCCCAACGGAAAAACAACTCCTGCAGTAGTTCTATGCTACTTGTGCACTTACAGTAGTACTTACAGTAGTACTTACAGTAGTACTTACAGTAGCTCTTTTTGAAGATTGTTCCCAAAGAATGTTTTAAAGTAATCAGTCAGATCCTCTGCTGCCTTTTTATTGTCCATGTCTGACAGTCAGCCTGTCAGTCTGGCTGTGTCGGCTACTGGTAGAAACAAGAGCCTGACAGTCTGGCTGTGTCGGCTACTGGTAGAAACAAGAGCCTGACAGTCTGGCTGTGTCGGCTACTGGTAGAAACAAGAGCCTGACAGTCTGGCTGTGTCGGCTACTGGTAGAAACAAGAGCCTGACAGTCTGGCTGTGTCGGCTACTGGTAGAAACAAGAGCCTGACAGTCTGGCTGTGTCGGCTACTGGTAGAAACAAGAGCCTGACAGTCTGGCTGTGTCGGCTACTGGTAGAAACAAGAGCCTGACAGTCTGGCTGTGTCGGCTACTGGTAGAAACAAGAGCCTGACAGTGGAGAACACTGTCATGTCACACTACATGTTATATCTAATGGAATGTTTGATCATACCTGGTCAAGAAATATTTAACAATGGTGTCCTAGCAACCAACCAGAGGGACTCTTCCTTTTACATAGAGATAGAACATAAAATTGGAACAGGTAGAACATAGAATGTGCCATAGAATGAAGGTAGAAATTGTATCTCTATGGTTTCTTACCCACAAAACTAACAAAGAACAAGAACAAACAGTTGGGAGGTTCCATATTCCATTCGACACAATCAGTGGTGGGAAAAGTACCCAATTGTCATACTTGAGTAAAAGTAAAGATACCTTAATAGAAAACGACTCAAGTAAAAGTGAAAGTCACCCAGTTAAATACTACTTGAGTAAAGGTATTTGGTTCTAAACATACTTAAGTATCGAAAGTAAATGTAATTGCTAAAATATACTGAAGTATCAAAACTAAAAGTACAAGTATAAATAATTTCAAATTCCTTATATTCCTTAGACATTTTACTGGCTTTGTTGTGACATCTGGTAGGCAGAAAAGCCCAGTCTTTTGTTGCAATCGAGTAATATCCCCATGTAGCTCCTTTCTTGATAGGTTAGCGTAACCACTAGTGTATCAAAGCAGATGGACACATTTTCCAGTTCTTTTTTATTTACAAATAGCCAGGGACATGCTCCATCACTCAGACATAATTTACAAATAAAGCATGTGTTTAGTGAGTCTGTTTAGTGAGTCCACCAGATCAGAGGGAGTTTTACTTGAGTACTTTACACCACTGCACACAGTACATTCCATAGGATTTAGAATCAGTGCTGTGCTGTAGTTCAGATGTTTAACTCATTCTAATTGTATCCACTGGGAGGCACCAAAGGCGTGTCTTTCCAGCAGTGAAGTGTATGCGTCATCACATGCTGCCTTCAAACCAACTGGGAACTCGGAAAAAAACAAACTCAGACTGAAAAGAAAATTGTGACGGTGACGTCGGTGATGTCCAGATTGGAGAAGTTGTAGCTCTCCGATGATGCCTGAGTTTCCAATTTGTAATTTCGATTTTTATGAACGTAACAAAAATATTTTCGCAGTCTTTTTTCCGACTTTCCATTTGTGTTAAAATAAACTGAAGTCTGAGGTCCAATATTTCCGATTTCCGTGTTGTCTTGAACTCACCGTCTGTCTTGTATTTACTGCGTGTCACCAGTTGAGTCCAAAATAACGTCTAGCGGAGGTGTAGTTCACTAGCTAGCTGTTCATCTAGCTACACAAAAGGATTGCTCTTTTTCTTTAATGATTTTATTCATTCGCGTAATTTTGTAGCTAGCGAAGTGAGCAGTAAATCAAATCCTCATTCCTCGATAGCTATTAAGCTAGCTAGCGAGCCTGCTACCGTATCCCCATTTGTGCTATCTCGGCTAGCTAACTAGCTAGCTACAGACAGAAGCAATGTCCATGTAACTGTCATCGATGCATTAAACGTCTAGCGTTGTGTGACACATTCAGGTACTGTAGTCTATATTCCCGCCTTTGTTTTGATGCAATGAGCAGGCTTTCCGTTGCTTACATGGAATGAGATTGATCGGTTAATGTTATCGTTAACCAGGTTGCAGGCAAGGTGTGGGTGGTCTGCTTAACACTGATTTGTTTGCCGAGTTCGATTAGGTAATGTTAAGTTAGCTGTCTGTTCAATTGTTGATTAACTTTAGAATGTATTTTTCTCTAGCTACCTCATTTCTCTGGGAGACATTCATTGACTGCTGTCTTTATTGTTAACTGAATGAACAGACATGCATTGTTGCTTACAGATCTCTCTTGTCTCTCTTCCCCCCCCATCTCTCCATCCCATCTCTCTCTCCCTTCTCAGTCTCAGCACCATGAGCCTGGTCCGCGTTGTGTGTCGTCACAAGACGGCCCTGGCCATCGGAGGAGTGTGCCTCTTTGCTGTTGTCCTCCTTTTCCTCGCCAAGTGTACCTCGGAGACCCTAAAACAGGGCCAGGCCGACCCTCCAGGCCTAGCACCCCACGCTGCCCACTCCCAGCCCCGAGCAGAGCACCCTGAGCTCCCCTCACGCCCCAAAGACCTCTCGGCCTTCCTGGTGGTCCTCATCACCACAGGACCCAAGTACACAGAGCGCAGGAGCATCATCCGTAGTACCTGGCTGGCTAAGAAGGATCCGGAGGTTCTAGCTATGTTCGTGGTGGGAACCGAGGGTCTGCCCGCAGAGGATATGCAGAACATCAACACAGAGCAGGGGCGGCACAAAGACCTGCTCTTACTCCCTGCGCTGCGAGACTCGTATGAGAACCTGACCCTGAAGCTGCTGCATATGTATTCCTGGCTAGATCACAATGTAGACTTCAAGTTTGTGTTAAAAGCGGACGATGACACTTTTGCTCGTCTGGACCTGTTGAAGGTATGTGTTTGATATGGGATGCATCCCAAATGGCACCCTCTTCACTATGTAGTGCACTGTTTTTTTGACAAGGGTCCATAGGGAATAGGGTGCCATTTGGAACATAATGTGTATTGTAAACTGGATGGTTTGAGCCTTCATTGCTGATTGGCTGAAAGCTGTGGTATATCAGACTGTATACTAGGTGTATGACAAAACATGTACTTTTCCTGCTCTAATTACGTGCTTAAAAATGGCCCTTAGCGGTGGTATTTTGGCCATGTACCACACCCCCTCGGCCCTTATTGCTTAAATATAGAGTTTGTACTGTAAAACAAATGTATGGGCAAACACCCAATAACGTATAATCTCTCCTAATCTTATAGGAGGAGCTGAAGACTAAAGAACCCAGCCGGCTGTACTGGGGCTTCTTCTCAGGCCGCGGTCGCGTGAAGACCGCAGGGAAGTGGAGGGAGTCGGCCTGGGAGCTGTGTGACTACTACCTACCCTACGCCCTGGGTGGAGGCTACCTGCTCTCCTGCGACCTCGTACACTACATCCGAATCAACACGGCCTACCTCAAGGTGTGGCAGAGCGAGGACGTGTCACTGGGGGCGTGGCTAGCCCCGGTGGACGTCAAACGGACACACGACCCTCGATTCGACACGGAGTACAAGTCTCGGGGGTGTAGTAATAAATACATGGTGACTCACAAGCAGAGCCTGGAGGATATGTTGGAGAAACAGCAGACGCTGCAGAGAGACGGGAGGCTGTGTAAGGAAGAGGTTAAACTCCGCCTGAGCTACGTGTACGACTGGAGCGTCCCGCCCTCACAGTGCTGCCAGAGGAAGGATGGAATACCCTGACCTATAACCCCTAACCTTCCTCACTTTGTCCACCCATGTAATTCTCATCAGTGTTTCCCCTACTATGGTTACCCAGGCGGTGTGGTGCTCCCCCTAAGCCTTACTCCGTTCTGTGGTGCCCCCCCCCCTTCCCTGTAAAATATTGTGCTGCCTTCAGTTGACCTCCATAGAAGATGTCTGTTATGGCAGCCCGCCTATGAAAAGACCTGAGGAAAACACTGATCCCCATTCCCTTTTTATATATGTTTATTTATTTATTTATTCTGGAGCCTTTGCTGACTGTCCTAAAGCACACTGGTACAGGACTGGGAGAGTGGACCTGACTGGGTGCAGCCACACAACAGGAGACCGTCATTTATTAATAACAGCACATGTATGTTGGGAGAAAGTGTACTTAAAGGAACCAGTATTCAGCTGTCTGGTTGGACAATGAAAAGACTCGAGTCATTCCTGAATCTGTTTAAAATGTCCTGGAGACTCTCTTTAAGTGGAAGTGGCCCTATTTATGAATGCGATGGAAGGGATTCTCTTGATATGAAAATGGGGTGTATTGTACCATTGTTCTGAAGCAGAATGAGCCAGTCATGGGTTGCTGGTATTTGGAGTTGCATTGAGACAATGTGTAATATTGTAGGCCTCTCTCTCCCCTGCTTCCTGAGAGTTCTGTTCAGTTGGGAGATTTACCCTATCTGCTGTCTGTTTGGTTGACGTATTTACTAAGTGCAGTGATGGTCAACAGAGCTGTTTGTGTTCAGCTGAGCTACTCTACAGGTAATTTTCCAGCTGATATTCGGTTACTTTTAAACCCCCCAAAAAAAGATTGCTTCTGTTAATGTCGTTGAAGAAACCAACCGTTGTATTATTGTGACTGACTTTGACCGTGTCCTCATCACCAGTGTTGTTTTAAACCTACTGTCAAACTACTTCAATATGAATGTTTAAAATATTTGGACCTATTAAAATGTTTTTGAAACATGTATTTTTGTGAAAAATATTTATGACTAATAAGTGGGTATAAACACAGAAGAAAAATACCTACTGTACACCCCCCCAATTCCTCACCCCCCCTAAGCAGGGTTCCTCAACCCTAAAACCCCTACAGCAGGGTTCCTCAACCGTAATAACTCCTACAGCAGGGTTCTTCAACCGTAATACCCCCTACAGCAGGGGTCCTCAACCCTAATAACCACTACAGCAGGGTTCTTCAACCCTAATACCCCCTACAGCAGGGTTCCTCAACTCTAATACCCTCTACAGCAGGGTTCTTCAACCCTAATACCCCCAACAGGGGTTCCTCAACCCTAATACCCCCTGCAGTAGGGTTCCCCAATCCCCACCCACAGTACCCTAATACCCCTACAGCAGGGTTCCCCAATCGTCACCCAGAGTAGCCTAATACCCCTACAGCAGGGTTCCACAATCCTCACCCACAGTACCCTAATACCCCTGCAGCAGGGTTCCCCAACAGTAGCCTAATAATCCCTAAAGCAACTGTTTGACCTCAAACAATAGCCTTTTTGCAAGCAGAGCCTCAGGCTACTTAGCAATGTTTTTTTAGAGGCAATACGTGTCTGATTGGTTGTTCCCAGAACCAATGTGAGAAGTAACATACCAGTTTCCTGACTTTGGATCTTTCAGCATGTCTTCCCTTCAGGACCACGGTCTTCGATCTTGTCCTGAGCATTATATCCCCATCTCAGGAAAAGATTAAACAGACACACTTCCTCACATCCAGCTGTTTACAAAGCAAACACCTTGTGCGACTCTTAAAGTATCATCATGCATAGTCAATAGCAGTTTCCCAATCACCTCATAGTCATTGTATATTAACAGGTGATTAGTGTTTGGGTTTTTAGGCATCTGTCCTGTCCTCCGTCACCTCACCAGGCTTAGGCAATATGACACATTTGGCAAGCTCCTGTGTTTCCTATGGAGGTGTTGTGATGGGTCAGTAGGCCAGCCTATATGCATACAATGTGTATTATGTGCTGCCTCTTGTGTAGTTCCTGATCCAAGTCAGAGGGTGGTCTGAGGATCCACTCTGTCTCCCAGTGCTGCTCCCTCTGTCTCTGTTCTAGAACACACTGCCCTCAGAACAGCCTCAATTCACCGAGGTATGGACTCTACAAGGTGTCAAATGGGGTTCCCTCAGGTATGCTGGTCCATGTTGACACCAATGCTTCCCACAGTTTGTGCTAAGTTGCCTGAATGTCCTTTGGGTGATGGCCCATTGTGGATACACACGGGAAACCGTTGGGTGTGAAAAACCCAGCAGAGTTGCAGTTCTTCACACCCGGCTTAGCACCTACTACCATACCCCCTTCAAAGGTATTTCAATCTTTTGTCTTGCCCATTCACCCTCTGAATGGCACACACACAATCCATGTCTCAAATGTCTCAAGACTTAAAAATCTTTCTTTAACCCGTCTCCTCGCCTTCATCTACACTGATTGAAGTGGATTTAACAGGTGACATCAATAAGGGATCATAGCTTTCACCTGGTCAGTCTACTGTATGTCATAGAAAGAGCAGGTGTTCATAATGTTTTGTACACTCAGTGTATACTTCCATAATAAAATAAAAAACTGGTAACAGGATACATTGACGTGTTTTGTGAGGCTCTAGAGCAAAACAACCGATATGTACGTCTTCGTGAGTCTCACCTTTCGATGGTGGGTTCATATTAGTGTGTAGCCCAAACTGTTTGGTAGCCCAAACCGTCCGGATGCCCAAACCGTCCGGATGCCCAAACCGTTCGGATGCCCAAACCGTTCGGATGCCCAAACCGTTCGGATGCCCAAACCGTTCGGATGCCCAAACCGTTCGGATGCCCAAACCGTCCGGATGCCCAAACCGTCCGGATGCCCAAACCGTCCGGATGCCCAAACCGTCCGGATGCCCAAACCGTTCGGATGCCCAAACCGTTCGGATGCCCAAACCGTTCGGATGCCCAAACCGTTCGGATGCCCAAACCGTTCGGATGCCCAAACCGTTCAGATGCCCAAACCCAAGCCCAAACCGTTCAGATGCCCAAACCGTTCGGATGCCCAAACCGTTCAGATGCCCAAACTGTTCGGTAGCCCAAACTGTTCGGATGCCCAAACTGTTCGGATGCCCAAACTGTTCGGATGCCCAAACTGTTCGGATGCCCAAACTGTTCGGATGCCCAAACTGTTCGGATGCCCAAACTGTTCGGATGCCCAAACTGTTCGGATGCCCAAACTGTTCG
Source organism: Oncorhynchus tshawytscha (assembly GCF_018296145.1). Taxonomy (NCBI): domain Eukaryota; kingdom Metazoa; phylum Chordata; class Actinopteri; order Salmoniformes; family Salmonidae; genus Oncorhynchus; species Oncorhynchus tshawytscha. Next base: position 11,344,910 of record NC_056430.1, on the reverse strand, counting down.
GATGCCCAAACTGTTCGGATGCCCAAACTGTTCAGATGCCCAAACTGTTCGGATGCCCAAACTGTTCAGATGCCCAAACTGTTCAGATGCCCAAACTGTTCAGATGCCCAAACTGTTCAGATGCCCAAACTGTTCAGATGCCCAAACTGTTCAGATGCCCAAACTGTTCAGATGCCCAAACTGTTCAGATGCCCAAACTGTTCAGATGCCCAAACTGTTCAGATGCCCAAACTGTTCAGATGCCCAAACTGTTCAGATGCCCAAACTGTTCAGATGCCCAAACTGTTCAGATGCCCAAACTGTTCGGTAGCACAAACTGTTCAGATGCCCAAACTGTTCAGATGCCCAAACTGTTCAGATGCCCAAACTGTTCAGATGCCCAAACTGTTCGGATGCCCAAACTGTCCGGATGCCCAAACTGTCCGGATGCTGCAGACAAAAGTTGGCAGATCGGCGGAACCGACTTCAGACAAGTCCTGTGATGCTTGTGGGTGTTGTAGAGCAAAACAGAACACCATCATGAGCCTCATCTTTCCAAAGAGGGTTCATATTGTTGGCTGTTTGATTTTCGGTATGTCTCCTGGTCTGACAAACACGGCTGTAGCTCAGCCTCCTTCCACAGCAGATGTGATGGTCACAGTGTAGGGGAGACTCCAGGACGGGTTTGGTCGGCTTCCGGGGACAGATGAGGTCATCTGTCCGTCCATCTGTCCATCCACTGTCCGTCCAGTGTGGCCCTGGACGGACAGAAGAGGCAACGGGGCCTCCCAACGGGACCTTCCCGGAAGGGCCTTCTGGCAGCCGTAGCTCCCTGCTCGAGGAAGAAGAGATGTTTCATTCTGACGTGGTATTTTTACTGATAAATCGTTATTATTTAGTAAATAGTAATTGCTGGGGGGAAGAATGGGACACTACATTTCGTATTGGAAGAAGGTATGGGTCATATTTAACATAATACATTTTTGTTTTACATTACTAGTCTTGCTCTTTGGCAAGTTGTACTGTTATTCCCAATATTAACGGTTTATGATCAAGAATCCAACTCACCTCTCCTTTGGCTTCTGTAGCATCTGAGAAGCATTATGTTAAAGAAGCATTATGTTAGAGAAGCATTGTGTTAGAGTTCACACAACAGTAATGAAGTCGCAACATTTCTCGTTCTACTCTCCTTTAAACCCACACAAAACACACTGTATCATGATCAAACCCCACACATACAGTGCATTCGGAAAGTGTTCAGAACCGTTGACATTTTGTTACGTTACAGCCTTATTTTAAAATGAATTAAAATTGTTTTTTCCCCCCTCATCAATCTACACACTATACTCCATTAATGACGAAGCAAAAAAAGTACAACTTTTTCTTGCGAATATATAAAATAGAAAAATGGAAACATCACATCTACATAAGTATTCAGACCCTTTATTCAGTACTTTGTTGTAGCACCTTTGGCAGTGATTACAGTCTAGAATCTTCTTGGGTATGACGCTACAAGCTTGACACACCTGGTTCTGGGTACTTCTCCCATTCTCTGCAGATCCTCTAAAGCTCTGTCAAATTGGATGGGGAGCGTCGCTGCACAGCTATTTTCACGTCTCTCCAGAGATATTTAATCGGGTTCAAGTCTGGAGTCTGGCTGGGCCACTCAAACACATTCAGAGACTTGTTCCGAAGCCACTCCTGCATTGTCTTGGTTGTGTGCTTAGGGTCGTTATCCTGTTGGAAGGTGAACCTTCGCACCAGTCTGAGGTCCTGAGCGCTTTGGAGCAGGTTTTTATCAAGGATCTCTCTGTACTTTGCTCAATACATCGTTCCCTTGATCCTGACTAATCTCCCAATCCCTGCTGCTGAAAAACATCTCCACAGCATGATGCTAACACCACCATGCTTTACCATAGGGATGGTGCCAGATTTCCTCCAGACATGACGCTTGGCATTCAGGCCAAAGAGTTCAATCTTGGTTTCATCAGACCAGAGAATCTTGTTTCTCATAGTCAGTCTTTAGGTGCCTTTTGGCAAACTCCAAGCTGGCTGTCATGTTCCTTTTACTGAGGAGTGGCTTCCGTCTGGCCACTCTACCATAGAGGCCTGATTGGTGGAGTGCTGCAGAGATGGGAGAATCTTCCAGAAGGACAACCATCTCCACAGAGGAACTCTGTCAATGATCATCGGGTTCTTGGTCACCTCCCTGACCAAGGCCTTTCTCCCCCAATTGCTCAGTTTGGCCAGGCGTCCAGCTCTTGGAGGAGTCTTGGTGGTTCCAAATTTCTTCCATTTAAGAATGATTGAGGCCAGTGTGTTCTTGGGAACCTTCAATGCTGCAGAAATGTTTTGGTTCCCTTCCCCAGATCTGTGCCTCGACAAAATCCTGTCTCGGAGCTCTACGGACAATTCCTTTGACCTCATGGCTTGATTTTTGCTCTGACATGCACTGTCAACTGTGGGACCTCATATAGACACGTGTGTGTCTTTCCAAATCATGTCCAATCAATATAATTTACCACAGGTGGACTCCAATCAAGTTGTAGAAATAGGATGCACCTGGATGCATTTCGAGTCTCATAGCAAAGGGTCTGAATACTTATGTAAATAAGGTATTTATTATTTTTTATAAATTTCTAAAAACTTATTTGGTCATTATGGGGTATTGTGTGTAGATTGTTGAGGAACATTTTTTATTTGATCAATTTTATAAATAAGTTTGTAACGTAACAAAATGTGGAAAAAAGTCAAGGGGTCTGAATACTTTCTGAATGCACCGTACAGTACTTCCTAAAAGAACAGCCTTATCTGTGCGCAGTTTTACAGTCACATTTTAGATAGACTGCTGCTCTGAGAGAAGAAAGCATGTACTGTCTTGATAGATCTTAATTCTGGTACACGTTCTCTTTCAAACAGACATGCACACACTTCAAAGCAAAATCTTGGTATTGTCTTCAGAAGCTCTCTCCTCTGAGAGTGGACTTGGCAGTAGCTTTGAGCAGCAGCAGCAGTGAATGTAGTGACATGTTGAACAGGTGCAGTTTACAGCCCTATGCAGGTCAAATGTGATTACGTCTAATCATCCCTCCCTCTCTTTTCAAGGGAAACTGGTGTCGCAACTGCTCACACAGAGAGCGAGAGAGCGAGAGAACAAATTCATTCTTATAAGTACAGTATATTGTGAGCCTGGTAAAACACAATATCAGAATGAGAAAAAAAGCCACTGACTTGACACTGTCCCTGTATAGACCATTGTTTGGGTCAGCTAATTGGCTTGACACACTGATGGCTGATCTCCAGCAGGCTTACGGTCACATATAACTGGTTCGTGCCATGATGGCAGAGTTAAGTTAGTTGTCATAAACCACCGACATCAGCTATCATGACTGATCATCATGCATATCCAGAGGGTCACAGTTATATATGTTAAAAATACACACATTTATCAGTTATAAATACAGTATATTGTGAACATGCATGGTAATACATAATATAAATTACAGCATAGTGGTAATACATAATATCAGAATAACAAAAAAAAGCAACACTGAACCATGCACGAGAACACCAGCTGTTCCAGACAACTATGTGATCTCGCTCTCCGTAGCCGATGTAAGTAAGACCTTTAAACAGGTTAACATTTACAAGGCCGCGGGGCCAGACAGATTACAAGGAAGCATACTCAGAGCATACGCTGACCAGCTGGCAAGTGTCTTCACTGATCATTTTCAACCTCTCCCTGACCAAGTCTGTAATACCTACGTTTCAAGCAGACCACCATAGTCCCTGTGCCCAAGAACACCAAGGTAAGCTGTCTAAATTATTATCGACCCGTAGCACTCCCATCTGAAGCCATGAAATCTTCCAGATGGACAACCATCTCTGCAGCACTCCACCAATCAGCCATTTATGGTAGAGTGGCCTGACGGAAGCCTCCTCAGTAAAAGCCTCCCAGGCCTCCCGAGTGACGCACCGGTCTAAGTCACTGCATTGCAGTGGTAGAGGCATCACTACAGACCCTGGTTCGTTCCCAGGCTGTGTCACAACCGCCTGTGAGTCCCATAGGGCAGCGCACAATTGGCCCAGCGTCGTCCGGGTTAGGGGAAGGTTTGGCCGAGGGGGTAGGCAGTCATTGTAAATAAGAATTTGTTCTTAACTGACTTACCTAGTAAAAAAAAAAACTTAAATATTGTTAAATACTTTGAATGTGTCTGTCTGCATATTTCAAGATATGGCATTTGGGGGTTTAGTGAGATACCCGATGGGTTCGGCAATTCTCATCTTGAAAAACACATGCTAAAAACTTGGAAATGAATCAATCCACCATCATTAACACAATGGAAAAATCGATGATTTATTATTTCAATATTGAAAGTGCGTGGGCTACAGAGAAACAAAATGGTGCCGTTTCAGGCCATGTGGCAAACAATGCAGGCACTAGGGATGGGTGTGTAAGCATGCGGGTCTGGGCAGGGGAAATGTAGTAGTTGTTTGTGTTTGTCTATAAATTGTTGTGTGTGTATTTGGTGTGAAAAAAGAAATGGAGGGAAATGATGTGTTAGTGCTGAGCTAAGACAAAAATGTGCCCCTGGAGAATAGATTGACAAACCGTGTTCTAATGGGATGTGTACAGTAAACACAGGTTAAACTGGGTGACGGCGGTGTCGTGCAGGGATGGATACAACGCCTGCGTCCCAGTCGTCTCTCCTTTCTCCCCAAGAGTGCACTTGAACACTCCCCTTCATAATCTCTGAACAGAAATCACTGGTATATGGAAACTTCCTAGCCCCATGCCAACCCCAATCCAATGCTTTTACATTTGTGGGGTGTAGTGAACGAGTGCTCACTTCAGGAGAAAGGAGATGTTATTGGGACGCACACAGGTGTAGAAGAGTGCAGAGAGTGACTGGGATCTTTATCACCACCTGGGGGCAGTATTAGCTTGTCCTTTATACATGTCCTTTGAGATTACTGGGTGAATGAATTGGTGTTCTGGGGGAACACGGCCCTAAGTTTCCATGGGTGGCAACCCAGTGCAGCCCAATCCAGCTCTGCAAAGCCCAGCCAAGCCTGCCCTGGATCAGTCCATCTCAGTCCAGTCCAGCCTGACGCTGTCACTTTAAGAAGACAAGGTACAATGCCATCGACAGACAGGTTATAGCCACAGCATGGTGGAGTCTGGTCCCAATCACTGCAGCTGAGAGGCAGAAAGACAGAGAGAGAGAGAAAGAGAGAGAAGAAGATAGAGGGGGAGAGAGAAAGAGAGAGAAGAAGAAAGAGGGGGAGAGAGGAAGAGTGAGATTGAGGAGAGGGATACAGAGTGGATAGATGGACAGAGAGAAACAGGAAGATAGAGTGGGAGAGAGAACAAGGGAGAAAAAAAAGACAGTCTCTGCTTCAGACTATGGTGAAGCTGTAGTAGTGAACCTCTGCTTCACTGTGGTGAAGCTGTAGTAGTAGATCTCTCTGCTTCAGACGATGGTGAAGCTGTAGTAGTGGATCTCTCTGCTTCAGACTATGGTGAAGCTGTAGTAGTGGACCTCTCTGCTTCAGACTATGGTGAAGCTGTAGTAGTGAACCTCTCTGCTTCAGACTATGGTGAAGCTGTAGTAGTGAACCTCTCTGCTTCACTGTGGTGAAGCTGTAGTAGTGGATCTCTCTGCTTCAGACTATGGTGAAGCTGTAGTAGTGAACCTCTGCTTCACTGTGGTGAAGCTGTAGTAGTAGATCTCTCTGCTTCAGACTATGGTGAAGCTGTAGTAGTGAACCTCTCTGCTTCAGACTATGGTGAAGCTGTAGTAGTGAACCTCTCTGCTTCACTGTGGTGAAGCTGTAGTAGTGGATCTCTCTGCTTCAGACTATGGTGAAGCTGTAGTAGTGAACCTCTCTGCTTCACTGTGGTGAAGCTGTAGTAGTGAACCTCTCTGCTTCAGACTATGGTGAAGCTGTAGTAGTGGACCTCTCTGCTTCACTGTGGTGAAGCTGTAGTAGTGGATCTCTCTGCTTCAGACTATGGTGAAGCTGTAGTGTGGACCTCTCTGCTTCAGACTATGGTGAAGCTGTAGTAGTGGACCTCTCTGCTTCACTGTGGTGAAGCTGTAGTAGTGGATCTCTCTGCTTCACTGTGGTGAAGCTGTAGTAGTGAACCTCTCTGCTTCAGACTATGGTGAAGCTGTAGTAGTGGACCTCTCTGCTTCAGACTATGGTGAAGCTGTAGTAGTGGACCTCTCTGCTTCAGACTATGGTGAAGCTGTAGTAGTGGACCTCTCTGCTTCAGACTATGGTGAAGCTGTAGTAGTGGACCTCTCTGCTTCAGACTATGGTGAAGCTGTAGTATTGGACCTCTCTGCTTCAGACTATGGTGAAGCTGTAGTATTGGACCTGTCTGCTTCACTGTGGTGAAGATGTAGTAGTGGACCTCTCTGCTTCAGACTATGGTGAAGCTGTAGTAGTGGACCTCTCTGCTTCACTGTGGTGAAGCTGTAGTAGTGGACCTCTCTGCTTCAGACTATGGTGAAGCTGTAGTATTGGACCTCTCTGCTTCAGACTATGGTGAAGATGTAGTAGTGGACCTCTCTGCTTCAGACTATGGTGAAGCTGTAGTATTGGACCTCTCTGCTTCAGACTATGGTGAAGATGTAAATGTAGTGAACCTCTCTGCTTCAGACTATGGTGAAGCTGTGTAGTGAACCTCTCTTTGTTTTTGTTGTTGAGACTATGGTGAAGCTGTAGTAGTGAACCTCTCTGCTTCAGACTATGGTGAAGCTGTAGTAGTGAACCCTTTGCTTCAGACTATGGTGAAGCTGTAGTAGTGAACCTCTCTGCTTCAGACTATGGTGAAGCTGTAGTAGTGGACCTCTCTGCTTCACTGTGGTGAAGCTGTAGTATTGGACCTCTCTGCTTCAGACTATGGTGAAGATGTAGTAGTGGACCTCTCTGCTTCAGACTATGGTGAAGCTGTAGTAGTGGATCTCTCTGCTTCAGACTATGGTGAAGCTGTAGTGTGGACCTCTCTGCTTCAGACTATGGTGAAGCTGTAGTAGTGAACCTCTCTGCTTCAGACTATGGTGAAGCTGTAGTAGTGAACCTCTCTGCTTCACTGTGGTGAAGCTGAAGCATAGCTCTTTGATTGTAGTCAGAAACACATAACCAGTATTTATATTCCATTGTTCTATTACATAGATGAACCATTGACAGATTGATTGTCTTACCTTTATAGAACACCCCCCACACTCCCTTCTTCTCAGAAAGTAGCCAACTGTTTAAGCGAGGCACCTTCTTGAGGTACGCACACGTACAGATGTACAGAAGCCCAAACACCACAATCCCATCGAACGAGTACACTGACGGGTGGAGAAGAGAAAATAATAATTTGGTTTGAAGATGACATCTGTACATATGGCTGGTCATTCAATATTCAAAGATTAACTAGCATTACTTAGGATAGTTGAATATTTCAATGACAACAATAGCTTGACAGATTGCATCTTGATGTAGCTAGCACACAATAACGTTTTGAGGTCTACAGCAATGGTTTTAAAAAAAAACATCGCCAATTAAACCTGTTCGACAGCTAGGCTACACTTGATACCTGTGTGGAACCACAGCTAGATACCATTACAAACAATTGTCACTTATGTTAATATAATGTACTTGCATAGATGGCTGTAGGAGCCAGTAAACTGGCCACCAAACATCACATAGATAGGTAGGTAGATAGAAAACTAGCCAGATACAGCTAACCCTGATCCAGTCTCTCAGTTCCATTACACAGGCGTCATTGGACAAACGAGTCTTCTGTGAAGGGTTTTGGTAAGAGCCTAAATGTTCAGTCTGAACATTAACACGCATCGCTTGCGGTAAGGTTTGGGAGCATATGGATCGTATCTATAATATGGGCGAGAAATAATTTTCAAACAACTAAATATTGACACACAGCTTGATAGGAGTAGGGTTCCCATATGTCCATGTTACAGCGCTTGTTTACGGAGAAGACGTGAGTGGACTATTGTACCTGTGCTAATTCGTTATCTGCTTCTCCGGACACCTTTGTGTCAACGGAAGACAGACACCATAAATGTATTGGAAATGTAAAATAGTGTTGACTGCAACTGTTAAAACAGTGTACAGTAACCGCTTAATTTGTGTTTTGTTGTTGATGATGTATGTGATATGAAAGTAGAGGGTTGTTTCTAGAATCGATTCCCGTTTAGATGGGAGTATTGGGCTGTTTAGACTTCCAGAGCCAATTTGCCATTTAAACAGAACATGTAAGGTCCCATTAGGCTCCTTCACTCCAATACTGGCCTATAGCTAACGTTAGATAGCCGCCAACTGGACGTATCCTTGCCCATAACTAGTTTTTGGTTCCAAATTGACCATGCACTTTTTATGTTCATAAATTCAAACGTTATCTAATTGATGTTGGCTGGCGACGGTCTGCAGCCACGTCACCAGAAAGCTATGCTAGTTACAAAAGTAGCAGAAATGGAATCAGAGCTAACTAAAGTCCGTCCAGCCAGACAGCCAATGTCTACTTCTTTGCTTTGAAAACAGTGCATCTCCTGCAAGATTACCTATAAAATGACACACGTCTCATCAAACTGACCATTTGTCATGTTTGCAGTTTGCTGTTATCCAAGACTGTGTCGAATTCTCAGGTATTTTCAATCATCCATGTTGTTAAATGTTGTCCTCCCTTCCCTGTGACAGGCAGCAGCCAGGATGACCAATCAAGCGTCGTATCCGGATTCATCAGGACAGAGCAATGGAACTCGGATATTGTTAGGAACAGAGGCCAACTGTGTGTGTAATGTTTTTTATGAAGTATTTCAAAATTTGAATTTGTAATCGATGGTCTCCTCCACATTAAAAGGGACAATTCACAAGTTTGTCAAATGGTTTCAGACGTCAAAGGTGGTCTTATGTCCCAGCCAGTTGTGTATCAAATATAAACGAAACCTGCAACAATTTCAATGATTTTACTGAGTTCAATATAAGGAAATCAGTCAATTGAAATAAATTCATTAGATGCTAATGAATTTCACATGACAGGGCAGGGGTACAGCCAATCAGCCAATCAGAATTCATTTTCCCCACAAAAGGGCTTTATTACAGAAATTATAGAGAGGTGAAGAAGCCGGATGTGGAGGTCCAGGGCTTGTGTGTGTAACAGTATAACTTTAGACCGTACCCTCTGCACACATCAACAACAGTCACACCACGAAGCATCGTTACCCATCGCTCCACAAAAGCCGCGGCCCTTGCAGAGCAAGGGGAACCACTACTTCAAGGCCTCAGAGCAAGTGACGTCACCGATTGAAACGCTATTTAGCGCGCACCACCGCTAACTAGCTAGCTATTTCACATCCGTTTCACGTGGTAACACCTGGTCTGTGGTTGTGAGGCCGGTTGGACATACTGCCAAATTCTCTAAAATGACATTGGAGACGGCTTAAATTAGAAACTGAGCTGCACTTCCTAACCTCCTGTCCAATGTATGACCATATTAGAGAGACATATTTCCCTCAGATTACACAGATCCACAAAGAATTCGAAAACAAATCCAATTTTGAAAAACTCCCATATCTACTGGGTGAAATTCCACAGTGTGCCATCACAGCAGCAAGATTTGTGACCTGTTGCCACGAGAAAAGGGCAACCAGTGAAGAACACACACCATTGTAAATACAACCCATATTTATGCTTATTTATTTTATCTTGTGTCCTTTACCATTTGTACATTGTTAAAACACTGTATATATATATATATATAATATGACATTTGTAATGTCTTTATTGTTTTGAAACTTCTGTATGTGTAATGTTTACTGTTAATTTTTATTGTTTATTTCACTTTATATATTATCTACCTCACTTGCTTTGGCAATGTTAACACATGTTTCCCATGCCAATAAAGCCCTTGAATTGAATTGATTTGATTTGAACATTCAATTCTCTGGCAAGAGCTCTGTTGGACATTCCTGCAGTCAGCATGCCAATTGCACGCTCCCTCAAAAACTGTGGCATAATGTTGGGTTTTTCAGGGGCTTTTATTGTCCTCAGCACAAAGTGCACCTGTGTAATGATCATGCTGTAATCAGCTTCTTGATATGACACACATGTTCACCTGTACACTAGGTGGCTGAATGCACATATGATTGTTGTGAACGCCATTATACCAAAGAATAAAAAGGTGGATGATTGTCTTGGCAAAGGAGAAACGCTCACTAACAGGGATGTAAACACAATTGGAGAGAAACCAGCTTTTTGTGCATATGGAACATTTCTGGGATCTTTTATTTCAGCTCGTGAAACATGGGACCAACACTTTACAGGTTGCATTTATATTTTTGTTCAGTATATATAGCAAAATAAATAGGGTGTAATGAGTGTCTTTGATATAAACGTATAGGATACATAGGCTAATCAGTACTTGTTACCGAATTAAACGAACAGTTAATACCTACTCTTACTGCAAGTAAAAAATTAATGCAGAATGCTTGTCCCGGGGCAATTCAAAATATAGGAGGACCATCACGATAGTAAGGAATCATACACTTTGAAGGGTTTGGTCATCATAAGATTTGTGATTTAATATATATATTGTGGCAACGCGCAAATATCAATCACTCTATTTCACAGGGCTATTTAATTAATGTCAACATATTACGTAGCCTGCAGTAAAAAGAGATTAGGAATCCCCACAGCGGGATTTCCCCAGCTACTAAACTCAAATCGCGCGAGAAGTGGGAATCGGGACGGGAGCGCGCTTCGTCTTTGACGGAGCGAGAATTATGTTCAGTTTAGGTCCTCTTCAACACAAGAAACAGATTGGAATCTGCATAGAGGGAAAATATTCTGTAGCTTGCTGATCGAACGTGTTGTTTTAGGAGTCTGCTGTCCTCAAAGAGACGTCCTCATATATAGTGCACGGGATAACGTTTGCACAGTTGCACTGCCCGGAATGCGCGAGATCCAATTTATGTATCGGTTGGGTCAACAATAGTTCTCGTTGTATTGAGTTTTTAGTTTTCAGAGAGGCTCTACTGCCACGCGAAGGAGGAAACCGAAGTTACGACTGGCTTGTTTGTCTCGTAGTCTCTGAATTCTGCAGGAATGTCTCACAAGGAGAGACCCACTTTCTACAGACAGGAGCTGAACAAAACGATATGGGAGGTCCCGGAGCGGTATCAATCCCTGTCCCCGGTCGGCTCTGGAGCCTATGGATCAGTCTGGTAAATACCGTGCATTATAACAATATCTCAGAGGACTATAGAGTTGACTGTTGCATAACAAATATCAGAGTTGGCTGAGGTTTAACCTAACGCCCAACCCCATAGTTATAGGGCCTGGGGAAATTCAAAGCTTGCTCAATCTACTGTGATGATCTACCAATAAACGATAGCATCAGTGTAGCAATATGCAAATGCATCAAATCACAAATCGTGCAGGGAATCTACAAAGTTTCAGCCAGTGTAACAATTTATTAGACGAATGTTACTCAAACCAGATTGTTGTCCTACGCACGTTTCGGGGTGCCTCGGGTTTGTCCCGGATAATCTTTGTTTTTGTGCTGATCGAAACATTTTTGTTTGACGGGGATGTTTTTCATGGTGCACAACATCCTGTAAACAAAAATAGATTGTCATTTGCGAGAAGTTAGCTGACAGAAGAAAGGCTATTCACTATTGACTCTCAAGTAAACATTAAGGCACAATCGAAATAGTTTTCGAGGAATTTGTTAAATGGTGCAGATTGTTATTGTTAACAGCCTATTTATCGGTGAGAACGCAGTGTGCCAATGAGTGCACGCACGTATCGCATTTCGTTGCCAGCAGCACATAAACAACTAAGCTAATGCATCATCTGTCAAGATTGTAGAATCAGAATGTGTAGTCTTTATGGTTCTGGCGTCTAACTCCAAAATGTTGGATAACAATAAGTGTGTTTTCAACTGTGACGTCTGTATCTTGCTGGTTCGAATCCCCGAGCCGACTTGATGACAAATCTGCCAATGTGCGTGCTCTTTGAGCATGGCACTTAACCCTAATTGCTCCTGTAAATTGTTCCATATAAGAGCGTCTGCTAAATGACTAGGGTCATAAAAATGATTAGTGTTCTAAATGGAACAACATTTTCTGCATGGTTTTTACAAGCTATACATAGGCTATTAGATTTGTCCCACATTATGTTTCTTGATCTTGGCTAATTCATTGTGCTTTGCGCCTGTATGTAAGCTTAAAGTGACTGAAACTGAACTTAAGCTTCTAGTTATATCACCCCTGTGCCCAATAGCCCTTTGCCTCCTTTAACATCCATGCATGTCCGTTCTAGTACACCACTCCAAGCCAGCAGTGTGTGTGACTGACAGTAAGTCACATGGTATTCGGGCAGAGGCTTACATGTGTATACAATCAAGTCACCCTGTTATGCGTGGGAATACTTGACAAGATTTCCTAAATTAAAATGACTTGGAGCTGATTTCCTGGTGTTTTTAGTCGTTGATGTCCAATAGTAATACAACATTTTAAGAAACATTTGGCTCAGACTTTGGGGGGGATTCTAGAATGATGTCATAATTACCCATTGTGTCTACAGGGATGAGTCATAGCCTCAAGCTTAGGTAGCCTACACTCCTCAGCACTGATTTAGTTTAGTCATCCTATTCAATGTCCCTTTGACAAGAAGACCTCATTATTATATGTACTATTATTACTTAATCCTCGTGCCCTTCGAGAATAGTTGTTTTCTCTTCTGGACAGGATAAGTGTGTGTGTCACTACTGGGTTGTTTTGTACAGTAGCAGCTGCAGATGTCTCATTTTGCTTTCAGTTGGAGAATGATGCTTTGACCGTCTGTCACTGGGTGGTCATTCTATAAAGGACTATGTTAAGGGTGATTTATCATCAGAAAGTGAGAAGCAACTGAACTGATTAGCAAATATATGAGATGTTTAGGGCTAGTGGTAAGGGTAGCTGCAAGGCTTAATTTAATGTTAGGTTAGCTAACCTCAGAATGTCTCTCTCCGTATGATAACCACATATGGATGACCTGCTGCATCTCTCTGCTCTCCTGGACACAGCAGATGTATACTGATTTAATGCAGTGGTGAGAGAGGCAGTAGGAAACAGTATAATGGGAGAGTAGTGAGGTATTAATAGACTAACTCTACCTCCTCCCAGTTGTCTTGGCTGTTCAAATCAATAAGAACTTAAAAGGATCCAGGCGCACAGAAGGTGTGACCATGCTTCTTCCCCCTCAGGAGGTTGAAAAGTTTTGGCTTGGGCCCTCAAATCCTCAAAAGGTTATCCAGCTACACCACTGAGAGCATTTTGACTGGCTGCATCACCGCTTGGTATGGCAATAACACCGCCCTCGATCGCATGGCACTACAGAGGGGAGTGCAGACAGCCCAGTAGGTCAATGGGGCTGAGCTCCCTGCCTCATCCAGGACCTCTATATCAGGTGGTGTGAAAGGAAGGCCTGGGGAAAATCGTTAGACTCCAGTCACCCAAGCCACAGACTGTTCTCTCTGCTTCCGCACGGCAAGCGGTACCGGTGTATTAAGTCTGACGCCAACAGGCTCCTGAACAACTTCTATCCCCAAGCCATAAGGCTACTAAATAGCTAACAAATGGCTACAGAGACTATCTGAGTTGACCTTGGTACTTTATTAGTCTTTGTGCACACCTCACACGGCCTTACGCACTCACACGGCCTTGCGCACTCACACGGCCTTGCGCACTCACACGGCCTTGCGCACTCACACGGCCTTACGCACTCACACGGCCTTACGCACTCACACGGCCTTACGCACTCACACGGCCCTGCGCACTCACACGGCCTTACGCACTCACACGGCCCTGCGCACTCACACGGCCCTGCGCACTCACTCATACACACAAACACTCACTCCATCATTTGCTCACACACACATAATATGCACCAACATTTATACTGACTCTACACACACCCACTCGCATACAATCATCATGGTGTTCTGTTTATCATATATCCTGATGCCGAGTCACCTTGCCTCTATACATATTAACCAATATCCCTGCACATTGTAAATATGCTACTGAAACTGACCCTGTATAAAGTATGCTTACATACTTTGTGTTCTTATTTTTAAATCTGGTGTGTTTTATTCTACCTTGTTATATTTAGTATTACATTGTTATACGGCAAGCGGTACTAGAGCGCCAAGTCTAGGACCAAAAGGCTCCTTAACAGCTTCTACCCCCAAGCTATAATACTGGTGCTACCACAAGGCTCTGCTACCACAAGGCTCTGCTACCACAAGGCTCTGCTACCACAAGGCTCTGCTACCACAAGGCAAGCGGTACCAGAGCGCCAAGTCTAGGACCAAAAGGCTCCTTAACAGCTTCTACCCCCAAGCTATAATACTGGTGCTACCACAAGGCTCTGCTACCACAAGGCAAGCGGTACCAGAGCGCCATGTCTAGGACCAAAAGGCTCCTTAACAGCTTCTACCCCCAAGCCATAATACTGCTGCTACCACAAGGCTCTGCTACCACAAGGCTCTGCTACCACAAGGCAAGCGGTACCAGAGCGCCATGTCTAGGACCAAAAGGCTCCTTAACAGCTTCTACCCCCAAGCCATAATACTGCTGCTACCACAAGGCTCTGCTACCACAAGGCTCTGCTACCACAAGGCAAGCGGTACCAGAGCGCCAAGTCTAGGACCAAAAGGCTCCTTAACAGCTTCTTCTTTCATTTGACCCCTTTTTCTCCCCAATGTCGTGGTATCCAATTGGTAGTTACAGTCTCGTCTCATCGCTGCAACTCCTGTATGGACTCGGGAGAGGCGAAGGTCGAAACACAATGCTCACTTAACCAGCCGCACCAATGTGCCGGAGGAAACACCATACACCTGGCGACCGTGTCAGCGTGCACTGTGCCCGGCCCACCACAGGAGTCGCTAGTGTCCGATGGGCCAAGGACTCCCTGCCGGCGTAACCCTCCAGTAACCCGCACGGCGCTGGGCCAATTGTGCGCCACCAAATGGCTCTTCCGGCTGCGACAGAGCCTGGACTCAAATCCAGAATCTCTAGTGGCACAGCTTGCAATGCCTCACAGCTTCTACCCCCCAAGCCAGAAGACTGCTGAACAATTAATCAAATGGCCACTCAGACTATTTACATAGACCCCCCCCAACACACACACACTTATTTTTACACTGCTGCTACTCCCTGTTTATTATCTATGCATAGTCACTTCACCCCTTCCTACATGTACACATTACCTCAACTAACCTGTACCCCCGCACACTGACTCAGTACCCATACCCCTGTATATAGCCTCCTCCTAACCTGTACCCCCGCACACTGACTCAGTACCCATACCCCTGTATATAGCCTCCTCCTAACCTGTACCCCCGCACACTGACTCAGTACCCATACCCCCTGTATATAGCCTCCTCCTAACCTGTACCCCGCACACTGACTCAGTACCCATACCCCCTGTATATAGCCTCCTCCTAACCTGTACCCCGCACACTGACTCAGTACCCATACCCCTGTATATAGCCTCCTCCTAACCTGTACCCCCGCACACTGACTCAGTACCCATACCCCCTGTATATAGCCTCCTCCTAACCTGTACCCCCGCACACTGACTCAGTACCCATACCCCTGTATATAGCCTCCTCCTAAACTGTACCCCCGCACACTGACTCAGTACCCATACCCCCTGTATATAGCCTCCTCCTAACCTGTACCCCGCACACTGACTCAGTACCCATACCCCCTGTATATAGCCTCCTCCTAACCTGTACCCCCGCACACTGACTCAGTACCCATACCCCCTGTATATAGCCTCCTCCTAACCTGTACCCCCGCACACTGACTCAGTACCCATACCCCTGTATATAGCCTCCTCCTAACCTGTACCCCCGCACACTGACTCAGTACCCATACCCCTGTATATAGCCTCCTCCTAACCTGTACCCCCGCACACTGACTCAGTACCCATACCCCTGTATATAGCCTCCTCCTAACCTGTACCCCAGCACACTGACTCAGTACCCATACCCCTGTATATAGCCTCCTCCTAACCTGTACCCCGCACACTGACTCAGTACCCATACCCCTGTATATAGCCTACTCCTAACCTGTACCCCCGCACACTGACTCAGTACCCATACCCCTGTATATAGCCTACTCCTAACCTGTACCCCGCACACTGACTCAGTACCCATACCCCTGTATATAGCCTCCTCCTAACCTGTA
Source organism: Oncorhynchus tshawytscha (assembly GCF_018296145.1). NCBI lineage: Eukaryota > Metazoa > Chordata > Actinopteri > Salmoniformes > Salmonidae > Oncorhynchus > Oncorhynchus tshawytscha. Next base: position 11,328,672 of record NC_056430.1, on the reverse strand, counting down.
CCCCGCACACTGACTCAGTACCCATACCCCCTGTATATAGCCTCCTCCTAACCTGTACCCCCGCACACTGACTCAGTACCCATACCCCTGTATATAGCCTCCTCCTCCTAACCTGTACCCCGCACACTGACTCAGTACCCATACCCCTGTATATAGCCGCCCTAACCTGTACCCCGCACACTGACTCAGTACCCATACCCCCTGTATATAGCCTCCTCCTAACCTGTACCCCGCACACTGACTCAGTACCCATACCCCCTGTATATAGCCTCCTCCTAACCTGTACCCCGCACACTGACTCAGTACCCATACCCCTGTATATAGCCTCCTCCTAACCTGTACCCCGCACACTGACTCAGTACCCATACCCCCTGTATATAGCCTCCTCCTAACCTGTACCCCGCACACTGACTCAGTACCCATACCCCCTGTATATAGCCTCCTCCTAACCTGTACCCCGCACACTGACTCAGTACCCATACCCCTGTATATAGCCTCCTCCTAACCTGTACCCCGCACACTGACTCAGTACCCATACCCCTGTATATAGCCTCCTCCTAACCTGTACCCCCGCACACTGACTCAGTACCCATACCCCCTGTATATAGCCTCCTCCTAAACTGTACCCCCGCACACTGACTCAGTACCCATACCCCCTGTATATAGCCTCCTCCTAACCTGTACCCCCGCACACTGACTCAGTACCCATACCCCCTGTATATAGCCTCCTCCTAACCTGTACCCCCGCACACTGACTCAGTACCCATACCCCCTGTATATAGCCTCCTCCTAACCTGTACCCCCGCACACTGACTCAGTACCCATACCCCCTGTATATAGCCTCCTCCTAACCTGTACCCCGCACACTGACTCAGTACCCATACCCCTGTATATAGCCTCCTCCTAACCTGTACCCCGCACACTGACTCAGTACCCATACCCCTGTATATAGCCTCCTCCTAACCTGTACCCCCGCACACTGACTCAGTACCCATACCCCCTGTATATAGCCTCCTCCTAACCTGTACCCCCGCACACTGACTCAGTACCCATACCCCTGTATATAGCCTCCTCCTAACCTGTACCCCGCACACTGACTCAGTACCCATACCCCCTGTATATAGCCTCCTCCTAACCTGTACCCCGCACACTGACTCAGTACCCATACCCCTGTATATAGCCTCCTCCTAACCTGTACCCCCGCACACTGACTCAGTACCCATACCCCCTGTATATAGCCTCCTCCTAACCTGTACCCCCGCACACTGACTCAGTACCCATACCCCTGTATATAGCCTCCTCCTAACCTGTACCCCCGCACACTGACTCAGTACCCATACCCCTGTATATAGCCTCCTCCTAACCTGTACCCCCGCACACTGACTCAGTACCCATACCCCCTGTATATAGCCTCCTCCTAACCTGTACCCCCACACACTGACTCAGTACCCATACCCCCTGTATATAGCCTCCTCCTAACCTGTACCCCGCACACTGACTCAGTACCCATACCCCCTGTATATAGCCTCCTCCTAACCTGTACCCCCGCACACTGACTCAGTACCCATACCCCCTGTATATAGCCTCCTCCTAACCTGTACCCCGCACACTGACTCAGTACCCATACCCCTGTATATAGCCTCCTCCTAACCTGTACCCCCGCACACTGACTCAGTACCCATACCCCCTGTATATAGCCTCCTCCTAACCTGTACCCCGCACACTGACTCAGTACCCATACCCCTGTATATAGCCTCCTCCTAACCTGTACCCCCGCACACTGACTCAGTACCCATACCCCCTGTATATAGCCTCCTCCTAACCTGTACCCCCGCACACTGACTCAGTACCCATACCCCCTGTATATAGCCTCCTTATTGTTATTTTACTGTGTTACTTTTTGTTATTTTTTACTTTAGTTAATTTGGTAAATATTTTCTTAACTCTTTCTTGAACTACATTTGTTGGTTCAGGGCTTGTCAGTCAGCCTTTCACAAATACCTGTTGTATTTGGCGCATGTGACAAAGTTTGATTTGATTATCGCATTGTTGGGTTTGAGTTTGCAAGAAAGGCATTTTTCACTGTATGTGTGCATGTAACATTAAATTTCTTCCATGGGTCAGTTCCTGTCGTCCTGTCTCCACTCAGTTAGTTGTCAATCAGTCGGTCGCCCTGCCAGACTGTTGGTCAGTCCATTCAGTTGGTCGCCCTGCCAGACTGTTGGTCAGTCCAGTCAGTCATTTGGTCGCCCTGCCAGACTGTTGGTCAGTCCATTCAGTCAGTCGGTCGCCCTGCCAGACTGTTGGTCAGTCCAGTCATTCAGTCGGTCGCCCTGCCAGACTGTTGGTCAGTCCATTCAGTCGGTCGCCCTGCCAGACTGTTGGTCAGTCCAGTCATTCAGTCGGTCGCCCTGCCAGACTGTTGGTCAGTCCAGTCAGTCGGTCGCCCTGCCAGACTGTTGGTCAGTCAGTCAGACTGTTGGTCAGTCCAGTCAGTCGGTCGCCCTGCCAGACTGTTGGTCAGTCCAGTCAGTTGGTCGCCCTGCCAGACTGTTGGTCAGTCCAGTCAGTTGGTCGCCCTGCCAGACTGTTGGTCAGTCCAGTCAGTCGGTCGCCCTGCCAGACTGTTGGTCAGTCCAGTCAGTCGGTCGCCCTGCCAGACTGTTGGTCAGTCCAGTCAGTTGGTCGCCCTGCCAGACTGTTGGTCAGTCCAGTCAGTTGGTCGCCCTGCCAGACTGTTGGTCAGTCACTCTGTGGCTGTGTTCCAGGTTTTCTTTTTTGCCGTCCTGCTACTCAGATGATCAGATCTCACGTCGCCTGGAGTGATCTAACATACCAGGAACCACTTTAACACATTGTAGTGATCTTATCATATGCGCAGCACGACTGCACAACACAACAACGGGGCATGCCAGCCTTTCAGCCAGTCAACCATCTCGCCAGTCAGAGTTAATGTATGTATGCCTTTGTTCCTGCCGCTGCCCCCCCCCCCTCCCCCTAGGCCTCAGTTTGACCTCTGCCTGCTGGAGGAATGTAAAATCATCATGTTAAGCATGCTAGATTTGACCCCATCTGTCACTCTCAAAGTCTTCCTGAGAAAACCACTCCCATCTCAGACCTCACTTTATTCCTGATCTGTTCTCAGAAGGTGGAAGCCATCCAGGAATTGGTTGGTTGGCTATGCAAGTTTATTAGAGTGTTCAGAGTTATTCATAACACTTTCTTAATGTTAAGTTGCACCCCCTCCACACTTCTGTCTTCAGAAGAGCCTCAATTAGTCAGGGCATGGACTCTACAAGGTGTTGAAAGCGTTCCATAGGGATGCTGGCCCATGTTGACTCCAATGCTCCCCACAGTTAATTTGACTGGATGTCCTTTGGGTGGTGGACCATTCTTGATACACACAGGAAACTGTTGAGTGTGACAAACCCAGCAGCATTGCAGTTCTTGACACAAACCGGTGTGCCTGGTACCTACTACCATACCCTGTTCAAAGACACTTAAATATTTTGTCTTGCCCATTCAGCCTTCAAGTAGCACACATACACAATCCATGTCTCAATTGTCTCAAGCCTTAAAAATCCTTCTGTAACCCATCTCCTCCCCTTCATCTACACTGATTGAAGTGGATTTAAACAGGTGGCATCAATAAGGGATCATAGCTTTCACCTGGATTCACCTGGTCAGTCTGTCATGGAAAGAGCAGGTGTCCTTAATGTTTTGTACACTGTATATTGATACACTTACTTTAAGACACCCCTTTTAAAGTTCAAAGGTTATAGAAATGTATATGTATAAAATCATTCTGTTAAGTTGTAAATCATTAGTTGGCTGTAGGTACAGTGAGGAGAGCTATGGTATACAGATCCCTCAGAGCCAGCTACAAAACCAAGCTTCCCAAACACACATGCATTCATTATGGAAACTAAACAGTGGAGACGAGACAACCGATGATAGGCCTGCTTTCTTGAACATGACCACATGGGTGTGTAGTTGTGGTAGCAAGTTTACTCTCAGAAAAGAAAGCAGCCCCTATACATGTCAGACTACTTCGTAGGAACTTCCTTGGTATTAGAAGGGGAAACACAACAGTGTCTGCATTTGGCAACATGGTACATATAGAGAGGTAGTTTATAGGAAAGTGTTTGTCAGGAGATATGCCATAGCTGTCACTGCCCCAATATATCACTGATACAAATCAGGTGTGTGTGTGTGTGTGTGTGTGTGTGTGTGTGTGTGTGTGTGTGTGTGTGAGAGAGACTCAGATGGGCAGGGCAGGTTTAACACCCACTCAACCTCTGCTCTCTGTACTCTCTGTTTCAGTCTCAGGGTGTGGACATGCTGAGGAATTACTGTAGCAGGGAGCACAGCCAAGCCCTGTGTGTTACAGCCAAGCCCCATGTGTTACAGCCAAGCCCCGCGTGTGTTACAGCCAAGCCCCGCGTGTGTTACAGCCAAGCCCCGCGTGTGTTACAGCCAAGCCCCGCGTGTGTTACAGCCAAGCCCCGCGTGTGTTACAGCCAAGCCCCGCCCCGTGTGCCAAGCCCCGCGTGTGTTACAGCCAAGCCCCGCGTGTGTTACAGCCAAGCCCTGCGTGTGTTACAGCCAAGCCCCGCGTGTGTTACAGCCAAGCCTGGTTACTGGACAGATGTTTCAGCACTGTCGTGATGAAGCGGAGTCACTATCGGTCACATCCACCTCTTAGCAGACAGTAACATAACATAGGGGCAAATCCTAAGGCATCACCGTCAATGGGAGACTAGGGGAGTGAAAAATGTGACTTAGGTGCAAGTTATGATTGGCCCCATTGAGACCAGTAAAGTAGGAGCTTCTAGAGACTCTGACTGCCAGATGGTCAGCTCTGGCTCCCCATGGATAGTGACATCACTGTATTTTCTGTTACAGTGGTGCTGTAATCTGTTAACATTCAGCTGCTATAGGAACCGGATGGTCAGGAGCTGATGGGATTGTTATGAGAAGGGTGCAGCAGCTGTATTAGCTGTTAACATATACTAAAACCATGTGTTGATAGACCATGTTGTATCTCATCTGTCAGTTGGAAGGGCAAAGGTTGCCCCAAGAATCTCCCCTACAGATGGTCAGACATGTTCTTTGAAACATACAACATGATCAACCATCTCAGATAATCTAACATGAGGAGCGTTTGGTGTTTCACTGCATGCAGGCCCTGGCTGAGTGGCACTGCCTTCTTTAGCCTGCTTAATGGCTGAGGAGACTGCAGGACACAGACAACAATGCTGAGAGTCTGACACAAACACACACACACACAGGACACCATCCAGCTACAAAGCAGTAGGCAATCTGCAGAACTAACAGGCCGGTCTGGACGTACGATCTCATTACCCTATGATGAAACTAAGTGCAATAACGAGCCTCCATGAATATAGGCCATAAGCAGAACAGAATTAGGAAAGGGTCAATGACCAGCAACCAGCCAGAAACATATCTCTCTCCTGGCCTACCGGAGTATGATTCCCTAAAATGTTGTTGCCTGGGTTTTGTAGCCAATGTTTGTTTGCTCTAGTGTGCGGTAAAAGTGTGTTTATGGTGTTTAAGGCACTCTGAATGTTACAACTACTGCCCTACTTACGACTTCCTGGAAAAAACATTTCACAGAATTCTGACCACTCCAGCTCCTGCTGCCATGGCAACCTAGTAGGGAGACCCATTATTGTTTCCAAGATCAGTCGGGAGATGGGTTGGGGAAGAGACTGTGTAGGTGGTAGAAGGGGAGAAATCAGGGGAGTTTTGAGAAACTGTGTACAGCACCTCTCCAGGTCTCATGTTTATTTAACCAGGTAGGCCAGTTGAGAACAAGTTCTCATTTACAACTGCGACCTGGCCAAGATGAATCAAAGCAGTGCGACACAAATAACACATAGTTACACATGGGATAAACAAATGTACAGTCAATAACACAATAGAAAAATCTATATACAGTGTGTGCAAATGAGGTAAGATTAGGGAGGTAAGGCAATAAATAGGCCATAGTTGCTAAATTGTAATTATTTCGCAATCAAACACTGGAGTGATAGATGTGCAGAAGATGAATGTTCAAGTAGAGACACGGGTGTAAAGGAGCAAAAAAAAAAATAACAATATGGGGATGAGGTAGTTGGATGGGCTATTTACAGATGGGCTATGTACAGGTACAATGATCAATAAGTTGCTCTGACAGCTGGTGCTTAAAGTTAGAGAGGGAGATGTAAGACTCCAGCTTCAGTGATTTTTGCAGTTCATTCCAGTCATTGGCAGCAAAGAACTGGAAGGAAAGGCGGCCAAACGAGGAGTTGGCTTTGGGGACGACCAGTGAAATATACCTGCTGGAGCGCGTGCTATGGGTGGGTATTGCTATGGTGACCAGTGAGCTGAGATAAGGCGGGGCTTTACCTAGCAAAGACTTATAGATGACTTGGAGCCAGTGGGTTAGGCAACAAATATGAAGCGAGGGCCAGCCACCGAGAGCATACAGGTCGCAGTGGTGGGTAGTATATGGGGCTTTGGTGACAAAACGGTTGACACTGTGATAGACTACATCCAATTTGCTGAGTAGAGTGTTGGAGGCTAGGAGAGTTTACAGTCTAACCAGACACCTAGGTATTTGTAGTTTTCCACATATTCTAAATCAGAACCGTCCAGAGTAGTGATGCTGGACGGGCGGGCTGGTGAGGGAAGAGATCGGTTGAAGAGCATTTAGTTTTACTTGCATTTAAGAGCAGTTGGAGGCAGCGGAAGGAGAGTTGTATGGCATTGAAGCTCGTCTGGAAGTTAGTTAACACAGTGACCAAAGAAGGGCCAGACGTATACAGAATGGTGTCGTCTGTGTAGAGGTGGATCAGAGAATCACCAACAGCAAGAGCGACCCCATTGATATATATACAGAGAAATGAGTCGGCCCGAGAATTGAACCCTGTGGCACCCCATAGAGACTGCCAGAGGTCCGGACAACATGCCCTCCGATTGGTCACACTGAACTTAGTCTGAGAAGTAGTTGGTGAACCAGGCGAGGCAGTCATTTGAGAAACCTAGGCTATTGAGTCTGCCGATAAGAAAGCAGTGAGTCAAAAGCCTTGGCCAGGTCGATGAAGACGGCTGCACAGTATGTTTTTGTCCTGTTCAAGGGCAGTCAAGTCTGGAGTGAACCAAGAGCTATCTGTTCTTAGTTCTACATTTTTGAATGGGGCATGCTTATGTAAGCTGGTGAGGAAAGCTCTTTTATATCTATCTATGAGGGTGACTGTTTTTACGGATTTAGCGTTGCACTTGGTAGGTTCCTTGATCATTTGTGTGAGATTGAGGGTATCTAGCTTAGACTGTAGGACGGCCGGGGTGTTAAGCATATCCCAGTTTAGGTCACCTAACAGTACAAACTCTTAAGATAAATGGGGGGCAATTAATTCACATATGGTGTCTAGGGCACAGCTGGGGGCTGAGGGGGGTCTATAACAAGCGGCAACAGTGAGAGACTTATTTCTGGAGAGATGGGTTTTTAAAAGTAGAAGTTCGAACCGTTTGGGCATAGACCTGGATAGCATGACAGAACTCTGCAGGCTGTCTCTGCAGTAGATTGCAACTCCACCCCCTTTGGCAGTTCTATCTTGGGGGAAAATGTTGTAGTTGGATGGAAATTTTAGAATTTTTGGTGGCCATCCTAAGCCAGGATTCAGACACGGCTAGGACATCAGGGTTGGCAGAGTGTGCTAAAGCAGTGAGTAAAACAAACTTAGGGAGGAGGCTTCTGATGTTAACATGCATGAAACCAGGGCTTTTATGGTTACAGAAGTCAACAAATGATAGCGCCTAGGGAATAGGGGTGGAACTGGGGGCTACAGGGCCTGGGTTAACCTCTACATCACCAGAGGAACAGAGTAGGATAAGGGTATGGCTAAAGACTATACGGACTGGTCGTCTAGTGCGTTGGGGACAGAGAATAAAAGGAGCATATTTCTGGGCGTGACCTCTCCAGGTCCCATGTTTACAGCGCCTCTTCACACAATATTACATCAATGTTGAATTAAAAGTTTGGTTGAAAGTAGCGGAATAAAAGCAATGTTAGTGTTGAATTATTGATGTACAACATGTCATGAATGTGATAACAGGAATTTCATGTGATATCAGGACTGATATGAATGTTGTCATTACCATGTCGTAAGGTATCGTGTGTGTGTGTGTGTGTGTGTGTGTGTGTGTGTGTGTGTGTGCGCTCTTCAATACTTCAGCTCGTCGTATGATGTGAAGTCTGGGCAGAAGATGGCGGTGAAGAAGCTGTCCAGGCCGTTCCAGTCAATTATCCACGCTAAGAGGACCTACAGAGAACTAAGGCTCCTGAAACACATGAAACACGAGAATGTGAGTTAACCCCAACACACACACACACACAGACGTATGAGTTAACCCCTCCATTACCTTTTACTGATCCATCACTGGGGTGAAGAAATTCTAGAAACTTTTCCAAAGTTCCCAGGTTTTCATGAATCCCATTTTGAGCCTTCCAAGAGTCCAACCGAGATTTCGGGGGGAAATCTGTCGTGTGCGTGTGCACGTGCTTGCACGAGTGGACATGCCTTCACTCTTGAGCAAGCTGACCTGACCTCAAGAGTGAGAGGAGTTGTATCTGACTGTGGTACTGAATGTCTGTGTTCTATAAAAAGGCTATTGATCGCTGTCTCTTAAACTAAAGAGCAGGTGGAGAAGTGTGTGTGCACCTGAGTGTCTGTGTGAAGGGGGTCAAGTGTAAGATGTCTTTGTAACAAGTTTGTTACATGATCCTCTAGCTTCTAACAGTGTAGCTTAACTCTGAGCTGTTACATGATCCTCTAGCTTCTAACAGTGCAGCTTCTCTCAGAGCTGATACATGATCCTCTAGCTTCTAACAGTGCAGCTTCTCTCAGAGCTGATACATGATCCTCTAGCTTCTAACAGTGCAGCTTCTCTCAGAGCTGATACATGATCCTCTAGCTTCTAACAGTGCAGCTTCTCTCAGAGCTGATACATGATCCTCTAGCTTCTAACAGTGCAGCTTCTCTCAGAGCTGATACATGATCCTCTAGCTTCTAACAGTGCAGCTTCTCTCAGAGCTGATACATGATCCTCTAGCTTCTAACAGTGCAGCTTCTCTCAGAGCTGATACATGATCCTCTAGCTTCTAACAGTGCAGCTTCTCTCAGAGCTGATACATGATCCTCTAGCTTCTAACAGTGCAGCTTCTCTCAGCCGTCAACAGATCCGTGTCACATCCATAGAACCACAATCACTAGAACCGACAAAGCCTCCTCAGCCCTGTTAAAGCCGTGCTTTGAGGTAACTCTCTCAGCAGCAGGGTGAGGTAACTCTCTCAGCAGCAGGGTGAGGTAACTCTCTCAGCAGCAGGGTGAGGTAACTCTCTCAGCAGCAGGGTGAGGTAACTCTCTCAGCAGCAGGGTGAGGTAACTCTCTCAGCAGCAGGGTGAGGTAACTCTCTCAGCAGCAGGGTGAGGTAACTCTCTCAGCAGCAGGGTGAGGTAACTCTCTCAGCAGCAGGGTGAGGTAACTCTCTCAGCAGCAGGGTGAGGTAACTCTCTCAGCAGCAGGGTGAGGTAACTCTCTCAGCAGCAGGGTGAGGTAACAGTACAAAACACTGATCTACCTGACGCAGCTCTTGACCCGGTTATTCTTTGAGCTGATTTCCCCACTGTTGCCTGGTTACACGGTTGGTTATGCTTTTTTGGAAAGCCTGAGTCGGCCAATCACTGTTTGCTTTGGCTGGAGTCCACCAATCGCAGCGGTCACTGCCCTGCGTGGGCGGTGTGGAGTCGTGTTGTTATGAAACCCACCCACCGCAGTCCCTTTCTCTAGAAGGGGGCACACTGGGTCTGGCACGATGTCTCCTTTTCTCCCCCCCTCTCTAGTCACCCACACACTGCCTGCATGCTCTGCTCACACTCTGCCTGCATACTCGCTCTGCTCACACACTGCCTGCATACTCGCTCTGCTCACACTCTGCCTGCATACTCGCTCTGCTCACACACTCTCCCCATGTCTTTTTCTCTCTCCTAGGCCTCTCTCTCTAATTGCATTCTGGATGATTTTCCTGTTCAGAGTTCATTCATCACTTTCCCTATGTGTTAACAGCCTCACACATAATGCAGTCCCATTCAAAACCTAGTACCCTAACCTGTACTCTTAACCCTAAACAAAAAACAAAAAACCTTAACCCAGCTCCTAACCCTCACTCTAAAACTAACCGTAGCTCCTCACTCTAAAACTAACCGTAGCCCCTCACTCTAAAACTAACCGTAGCTCCTCACTCTAAAACTAACCGTAGCTCCTCACTCTAAAACTAACCGTAGCTCCTCACTCTAAAACTAACCGTAGCTCCTAACCCTCACTCTAAAACTAACCGTAGCTCCTAACCCTCACTCTAAAACTAACCGTAGCTCCTAACCCTCACTCTAAAACTAACCGTAGCTCCTAACCCTCACTCTAAAACTAACCGTAGCTCCTAACCCTCACTCTAAAACTAACCGTAGCTCCTAACCCTCACTCTAAAACTAACCGTAGCTCACTAACCCTCACTCTAAAACTAACCGTAGCTCCTCACTCTAAAACTAACCGTAGCTCCTAACCCTCACTCTAAAACTAACCGTAGCTCCTAACCCTCACTCTAAAACTAACCGTAGCTCACTAACCCTCACTCTAAAACTAACCGTAGCTCCTAACCCTCACTCTAAAACTAACCGTAGCTCCTAACCCTCACTCTAAAACTAACCGTAGCTCCTAACCCTCACTCTAAAACTAACCGTAGCTCCTAACCCTCACTCTAAAACTAACCGTAGCTCACTAACCCTCACTCTAAAACTAACCGTAGCTCCTAACCCTCACTCTAAAACTAACCGTAGCTCCTAACCCTCACTCTAAAACTAACCGTAGCTCCTAACCCTCACTCTAAAACTAACCGTAGCTCCTAACCCTCACTCTAAAACTAACCGTAGCTCCTAACCCTCACTCTAAAACTAACCGTAGCCCCTCACTCTAAAACTAACCGTAGCTCCTAACCCTCACTCTAAAACTAACCGTAGCCCCTCACTCTAAAACTAACCGTAGCCCCTCACTCTAAAACTAACCGTAGCTCCTCACTCTAAAACTAACCGTAGCTCCTAACCCTCACTCTAAAACTAACCGTAGCCCCTCACTCTAAAACTAACCGTAGCTCCTCACTCTAAAACTAACCGTAGCTCCTAACCCTCACTCTAAAACTAACCGTAGCTCCTCACTCTAAAACTAACCGTAGCTCCTCACTCTAAAACTAACCGTAGCTCCTAACCCTCACTCTAAAACTAACCGTAGCTCCTCACTCTAAAACTAACCGTAGCTCCTAACTTTTGGTCCCCACAAGAATAGTTAAACACGTCCACACACACAGCAAACATTTGCTTCACATCTCCAACTCAATCATCAAGTTTGCTGTCAACACAACATTAGTAGGCCATATTACCAACAACGAGGAGACAGCCTACAGGGAGGAGGTGAGGGCCCTGGCAAGGTGGTGCCAGGAAAATAACCTCTCCCTCAACGTCAACAAAATAAAGGAGCTGATCGTGGACGACAGGAGACAACAGAGAGAGCACGCTCCCATCCACATCTACGGAGCCGCAGTGTAGAGGGTCAAGAGCTTCAAGTTCCTCTGTGTGCACATCATTGAGGACCTGAAATGTTCCCTCCACACTGACAGTGTGGTGAAGAAGATGCAACAGCTCCTCTACAACCTCAGGAGGCTAAAGAGGTTTGGCTCGGCCCCTAAGACCATCACAAACTTCTAGAGATCCACCATTGAGATTATCCTGTCGGGCTGTTTCGCCGCCTGGTACGGCAATTGCACCGTCTGCAGCCGCAGGGCTCTCCAGAGGGTGGTGCGGTCAGCCCAACACATCACCGGGGGGCACACACCCGATGTCACAGGAAGACCAAGAAGGACCTCAGCCTCTCGAGCCACGGCCTGTTCAACCCGCTACCATCTAGAAAGTGGAGACAGTACAGGTGCATCAAAGCTGGGACAGAGAGATTGATTAACAGCTTCTATCTCAAGGCCATCAGACGGTTAAACACTCCCCTCTAGCCGGCCTCCACCCAAAACCCTGCCCTGAATCATAGGCACTGTTACTAGCCGGCTACCACCCAGAACCCAAATCCTGAATCTTAGGCACTGTTACTAGCCGGCTACCACCTGGTTACTCAACCCTGCACCTTAGAGGCTGCTGCCCTATTAACATAGACATGGAACACTGGTCACTTTAATAATGTTTACATAATGTTTTACCCACTTTATGTGTATACTGTATTCTAGTCAAGACTCTTCCTATATAACTACTGCTGTACACACCTTTTCTATTCTTATACTGTCCATACATTTTATTTATATAATATATATATATATATATATATAAGAATTATTTAAGAATTATATTATATATATGGCTGGGCCAATCAAGGACATTCAGATACTTGTCCCGAAGCATCTCCTGCATTTTTCTTGGCTGTGTACTTAGGGTTGTGGTCCTGTTGGAAGGTGAACCTTCACCCCAGTGTACGGTCCTGAGCACTCTGGAGCAGGTTTTTATCAAGGATCTCTCAGTACTTTGCTCTGTTCATCTTTCCCTTGATCCAGACTAGTCTCCCAGTCCCTGCTGCTGAAAAACATCCCCACAGCATGATGCTGCCACCACCATGCTTCACCATAGGGATGGTGCCAGCTTTCTTCCAGACATGAGACTTGGCATTCAGGCGAAAGTTCAATCTTGGTTTCATCAGACCAGAGAATATTGTTTCTTATGATCTGAGAGTCTTTAGGTGCCTTTTGGCAAACTCCAAGTGGCCTGTCATGTGCCTTTTACTGAGGAGTGGCTTCCGCCTGCCCACTCTTATCATAAAGGCCTGATTGGTGAAGTGCTGCAGAGATGGTTGTCGTTCTGGAAGGTTCTCCCATCTCCACAGAGGAATTCTGGAGATCTGTCAGAGTGACCATCGGGTTCTTGGTCACCTCCCTGACCAAGGCCCTTCTCTCCCAATTGTTCAGTTTAGCCGGGTGGCCAGCTCTAGGAAGAGTCTTGGTGGTTCCAAACTTCTTCCATTTAAGAATGATGGAGGCCACTGTGTTCTTTGGGACCTTCAATCCTGCAGAAATTTGTTAGTACCCTTCCCCAGATCTGTGGCTCGACAGAATCCTGTCTCGGAGCTCTACGGACAATTCCTTCAACCTCATGTCTTGGTTTTTGCTCTGACATGCACTGTCAACTGTGGGACCTTATAGACAGGTGTGTGCCTTTTCAAATCATGTCTAATCAATTGAATTTACCACAGGTGGACTCCAATCAAGTTGTAGAAACATCTCAAGGACGATCAATGGAAACAGGATGCACCTGAACTCAATTTTGAGTCTCATAGCAAAGGGTCTGAATATTTATATAAGTAGGGTATTTCTGTTTTTTATTTTTCATAAATTTCAGAACCTGTTTTGGGTTATCATTATGGGGTATTGTGTGTAGATTGATGAGGAACACTTTTTAATTTAATCCATTTTAGATTCAAATCTACACACACTAATACTATCCTGAACAAACATGTATATTCAACAATTGTACTAAGTTACAGTTCATATAAGGAAATCAGAAAATTTAAATAAATTCATTAGCCTCTAACCTATAGATTTCACATGACTGGGCAGGTGCCCAGCCATGGGTGGTGCATAGGAGAGTGAGAGTACATAGGCCCACCCACTGGGGAGCCAGGCCCACCCACTGGGGAGCCAGGCCCACCCACTGGGGAGGTGGCTTATGATAGAAAGTGATGCCAGTCAGCATGCCAATTACACGATCCCTCAAAACCTGAGGTGTCTGTGGCATTGTTTAGTGTGACAAAACTGTGCATTTTAGAGTGGCCTTTTATTGTCCCCAGCACAAAGTGCACCTGTGTAAGGATCATGCTGTTTAATCAGCTTCTTGATATGCCACACCTGTCAGGGAATGTAAACAAATTTGTTCCCAGAATTTGAGAGAAATACATTTTTTGTGCGTATGGAACATTTCTGTGATCATTTATTTCAGCTCATGAAACATGGAACCAACACTTTACATGTTGCCTTTATATTTATTTGTTTATATTTTGTTTATATACATGGCCAAAACTATGTAACCTGCTCTCCAAAATCATGAACATTAATATGGAGTTGGTCCCTCCTTTTTCTGCTACAACAGCCTCCACTCTTCTGGGAAGGCTTTCTACTAGATGTTGGAACATTGCTGAGTGAGGTTGGGCACTGATGTTGGGTGATTAGGCCTGGCTCGCAGTCTGCGTTCCAATTAATCCCAAAGGTGTTCGATGGGGTTGAGGTCAGGGCTCTGTGCAGGCCAGTCAAGTTCTTCCACACAGATCTTGACAAACCATTTCTTTATGGACCTCGCTTTGTGAATGGGGGCATTGTCATGCTGAAACAGGAAAGGGCCTTCCCCAAACTGTTGCCACAAAGTTGGAAGCACAGAATCGTCCAGAATGTCATTGTATGTTGTAGTGTAAAATTTCCCTTCACTGGAACTGAGGCCTAGCCCGAACAATGAAAAACAGCCCCAGACCATTATTCCTCCTCCACCAAACTTTACAGTTGGCACTATGCATGCGAGAAGGTAGCGTTCTCCTGACATCCACCAAACACAGATTCGTCGGTCGGACTGCCAGAGGGTGAAGCGTGATTCATCACTCCAGAGAAGGCATTTCCACTGGTCCAGAGTCCAATGGCAGTGAGCTTAACCCCACTCCAGCCGACGCTTGGCATTGTGCATGGTGATTTTAGCCTTTTTTGTGTGGCTGCTCAGCCATGGAAACCCATTTCATGATGTTCCCGACAAACAGTTATTGTGCTGACGATGCTTCCAGAGGCAGTTTGAAAGTCACTGAGCTCTTCCATAAGGCCATTCTTCTGCCAATTTTTGTCTATGGAGATTGTATGGTTGTATGCTTGATTTTATACACTTGTCAGCAAAGGGTGTGGCTGAAATAGCAGAATCCACTCATTTGAAGGGGTGTCCACATACTGTTTTATATTCCTGACATTGCTCGTTCTGCTATTTCGTTCTGTTGTGTGTATTGCTAGGTATTGCTAGGTGTTACTGCACTGTTGGAGCTAGAAACGCAAGCATTTCGCTGCACCTACGATAACATTTGATTGGATGTTCTGCCTTGTGAGGAGAGGAGAACGGTGGTGTAGGCTGTTCCAGAGCTTTGAGAACAACTCCACGTTACTGGAGTCTAAAATCCATCATCTTTGTTTAAATGAAAAATGATGTTCTCGGTTGTCAAATGTGAAAACAAAGTGATGGATCATGTCAAGGACACCGGGTGGTGTCAGTCTCACCATGACGTTGGAAACCAGCCCCTCTATTTGTGCACTCTGCCTCATTCACCCTGAAGGGTTTTAGCAATTGAAAGAAGACCACATGTTTGTTTTGTGTCAGTGTCAATGGCCATGTCCGAATCGGTCTTGCCTACTACTTACTAAAACTACATACGGTGTGATAATCCTCCTTAGGGCTGACCCCATTTAGTCAACTGGTCAATAGGCTGTTGGTCGACCAAGATCCGACAAGCAGTAAAATATACAGTACCAGTCAAAAGTTTGGACACACCTATTCATTCAAGGGTTTTTTTATTTATTTTTACTATTTCTACATTGTAGAATAATAGTGAAGACATCAAAACTATGAAATAACACATATGGAATCAAGGAGTAACCAAAAAAGTGTTAAACAAATCTAAATATATTTGAGATTCTTCAAAGTAGCCACTCTTTGCCTTGACAGCTTTGCACTCTCTTGGCCTTCTCTCAACCAGCTTCATGAGGTAGTCACCTGGAATGCATTTCAATTAACACGTGTGCCTTGTTAAAAAGTTCATTGGTGGAATTTCTTTCCTTCTTATTGCATTTGAGCCAATCAGTTGTGTTGAAAAAGAAAAAATAAGCTGTTTCTAATCAGGTAAAATTCTAATTCTAATCCTAATCAGGTCCTAACACAGCCTCAGAAGCCACCTGTGAGAGTGGAACATTTCCTAGCGACAAATAGTCCTTGTCGTGCTTCTGCCTTGAAGTCTTGGAGACCCAAAAACATGTTGGCTGCAGATATAATGATGTCCAGCTTCCTGGACTTCCTAAACACTTAAACACTTGTGTTGTGGCTATAAATGACATGAAATCCACTTTCTTCACAATGAGTTTATCCAGATCACCCAACTGACTTAAAACACTACCAACTGGTTTCAATGGATCCACCTCCATATCTTCAACACTGTTGCCTCTTCCCCCTTCATCTCTCGTCACCGCCTCCACATAGGAGATCAGCTGCACAGCCCTGATCCTTCACACCTCGATCTCCTTCACCCTAACAGGCACTCAAGGCAGTCCACACCACAGTTGCAACAGTTTCCATTCACAGATTCTTCAATATCGTACTTCTCCCATCTGCAAACATTTGACACATGACCAAATTCTTTACAATTTCCACACATTTGACACATGACCAAATTCTTTACAATTTCCACACTGTAATGGTTTGGACACAAATGCAGTGTGTCGACAGGCTTTTCTCCTTCCTCCCGATCACCATACGGGTCAGATGATGTGCACTGACTACTCCTGGGATATTCTGACTAAGGTACCAATCATCTATATCCAACGAGACTCCAGCTATAACTCCTTTGGCAGGCGCCTTGCTCCGAAGTTCAATACATGTTACTAATTTAGCCAGATCCAGTACAGGCTTCTTCTGTTCTTCATTAACACAATGAACCAAAACAAGGCTGCTTCTAGTCACCCATACTGAGAATACATCATCTAATGTGGAATTGCTTTGTTTCCCTCCAGTCCTCCATTTTGCTACAGCTGGTCCCATTCTGTGATTATCAGCAGATTTTATTAGCTGTTGTCAAACACACCTAGATCAGAAAAGACTCATCTCTTCCTCAATAGCATGCAAGCTATGAGTATGACATCCTGGCATTTTAAATCATACTACAGTTTAGAAAATAGAAAACGTTCTATTTTCGCATAACCAATCAGCCTACTATTCAAATCAATCTTTATTTATCACATGCGCTGAATACAACAAGTGTAGACTTTACCGTGAAATGTTTACTTACAAGCCCTCAACCAACAGTGCAGTTCAAGAATAGTTAAGAAAATATTTACCAAGTACACTAAAATAAAAAGTAATGATAAAAAGTACCACAATAAGAATAACGAGGCTATATACAGCAGGGTGCAGGGTTAAAGGTTAGGTGGGGGTGAAGTGACTATGCATAGATAATAAACAGCAAGTAGCAGCAGTGTACTAAAGGGGGGATCAATGGGTCAATGTAAATTGTCCGGTGGCAATTTTATGAATTGTTCATCAGTCTAATGGCTTGGGGGTAGAAGCTGATGAGGAGCCTTTTGGTCCTAGACTTGGTGCTCCGGTACCACTTGCCGTGCGGTAGCAGTGAAAACAGTCTATAACTTTGGTGACTAGAGTCTCTGACAATTTTATGGGCTTTCCTCTGATACCGCCTGTTATATAGGTCCTGGATGGCAGGGAACATGGCCCCAGTGATGTACTGGGCCGTTCGCACTATCCTCTTGTAGCGCCTTACAGTCAGATGCCGAGCAGTTTCCGTACCAGGCAGTGATGCAACCGGGCAGGATGCTCTCAATGTTGCAGCTGTAGGACCTTTTGAGGATCTGGGGACCCATGCCAAATCTTTTCAGTCTCCTGAGGGGGAAAAGGTTTTGTCGTGCCCTCTTCACGACTGTCCTCTTCACAACTGTCTTGGTATGTTTGGACCATGATAGTTTGTTGGTGATGTGGACACCAAAGAACTTGAAACTCTCTCCGCTCCACTAACAGCCCCGTCGATGTGAATGGGAGCCTGTTCGGCTCGCCTTTTCCTGTAGTCCACGACCCGCTCCACTACAGCCCCGTCGATGTGAATGGGAGCCTGTTCGGCCTGCCTTTTCCTGTAGACCACGACCCGCTCCACTACAGCCCTGTCGATGTGAATGGGAGCCTGTTCGGCCTGCCTTTTCCTGTAGTCCACGACCCGCTCCACTACAGCCCTGTCGATGTGAATGGGAGCCTGTTCGGCCTGCCTTTTCCTGTAGTCCACGACCCGCTCCACTACAGCCCTGTCGATGTGAATGGGAGCCTGTTCGGCCTGCCTTTTCCTGTAGTCCACGACCCGCTCCACTACAGCCCTGTCGATGTGAATGGGAGCCTGTTCGGCCTGCCTTTTCCTGTAGTCCACGACCCGCTCCACTACAGCCCTGTCGATGTGAATGGGAGCCTGTTCGGCCTGCCTTTTCCTGTAGTCCACGACCCGCTCCACTACAGCCCTGTCGATGTGAATGGGAGCCTGTTCGGCCTGCCTTTTCCTGTAGTCCCTGTACTGTAGACCACGACCCGCTCCACTACAGCCCTGTCGACCCGCTCCACTACAGCCCTGTCGATGTGAATGGGAGCCTGTTCGGCCTGCCTTTTTGTCTTGCTGTAGTCCACGACCCGCTCCACTACAGCCCTGTCGGAAAACAGGAGGGGACTGTGAATGGGAGCCCGGTCCGTCAGGAAGTCCAGGATCCAGTTGCAGAGGGAGGTGTTTAGTCCCAGGGTCCTTAGCTTAGTGATGAGCTTCATGGGCACTATGGTGTTGAACACTGAGCTGTAGTCAATGAACAGCATTCTCACATGGGTGTTCCTCTTGTCCAGATGGGAAAGGGCAGTGTGGAGTGCGATTGAGATTGCGTCATCTGTGGATCTGTTGGGGTGGTATGCATATTGGAGTGGGTCTAGGGTGTCTGGGATGATGCTGTTGATGTGAGCCATGACCAGCCTATCAAAGCACCTATCAAAGCACTTAATAATTCAGGCAGGTTACCTTCGCTTCTTTGGGCACAGGGACTATGGTGGTCTGCTTGGAATTTAGAACGCCAGTACGGTTATTCAGACACGGACAATATTTTTTTCTAGTGTGACCTTTATCTCTAGTGTGAGTCGTGTCTGTTGTGTGTAGAATGTTGTGTAACCTTTTGACCTTTGCTGTTAGGTGATTGGTCTGTTGGATGTGTTCACGCCTGCCACCAGCCTAGAGGAATTCAACGACGTGTGAGTATTCGCTTTCTTTCTCTCCTTCTCTTTCCTCCACTTCTATCCCCCCCTCTCTCTCTGGCAGTTCGTATAGCACGTGGAGTTTGAATTGCCTAGCAGAACGCATGCGCGGATGCACACACACACACACACACACACACACACATGCATGTGGAATATAATGGTTTATTTAAACAAACCAATTTCTGCAGATCTTTATTTCGTATGGTTTGTTGTGTGGTTCATCTCACTAAGGAACATGCAGGATTACCACATGCACACATTATTCCTTATTTCCATGGTAACAACCATTCCACTTTCTCCATGGCTGCCAGTGTGTGTGCAGAATACTTACGCAATATCCTTCACTTCATATCACTTCACACACACACACACACACACACACACACACACACACACACAACGCTCTCCCTGGTTCACCCTAAAGGATATGTAAAGCTTTTAGCGGTGTGTATGGCTTGAAATTCGTAGTGCTGGCGAAGGAGACATGCTCTCTCTCTTTCATACTCTCTCTTGTTGTGTTGCCATGGTGACAACTTGTCTTCCTTTTTTTCTTTTTTTTTTCTTTTTTGATTGGCAGTTACCTGGTGACCCACCTGATGGGGGCAGACCTCAACAACATAGTGAAGTGTCAGAAGCTGACAGACGACCATGTGCAATTCCTCATATACCAGATCCTCAGGGGACTCAAGGTCTGTCTGTGCTGTCTGTCTGCCCTGTCTGTCTGCCCTGTCTGTCTGCCCTGTCTGTCTGCCCTGTCTGTCTGTCCTGTCTGCCCTGTCCGTCTGCCCTGTCTGTCTGCCCTGTCTGTCTGCCCTGTCTGTCTGTCCTGTCTGTTTGCCCTGTCTGTCTGCCCTGTCTGGTCTGTCTGCCCTGTCTGGTCTGTCTGCCCTGTCTGGTCTGCCCTGTCCTGTCTGTCTGTCTGGTCTGTGTTTTTCCATAGCTGCAGCAGGTAAAGGTTCCGTAGGTATGCAGTGTTGTTAACTGTTGTTTTGTTTTGCAGTATATCCATTCAGCAGACATCATCCACAGAGTAAGTTACATCATATTTACATTTCATATTTAAATCAAGATGCTTGCATGGGGTGGAGGGTGGGAATATTACTCAATACCTTCCTTATTCTCCCCTTCCTTATTCTCCCCTTCGTCCCTCTCTCTTTACATCTCCTCCCTCCCTCTCTTCTCGTCTCCCTCCATCTCTCTCTTCTCTCTCTCTTCTCCCTCCCTCCATCTCTCTCTTCTCTCTCCCTTCTCCATCTCTCTCTTCTCTCTCTCTTCTCCCTCCCTCCATCTCTCTCTTCTCTCTCCCTTCTCCCTCCCTCCCTCTCTCCACAGGATCTGAAGCCCAGTAATCTGGCAGTGAATGAGGACTGTGAGCTCAAGGTAAAACATTTTAAAAAACTATTGGCCTACTGTACCCTGCTTAGTGCCTATAGATCTGCTGTCTTAATCTGATCACTCTGTTGTAGTGTATTAAAGGTTTAAAATGTCAGGCTTGATTATCCCTAACGAAAAATGTATCAACCTCTACAACAATGTCCATTAATTATAATCCACATAATAATTCACATTTCCTGTTGCTGCAGAATTATCTTGGTGCTGTGAGAAGCAGGGACAAATTAAGATATAGCATCTGCTCTGATCAGCTCCTCTTCTCCAGCTAGAAAGCAATATGTTACTGTAGTTGTCTTTAAAAAATATATATAATAATAATTAAACACCTGACAGTGGCCAACATTCATATCAGCAACATAAAACATGTAATAACACAATTTGTACCAGCAGTAATAGTTATTGTTGGATGGTACTGTTTACAGTACTGTGTGTTTATTATTATTAGAGTGGCTTTAATACACTCCACCCACACACACACACAAGGTTAAAAGCGTAGGATTTAATCTGCTGTGGAGTTTGTTTAAAGCTAACCCTATCTGCACATACACCCACGCATATACAACACACATACACCCCTATCTCTTAATTTATCTGTCAGATCCTGGACTTTGGTTTGGCGCGACACACTGATGATGAGATGACTGGTTATGTAGCGACCAGGTGGTACCGCGCCCCAGAGATCATGCTGAACTGGATGCACTACAACATGACAGGTAATGATATACTAACTATCACTACAACATGACAGGTAATGATATACTAACTATCACTACAACATGACAGGTAATGATATACTAACTATCACTACAACATGACAGGTAATGATATACTAACTATCACTACAACATGACAGGTAATGATATACTAACTATCACTACAACATGACAGGTAATGATATACTAACTATCACTACAACATGACAGGTAATGATATACTAACTATCACTACAACATGACAGGTAATGATATACTAACTATCACTACAACATGACAGGTAATGATATACTAACTATCACTACAACATGACAGGTAATGATATACTAACTATCACTACAGCATGACAGGTAATGATATACTAACTATCACTACAACATGACAGGTAATGATATACTAACTATCACTACAACATGACAGGTAATGATATACTAACTATCACTACAGCATGACAGGTAATGATATACTAACTATCACTACAACATGACAGGTAATGATATACTAACTATCACTACAACATGACAGGTAATGATATACTAACTATCACTACAGCATGACAGGTAATGATATACTAACTATCACTACAACATGACAGGTAATGATATACTAACTATCACTACAACATGACAGGTAATGATATACTAACTATCACTACAACATGACAGGTAATGATATACTAACTATCACTACAACATGACAGGTAATGATATACTAACTATCACTACAACATGACAGGTAATGATATACTAACTATCACTACAACATGACAGGTAATGATATACTAACTATCACTACAACATGACAGGTAATGATATACTAACTATCACTACAACATGACAGATACAACACACACCTGGTACATACTCATCTAGTACACACACACACAAGAAAACCGACAACTACATGAGTGGATGGTAACAATGTTTTTGTTGCGGTAGTGGACATCTGGTCAGTCGGCTGCATCATGGCAGAGCTGCTCACTGGACGGACGTTATTCCCCGGCACCGACCGTATCCTTTCACTGTGGTCATGGTGGCGGAGAAAAGTTCTAATGGACAAATTCAATATTGACCCCTAACCCCTACATCAAGGGTGGGTAACATATGGATCTTGCCCGCGAGCCCAATCAATATGGCCCGCGGGAGGTTTAATTTTTTTGTTTGTTTGGGAAATTATTATTTGGGGGAAAATAATATTTTTGGGGGCATTCCAGTGCTAGAGGTGTCACTACAGACCCGGGTTCGAACTGGGGCTATATCACAACCGGCCGTGATCGGGAGTCCCATAGGCGTACAATTGGCCCAACGTGGGAGGGTTTGGCCGGGGGGGGGGGGCTTTACTTGGCTCATAGCGACTCCTTGTGGTGGGCCTGGCGCCTGCAGACTGATCCTTGGTCTTCAGTTGAATGGTGTTTCCACCGACACATTGGTGCGGCTGGCTTCCGGGTTAGGCGGCTCATGTTTTGGAGGACGCATGACTCGATCTCCGCCTCCCGAGCCCATTGGAAAGTTGCAACGATGAAACAAGATCGAAAAAGGGGGTATAAAAAAAATAGAGAGAGAAAAAAAATCTGCCCACTCTTGAACATCTAAAACAAGATAGGAAGTATGTGTACATTTTAATGGGCCTATATATACATATACATGTTTATGGGCCTACAAAATTACTGGCACCCCTGACTGGCAATGCACAAACAATCCTTAAAAAATATAAACAATATAATTATAGAGAGACTCAAAATTCCAACATGTGAGAAATAATAATAATGTTTCAATGGAACCAACCAAAATAATTTATTCATTTAATTGAAAATCAATGTCCTCCAAATCAAGGTTTCACAATTAATGGCACCCTTAAAGATTATTGTAAATAACATCTACCAAAATTAAACCAGGAAGTCTATTGAGGAACTATATTGAGCCATTACATCACTTCCTGTTTCACTAGGGTATAAAAACTAGAACACACATGCAATATCCCTTTGTCGTCCAACACCATGAAGAAAACAAAAGAACTGGCAGTTCAAAAGAGACAGATGGTCGTAGACCTTCATAAATCTGGTCATGGCTACAAGAAGATCCAAGTTCCAAACGATTGAATTTCCACTGAGAACTGTCAGGGGAATTATTTATAAATTCTAAAGATATGGAAAACCTCACGGGTAGAGGACGCAAATGCATTTTGCCCCCCAGGATAGGGAGGAGGATCGTGAGAGAAGCAACAAAATCCCCAAGAATCACTGAAAGATTTGCAGGCCTTGGTGGCGTCTTGGGGACACCGGGTTTCAAGAAGCACCATCAGACGCTACCTTCACAACCACAGGCTCTTTGGAAGGGCTGCTAGAAGAAATCCCTTTCTGACCCCAAGACACAGGCACTTGGAGTTTGCCAAACCTAATTTAAATTATGACTGGAAGAAGTTGCTCTGGTCAGATGAGACCAAAATGGAACGTTTTGGTCAGAAACAGCATCGGCATGTTTGGCGTTGAAACAGAGATGCATACAAGGAGAGGCACCTCATACCCACGGTGAAACAGAGATGCATACAAGGAGAGGCACCTCATACCCACGGTGAAACAGAGATGCATACAGGGAGAGGCACCTCGTACCCACGGTGAAACAGAGATGCATACAAGGAGAGGCACCTCGTACCCACGGTGAAACAGAGATGCATACAAGGAGAGGCACCTCGTACCCACGGTGAAACAGAGATGCATACAAGGAGAGGCACCTCGTACCCACGGTGAAACAGAGATGCATACAAGGAGAGGCACCTCGTACCCACGGTGAAACAGAGATGCATACAAGAGAGGCACCTCGTACCCACGGTGAAACAGAGATGCATACAAGGAGAGGCACCTCGTACCCACGGTGAAACAGAGATGCATACAAGGAGGCACCTCGAAACAGAGATGCATACAAGGAGAGGCACCTCGTACAAACAGAGATGCATACAAGGAGAGGCACCTCGTACCCACGGTGAAACAGAGATGCATACAAGGAGAGGCACCTCGTACCCACGGTGAAACGGAGATGCATACAAGGAGAGGCACCTCGTACCCACGGTGAAACGGAGATGCATACAAGGAGAGGCACCTCGCACCCACGGTGAAACGGAGATGCATACAAGGAGAGGCACCTCGTACCCACGGTGAAACGGAGATGCATACAAGGAGAGGCACCTCGTACCCACGGTGAAACGGAGATGCATACAAGGAGAGGCACCTCGTACCCACGGTGAAACGGAGATGCATACAAGGAGAGGCACCTCGTACCCACGGTGAAACGGAGATGCATACAAGGAGAGGCACCTCGTACCCACGGTGAAACAGAGATGCATACAAGGAGGCACCTCGTACCCACGGTGAAACAGAGATGCATACAAGGAGAGGCACCTCGTACCCACGGTGAAACAGAGATGCATACAAGGAGAGGCACCTCGTACCCACGGTGAAATATGGTGGTGGGTCAGTGATGTTTTGGGGCTGTTTTAATTCCAGAGGCCCAGGGGCACTGGTTAAGATTGATGGCATAATGAATTCCACCAAGTACCAGGCAATTTTGGCTGACAATCTGGTTGCCTCTGCCAGAAGGCTGGGACTTGGCTGTAGGTGGACTTTCCAACAAGACAATGACCCAAAACGTACCTCCAGATCCACTCTGCAATGGTTCTGTGACAACAAAATCAATGTTCTGCCATAGCCATCTCAGTCGCTGGAACTCAATCCAATCGAATACCTGTGGGCTGAGTGCAAGAGGCCAGTTGATAAGCTCAAACCCAAGAATGTGAAGGATCTGGAGAGGATCTGCATAGAGGAATGGTCCAAAATCCCTCCAAATGTGTTCCTGAACCTTGTCAAACATCACAGGAAAAGACTCCATGCTGTTATCCTTGCAAGAGGATAATTGTAATGATTGTATGATTTTGGTTGGTTCCATTGAAACATAAAGTACAGTGTTTCTCACACGTTTGTATTTTGAGTTTATCTCTATAATGATAAGTATTGTTTGTACATTGCCAGTCAGGGGTGCCAATAGTTTTGGAGCCCACTGTATACATGCATACATTTGCATTTTAAGGGTACCACATGAGGAAGGAGGATGTCTTCCCTGTAAACGCACAGCACTGAGATTGCCTGCAATGACAACAAGCTCAGTCCAATGATGCTGTGACACACCGCCCCAGACCATGACGGACCCTCCACCTCCAAATCGATCCCGCTCCAGAGTACAGGCCTCGGCGTAACGCTCATTCCTTCGACGATAAACGCGAATCCGACCATCACCCCTGGTGAGACAAAACCGCCACTCGTCAGTGAAGAGCACTTTTTGCCAGTCCTGTCTGGTCCAGCGATGGTGGGTTTGTGCCCATAGGTGACATTGTTGCCGGTGATGTCTGGTGAGGACCTGCCTTACAACGGGCCTACAAGCCCTCAGTCCAGTCTTTCTCAGCCTATTGCGGACAGTCTGAGCACTGATGGAGGGATTGTGCGTTCCTGGTGTAACTCAGGCAGTTGTTGCCATTCTGTACCTGTCCCGCAGGTGTGATGTTCGGATGTACTGATCCTGTGCAGGTGTTGTTACACGTGGTCTGCCACTGCGAGGACGATCAGCTCCCCTTCCTGTCTCCCTGTAGCGCTGTCTTAGGCGTCTCACAGTACGGACATTGCAATTTATTGCCCTGGCTACATTTGCAGTCCTCATGCCTCCTTGCAGCATGCATAAGGCACGTTCCCGCAGATGAGCAGGGACCCTGGGCATCTTTATATTGGTGTTTGTCAGAGTCAGTAGAAAGGTCTCTTTAGTGTGTGTAAGTTTTCATAAATGTGACCTTAATTGTCTACCGTCTGTAAGCTGTTAGTGTCTTAACGACCGTTCCACAGGTGCATGTTCATTAATTGTTTATGGTTCATTGAACAAGCATGGGAAACAGAGTTTAAACCCTTTACAATGAAGATCTGTGAAGTTATGTGGATTTTTACAAATTATCTTTGAAGGACAGGGTCCGGCGTTACTATGACAACCTCCTAAACTACTATACTTTCTTCCTGTCCTGCCCTTATATAGCCACTCACTGTAACTCTAACTCCACACCACAGCTCCCTGTGTATGTCCAGCTCCCAGATACATGGGCTGCTCTCAGTCTATTTTCTTGTATTCTTAAAGCCAATATTTAAGGTAACCAATTAGCAACTAAAAACTTCCATAGTGTGTCTATTAAGAGAAGCAAAGACAACCATCTAGTTCAGTTTCCCAACTCTGGTCCTCCAGTCCCACCAACAGTACACATGTGTATTGTATCCCTGGACAAATACACCTCATTCAACTCATTGAGGCCTTGATGATTAGTTGACTAGTTGAATGAGGTGTGTTTGTCCAGGGATACAATACAACTGTGTACTGTTGGGGGGTCCTGGAGGACCAGAGTTGGGAAACACTTATCTAGTTGTCATTGAGTAGAGCTGCCTTGTAATGCCCTTGACTCCCTCTTGTCCATCTGAGTTCATCTGTTCCTCTGACACATGTTCATCTGTTCCTCTGACACATGTTTCTCTGTTTCTCTGACATGTTTCTCTGTTCCTCTGACACATGTTCATCTGTTCCTCTGACACATGTTCATCTGTTCCTCTGACACATGTTCATCTGTTCCTCTGACACATGTTCCTCTGACACATGTTTCTCTGTTTCTCTGACACATGTTCATCTGTTCCTCTGACACATGTTCATCTGTTCCTCTGACACATGTTCATCTGTTCCTCTGACACATGTTCATCTGTTCCTCTGACACATGTTCATCTGTTCCTCTGACACATGTTCATCTGTTCCTCTGACACATGTTCATCTGTTCCTCTGACACATGTTCATCTGTTCCTCTGACACATGTTTCTCTGTTCCTCTGACACATGTTTCTCTGTTTCTCTGACACATGTTCATCTGTTCCTCTGACACATGTTCATCTGTTCCTCTGACACATGTTCATCTGTTCCTCTGACACATGTTAATCTGTTCCTCTGACACATGTTTCTCTGTTCCTCTGACATGTTTCTCTGTTCCTCTGACACATGTTCATCTGTTCCTCTGACATGTTCATCTGTTCCTCTGACATGTTTCTCTGTTCCTCTGACACATGTTCATCTGTTCCTCTGACACATGTTCATCTGTTCCTCTGACACATGTTTCTCTGTTTCTCTGACACATGTTCATCTGTTCCTCTGACACATGTTCATCTGTTCCTCTGACACATGTTTCTCTGTTTCTCTGACACATGTTCATCTGTTCCTCTGACACATGTTCATCTGTTCCTCTGACACATGTTCATCTGTTCCTCTGACACATGTTCATCTGTTCCTCTGACACATGTTCATCTGTTCCTCTGACACATGTTCATCTGTTCCTCTGACACATGTTCATCTGTTCCTCTGACACATGTTCCTCTGACACATGTTTCTCTGTTTCTCTGACATGTTTCTCTGTTCCTCTGACACATGTTCATCTGTTCCTCTGACACATGTTCCTCTGACACATGTTTCTCTGTTCCTCTGACACATGTTCATCTGTTCCTCTGACACATGTTTCTCTGTTCCTCTGACACATGTTTCTCTGTTTCTCTGACACATGTTCATCTGTTCCTCTGACACATGTTCATCTGTTCCTCTGACACATGTTTCTCTGTTCCTCTGACACATGTTTCTCTGTTCCTCTGACACATGTTCATCTGTTCCTCTGACACATGTTCATCTGTTCCTCTGACACATGTTCATCTGTTCCTCTGACACATGTTCATCTGTTCCTCTGACACATGTTTCTCTGTTCCTCTGACATGTTTCTCTGTTCCTCTGACACATGTTCATCTGTTCCTCTGACATGTTCATCTGTTCCTCTGACATGTTTCTCTGTTCCTCTGACACATGTTCATCTGTTCCTCTGACACATGTTCATCTGTTCCTCTGACACATGTTTCTCTGTTCCTCTGACACATGTTCATCTGTTCCTCTGACACATGTTCATCTGTTTCTCTGACACATGTTTCTCTGTTTCTCTGACACATGTTCATCTGTTCCTCTGACACATGTTTCTCTGTTCCTCTGACATGTTTCTCTGTTCCTCTGACATGTTCATCTGTTCCTCTGACACATGTTTCTCTGTTTCTCTGACACATGTTCCCTGACACATGTTCATCTGTTCCTCTGACACATGTTCCTCTGACACATGTTCATCTGTTCCTCTGACACATGTTTCTCTGTTCCTCTGACACATGTTCATCTGTTCCTCTGACACATGTTTCTCTGTTCCTCTGACACATGTTCATCTGTTCCTCTGACACATGTTTCTCTGTTTCTCTGACACATGTTTCTCTGTTCCTCTGACACATGTTCATCTGTTCCTCTGACACATGTTTCTCTGTTCCTCTGACACATGTTCATCTGTTCCTCTGACACATGTTTCTCTGTTCCTCTGACACATGTTTCTCTGTTCCTCTGACACATGTTTCTCTGTTCCTCTGACACATGTTCATCTGTTCCTCTGACACATGTTTCTCTGTTCCTCTGACACATGTTCATCTGTTCCTCTGACACATGTTTCTCTGTTCCTCTGACACATGTTTCTCTGTTCCTCTGACACATGTTCATCTGTTCCTCTGACACATGTTTCTCTGTTCCTCTGACACATGTTCATCTGTTCCTCTGACACATGTTTCTCTGTTCCTCTGACACATGTTCATCTGTTCCTCTGACACATGTTTCTCTGTTCCTCTGACACATGTTTCTCTGTTCCTCTGACACATGTTTCTCTGTTCCTCTGACACATGTTCATCTGTTCCTCTGACACATGTTCATCTGTTCCTCTGACACATGTTTCTCTGTTCCTCTGACACATGTTCATCTGTTCCTCTGACACATGTTCCTCTGACACATGTTCATCTGTTCCTCTGACACATGTTTCTCTGCTGGCTGTGATCTAAAAGCATGTTGTCTCTATTCAATCACACAGCATGGCTCTCAGTCCTCTCTACCTCCCTCCCTCCTCTCCCTATATTTACTCTCATCACCTCATCTTATTCTCTACCCCGCCACCAACCCACACTCACACTCACAAAAATAGGAAAACATTTATTCAGTATTTACAGTTGAAGTCGGAAGTTTACATGCTCCTTAGCCAAATACATTTAAACTCAGTTTTTCACAATTCCTGACATTTAACCCTAGTAAAGATTTCCTGTCTTAGGTCAGTTAGGATCACCACTTTATTTGAAGAATGTGAAATGTCAGAATAATAGTAGAGAATTATTTATTTCAGCTTTTATTTATTTCATCACATTCCCAGTGGGTCAGAAGTTTAAATACACTCAATTATGATTTGGTAGCATTGCCTTTAAATTGTTTAACTTGGGTCAAACATTTCGGGAAGCCTTCCACAATCTTCCCACAATAAGTTGGGTGAATTTTGCCCCATTCCTCCTGACAGAGCTGGTGTAAGAGCTGGCCTCCTTGCTCGCACACACTTTTTCAGTTCTGCCCACAAATTTTCTATAGGATTGAGGTCAGGGCTTTGTTGTCCTAAAGCCATTTTGCCACAACTTTGGAAGTACGCTTGGGGTCATTGTCCATTTGGAAGACACATTTGCGATCAAGCTTTAACTTCCTGACTGATGTCTTGAGATGTTGCTTCAATATAGCCACAAAATGTTCCTTCCTCATGAAGCCATCTATTTTGTGAAGTGCACCAGTCCCTCCTGCAGCAAAGCACCACCACAACATGATGCCTCCGCCACCGTGCTTCACGGTTGGGATGGTGTTCTTGGGCTTGCAAGCCTCACCCTTTTTCCTCCAAACATAACGATGGTTGTTATGGCCAAACAGTTCTATTTTTGTTTCATCAGACCAGAGGAAATTTTTCTAAAAAGTACGATCTTTGTCCCCATGTGCAGTTGCAAACCGTAGTCTGGCTTTTTTATGCCGGTTTTGGAGCAGTTTCTTCCTTGCTCAGCGGCCTTTCAGGTTATGTCGATATAGGACTCGTTTTACTGTGGATATAGATACTTTTGTACCTGTTTCCTCCAGCATCTTCACAAGGTCCTTTGCTGTTGTTCTGGGATTGATTTGCACTTTTCACACCAAAGTGCATTCATCTCTAAAAGACAGAACGCATCTCCTTCCTGAGTGGTATGACGGCTGCGTGGTCCCATGGTGTTTATACTTGCGTACTATTGTTTGTACAGATGAACGTGGTACCTTCAGGCATTTGGAAATTGCTCCCAAGGATGAACCAGACTTGTGGAGGTCTACAATTTATTTTCTGATGTCTTGGCTGATTTCTTTTGATTTTCCCATGATGTCAAGCAAAGAGGCACTGAGTTTGAAGGTAGGCCTTGAAAGACATCCACAGGTAAACCTCCAATTGACTCAAATGATGTCAATTAGCCTATCAGAAGCTTCTAAAGCCATGACATCATTATCTGGACATTTCCAAGATGTTTAAAGGCACAGTCAACTTAGTGTATGTAAACTTCTGACCCACTGGAATTGTGACACAGTGAAATATAAATGAAATAATATGTCTGTAAACAATTGTTGGAAAAATGACTTGTGTCATGCACATAGTAGATGTCCTAACTGATTTGCCAAAACTATAGTTTGTTAACAAGATATTTGTGGAGTGGTTGAAAAACGAGTTTTTTAATGACTCCAACCTAAGTGTATGTAAACTTCTGACTTCAATTGTAGTTTAGGGACACTTTGACCTGTGTGACAGAATGATGTGTGACCCTTGACCCTGAGCCTGAAAGATATAAACCAGCTGCAGCAGATCATGAGGCTGACAGGAACGCCCCCGGCCTGTCTCATTAGCCAGATGCCCAGCCACGAGGTGAGGCACTACGACACGTCCTTCCCAGGTCCCTCCACTTCATCCAGGCTGCAGCAGGCCTTCCCACAAGTCCCATGTTGTTTCCTTTTTTAAAGAGATTCTCCATGCCTTTTTTTAAAGAGATTCTCCATGCCTTTTTTAAAGAGATTCTCCATGCCTTTTTTAAAGAGATTCTCCATGCCTATTTTTAAAAGTCCTTTTGTATACTTTTTAGCGAGTAGTTCTGAAAGCTCACAGGGCAAACGTGGTCCCCGGAAATTGCGTACTACGTCACATATGTGCCGATACAGTGCCCATAGAAAGTCTACATCCCCCTTGGATTTATTCACATTTTATTGTCTTAATTAGTGGGATGAAAATGTATTTAATTGTCATTTTTTTGTAAACAATCTACACAAAATACTCTTGTCAAAGTGGAAGAAAAATAGGTTTTAAAAAAGTGAAATAAAGATGAATGAAAATTAAAATGCTATTATACCTTGATTAGATAAGTACTCTTGGGTAAGTCTCATAAGAGCTTTGCACACCTGGATTGTGCAATATTTGCCTGTTATTCTTTTCAAAATTCTTCATGTCATGCCATAGATTCTCAAGCAGATTTAATTCAAAACTGTAACTTGGCCACTCAGGAACATTCTTCTTGGTCAGCAACTCCAGTGTAGATTTGGCTTTGTGTTGTAGGTTATTGTCCTGGTAAATTAATCTCCCAGTGTCTGGTGTAAAGCAGACTGAAGATTTGCTGTAGGATTTTGCTGGTGCCTGTTTATTTTCTTGCCTAAACAAAACTTGCCTAAACAAAACTATATTTTAGTTATTTAATTTGTAAAAGTGTGTAGTATTTTCTTTCACTTTGACTTGGAGTATTTTGTAGCTCAATGACAAAATGATTGCAATTAAATCTATTTCAATCCCACTTTGCAACGCAACAAAATGTGAAAAAAAGTTCAAGGGGGTGTAGATTTTCTATAGACACTGTATGTGCACCACGTCCATGCCCTCTCTCACTCTGCTGTGTGTGCGCGTCTTGCTAGCTGTCGCTCAGATGTCGAGGGGCTGAAGCTCATTGGTTGAAACTAATTGCTAGGGGGCTGGCCCATGTGGGGGGGAAATGATAAGGCACAGATTCCAGAAAACACTCTCTTTCAAACTAGGGATTTCGTGGCTAATTGAGGTAAGACAGTGATTCTGCTCATAGATTATGTGTGTGTGAACTACACATTGACACATCCAGACCAAAGTGGGATGTTTAAGAAAAAAACACTCAATTTACAATTCATTTTTTCTCATCTTTTGATCTTGAACTCTTTGTTGAGGAAGGGCTTGTACGTAAGCATTTCACTGTATGGTTTACACCTGTTTATTCTGTCATGTGACAAACTCTGATTTGATATTGCTCTCTGTCCACGGAACCCAAGCAGAGACAGAATTGGAGTCATCAACCAATACCCTTTTCCCTCTGAAAGCCAATCAACCTTGCTATTTTTTTGTTTGATGACAATATTCCCCTAGAATTTTGTTCTACTCTGCAGAGCTCTTCCTACCCTCTCTCTGCACAAGTCTGCCTTTTGTCTCTGATGTAATCTCACCACTTCCCAGAGTGCTTTGTAAGCCCTAATTCCTGGTAACTGTCAAAAAATAAAGGAAACACCAACATAAAGTGTCTTAATAGGGTGTCGGCTCACCACGAGCCTGAACAGCTTCAATGCACTGTGGCATATATTCTACAAGTGTCTGGAACTCTATTGGAGGGATGTGAACACCATTCTTCCACAAGAAATTCCATAATTTGGTGTTTTGTTGATGGTGGTGGTGGAAAACGCTGTCTCAGGCGCTGCTTCCAGAATCTTCTATTAGTGTTTAATTGGGTTGAGATCTGGTGACTGAGACACACACACACACACATACACACACACACATATACATGCATACATACACACCCTTTAAACCCCCTGTGCTCCTTTGAGACCCCTGTTTTAAAGTCACTGAGATCTGTTTGTTTTTTGTTTTTATCAGTAAAGCTTTTTAAGGTTGAGTTGATACTTCAATATGCATACCTGCCCAGAAAACGTATCGTCCATGCATATATTATTGGATTCCAAGCATGCCCAAAGAGAAGATGCACTTATCATTTTGAGCAGTGAGTGTTTGAAGTCAGGCAAAATGGAGCACAAAGTTCCAAAAAGTAAAACAACAGAACAAGGAAGTTGTTGACATGATCTCCTAAAAAGTTTGGAAATGTGGTATAAGAATTTTCAACGTAGATAAACATTTAATTAAATATGATTAGGTGATTTATTTTTAATAGTTGACCCTAAGCATGATGGGATGTTAATTGCTTAATTAACTCAGGAACCACACCTGTGTGGAAGCACCTGGTTTCAATATACTTTTTATCCCTTTGTTTACTCAAGTGTTTCCTTTTATTTTGGCAGTTACCCGTACATCCACTGTGCCCGTAACTGACATGTCCTCCTCCCATTGGCATCAAAAATTATTTATTTTTTTACCTTTTATTTAACTAGGCAAGTCAGTTAAGAACAAATTCTTATTTTCAATGACAGCCTACTGGGGAACAGTGGGTTAACTGCCTTGTTCAGGTGCCGAATGACAGATTTTGTACCTTGTCAGCTCGGGGGTTTGAACTTGCAACCTTCCGGTTACTAGTCCAACACTCTAACCACTAGGCTACCCTGCCGCCCCAATGCATGATTTACGCATTCTGTTCAAGTTTTGGCCCTAAGTGTACAGAAAGCTATCTTCATAGACGTCCTGTGGGGATCACTTGATTTCAGAAACAGTGGGAAGAGTTGAAGTCAATTCTGTGTTTTCTACCCAGTGTGTTTTTGAGCTGTGTTGAGTGGAATGTGTGTTGAGCCGCTATGTGTGTATCTTTGACAGGCCAGAAACTACATCAACTCCCTTCCCCAGATGCTCAAGAGGAACTTTGCTGATGTGTTTGTAGGCGCTAACCCACAAGGTAATAAAGGGCTAGTCTGTGTAGTGTAATATATGTACACACACACACACACACACTGTTTAACACACAGCATTTCATTTATACTCTCCATCTTTTGATATTACCCAGTAAGAAAGAAGGTTGTCTGTCTAGTGGAATGTTCACACTCCCTCACACGGTCTAATCAGACGCGCTCCGTCACACGGTCTAATCAGACGCGCTCCCTCACACTGTCTAATCAGACGCGCTCCCTCACACTGTCTAATCAGACGCACTCCCTCACACGGTCCCTCACAATCAGACGCACTCCCTCACACGGTCTAATCAGACGCACTCCCTCACACGGTCTAATCAGACGCACTCCCTCACACGGTCTAATCAGACGCACTCCCTCACACGGTCTAATCAGACGCACTCCCTCACCTCACACGGTCTAATCAGACGCACTCCCTCACACGGTCTAATCAGACACACTCCCTCACACGGTCTAATCAGACGCACTCTGTTTACAATCCCTTTCCCATTCTCCCACCCCCTTCTCTGCCACTAGCGGTGGATCTGTTAGAGAAGATGCTGGTTCTGGACACTGATAAGCGAATCACAGCGTCCGAGGCCCTGGCCCACCCCTACTTCTCCCAGTACCACGACCCTGACGATGAGCCAGAGTCCGAGCCATACGACCAGAGCTTCGAGAGCAGAGAGCTGGAGATAGAGGAGTGGAAAAGTAGGTGGACATAACAAAATACTCTTATTTAACTAGGTGCTGTACAAGTCTACTGACCTCTGATTCTCTTGTTTTCCCTCTCTCCCAGGGTTGACGTATGAGGAGGTTTGCAGTTTCGAGCCCCTGCCATTCGATGGAGACGAGATGGAGTCCTGAGGGGACGAGGGTGAAGTCATTGCTAATCCCGCCTCCTTCTCTTACTGAACTGTGAGGAAGAAGTTGCATGTAGACATTGATCTAGGGCCAGTTTTGTGTTTCATCCCC
Organism: Oncorhynchus tshawytscha; assembly: GCF_018296145.1. Taxonomy (NCBI): domain Eukaryota; kingdom Metazoa; phylum Chordata; class Actinopteri; order Salmoniformes; family Salmonidae; genus Oncorhynchus; species Oncorhynchus tshawytscha. The sequence goes on along the minus strand of NC_056430.1, from coordinate 11,293,576 downwards.
TAATGGTTTAGGTTAGGATCTGGGGGTAAGCTGATCCTAGATCTGTACTTAGATACAACTTACATCCGGAGCACGCAACCTTGTGTGAGGACTATCAACTCACCAGACTAGTTCAAACAAACAAACAGGAAGCCACGACATTCAAGTGCCTGCCTTCATTCATTTCTGGGGTTAGAGGTCAAGGGTCAAAGGTGACTCCCCCCTACACCCTCCTCCTGCTTGCTGTATTATATTGTCTATGATTGGGTCCCTGGGAAGAATTGGGGAAATGACTTTGTAATATATTATCTAGTGTTTGTGTGTGTTTTTAGAATTTATTAAGTCACATTATTTGCCAAAAACTACCTAAATTCCTGGAAAGGGTGCTCAGATTTTAACGTTCAATATCGCAAAAACAATCACATGGTTTTAACCAACAAACCACTGTACTTATGGAGCCATTATTTATGGTCTGTAGTTTATAGCCTTTTGGATAGAAGTCTGTAGGAAATACAACAGTGGTCATGACCTGCTCGTCTACGACAAAACCTTGTCTCCGTTTTCAAACTGTACGCTGTTGTTATGCCTGGCAGGGTTTTAGATGTGTAAATAAGGCTGTCCTCTTGTAAATAAATGATACTGTGCACCAATAGTAATACTGCCTAGAAGTCCCTATTATCATAGAGCACATAGAACCCTCAAGGCTTAGAACGTTGCCCCTTCGCATTCCTTTAGGAGAGACTGGCAGGTTCCATACTCAGAGGGATTGTTGTTAAATAGTATTCCATTAGAATGTGCACCAGTTTTAACTTTAATCATAGTGAAGTTTTGACATCCATCTTTTCCATTCAATCACCCAGAAAGAGGGAGGGGGGAGGGGCTTGGTAGTTTATTCGCTTATCCTTGCCTCTTAACTTATCTATTTTTCTACCCGTCTATGTGTGTTTCTTTTTTTCACTCCGTTGTTGTATCATTGCCTCCTTGAGCTCTATCCTGTCCTCTGTGTAGTCTGATTAAAAATGAGTGGAGAGGTAAAGTGGCTGTCACAAAATGTTATTTTATAGAATATATTTAAAATCCTCCTACCCTGTATCACAAGACTGATGCTGAAATCAGAATGGGTTTTCCCAAGTATCCATAGTGTCTGCTCTGTGGAGTGAGGTTCAGAGTTGGAGCTTCCATTAGATGGCTATAGGCATAGAGATCCAATTAATAACATTCTAGGAATCTACAGTCTTCAGAAATCACTGGATTCCCACTCCTGGTTGTTGACAATGTGATTTCAATCATATTCAAATGTATTTTTAAATAACTGTGTGTCCGTAGATGTGTCTTGTTATTCTGTTCTATTAGATGTGTGGGATGCTAGCGCCCCCTACTGTATGTAACCCCTTTTCATGTGTACATGGTAGTCTCTGAGTGCATGCCAAAATAGCACATTATTCCTTATATAGTGCACTATTTTGGACCAGATCTCATAGGGCCCTGTTGAAAAGTAGTGCACTAAATAGGGAATATGTTGCCATATAGGATGTACTGTGATTATTCCCATAGAGCGATCACCATATTTATCTCTTCTAATTTATACAGTACAGCGCTCAAACCAGACAATATTCAGAATCTCTTCCAGTTAAAGACAAAGCAATGCCTGAATCTTAACACAGTAACTACTTTTTATTTAATATTATTATTATTATGACTGCTCATGGTGGGGATTTTTCTGGCTCTGTGAAGCAGTAGACTAACTATCAAATCAGTGTTGGTGTCAAAGTCATTCAATTGATTTCAAATGGACTTGAACCCGTCGCTGGCTCTTCCCACAGCTGTATCTCTGTGTTCATTAGGCATAAAACAGGAGAAAACGTTTTTGAAACAAATGGGCTTTCTAATTGCATGTTTCAAAATGTTTTTTTTACCATTTGCTGCATTCTGAACATGTGACATACAGAGCTGTGGTCTTCCTGTGTAAATCAGTGAGTGTCCACTTGAGGGCTGTATCATAGCAGGATCACGAACAGATCGGCCTACAGCCGGGGCGTATTCATTACGCCGGTTCGGTTATAAACTGTAACGGAAGCAAACGGAACTGGGCGGGGTCTACCTGAACTTGTCTAATAGAAACTCTTGTTTTCGTTGCAAAACGCAACTGTTTGGATTAATGATTAGAACCGCAGCCCTTGATTGTCTGGCTCGTTTAAAAAGCTAAGAGTTGTTGGGACTGTCAAATCAGTTATAGCATGCCCATTTCAAGTCTTAATGTTGGAAAGATATTTCTGATCGTGTAGGAACGTGTGTTGCCTGACCCATTGATCCTGCTTTGTGATACAGCCTTGTGTTTTCATGTTTACAGCAGCAGGATGCTGGAGGGTAACAGAGGGGTAACACAGAAACCTCAAACATTGTATTGACACAGTAACATAGTTAGGTGACTGTCCTCCAGCTAGCTCTCTGTCTCTCTCTCTCTGTGTCTCTCTCTCTGTGTCTCTCTCTCTGTGTCTCTCTCTCTCTGTCTCTCTCTCTGTCTCTCTCTCTGTCTCTCTCTCTCTGTCTCTGTCTCGCTCTGTCTCTCTGTCTCTGTCTGTGTCTCTGTGTCTCTCTCTGTCTCTGTCTCTCTGTCTGTGTCTCTGTGTCTCTCTCTGTCTCTGTCTCTCTCTCTGTCTCTCTGTCACAGCAATTATCCTGCAGGATGAAGATAAAAATGGCTGATCATGCAATGAGTATTGGTTACCTTATTTTGCTATTGTTATGGTTGTTTATTTGATTTGTATGTTTTTAACAGACAGACCATGTTTACTTTGTACTTTAATGATTCCCCACATTCAGAACCATGAGAGCAGGTAATGTCACCTGTTAATACCACTGTTAGAAAATAAAGGCTATTATTTTTCAGAACTGGCCTGTCTGCTCTGTCATTCTTCCTTGCTGTATTCATCCAGGGCCTACGGCGATCCATTTCCCTCAGGTTTAGTTTGTGCTGTAAAGTCATGATAGACATTACTTTAACATTGTCTACTTCATCTATTTTATTCATTTCTCAATATTTGAGATAAAACCATAGACTTGAAGATGAAATGTTTTTATTTTGACTGCATTTTGGTTTAGTTTATATTTTGCACGTTAAAAAAATGATTATTCATAAAAAGGTACAAAGGGAATGTGGAGGAGCCAAAAGGCCTGACATGGATTTATCAGGTGGCTCCCTCTGGTGGACACATTCAGGACCATTAAGAACAAAAGGCCTGACATGGATTTATCAGGTGGCTCCCTCTGGTGGACACATTCAGGACCATTAAGAACAAAAGGCAGGAAGGAGGAGAGATGACTGGATTAATTGTCGGAGTAAAGGACCTTGTGCATTTCAGGTAAAATATCAACTCAATGTTTATATCCCAGGATAAATTAGCTTGCAACAGCAAGCTAGCTAAATAGGACAAATTAACGTTAGCTAGCATGTGCAGGCTAAGTAGCTAAATTGCCATACATGTTTAATGCTTTTCGACCTGTCCCCAAATTAATGTAATTGGTTCAGAGTTTGTTTTGATATTTTTAACCTGCGTATCGTGATCGCGTTTGGTGTGGGGGGACAAAATACATTTATGCACGATGGCGCACGCGTGCAGCCGGTTTGGGTTCCGCGTTAGGCTACTTCAAAGTAGTCTCTCAGCTTCGTTAAAAGGATTCGACCACAGACTGTAAAAATAATGAGATCAGACAGGAGACATATCCAGCATCGTTTATGTCTTCAATAAAGGGCTTGTGTGTATGTGCACAACATAACATGTAGCCTAATCAAACATACCTGTAAGTAATAAAATCACCATTATCTAGGCCTACTCTAATTTTAAATTATATTACATATTTAGGTATTCTACTAGGGAGGACTATGATAGCCTACGGATTTTTTTGTGTGTGCGATTTCCCAGTAGTGAAAGACATCAAAACTATAAAATAACATAAATGGAATCATGTCGTAACCAAAACAGTGTTAAACAGATTATTCAAAGTAGCCACCCTTTGCCTTGATGACAGCTTTGCACACTCTTGGCATTCTCTCAACCAGCTTCATGAGGAAGTCACCTGGAATGCATTTCAATTAACAGGTGTGCCGTGTTGAAAGTTCATTTGTGGAATTTCTTTATTTAATGCGTTTGAGCAAATCAGTTGTGTTGTGACAAGGTATGGGTGGTATACAGAAGACAGTCCTATTGGGTAAAAGACCCTGTATTACGGCAAGAACAGCTCAAATAAGCAAAGAGAAACGACAGTCCATCATTACTTTAAGACATGAAGGTCAGTCAATGCAGAACATTCAATAACTTTCAAAGTTTTCAAGTGCAGTCGCAAAAACCATCAAGCAAAATGATGAAACTATCTCTCATGAGGACCGCCACAGGAAAGGAAGACCCAGAGCTACCTCTGCTGCAGAGGATAAGTTCACTAGTTAACTACACCTCAGATTGCAGCCCAAATAAATGCTTCACAGAGTTCAAGTAACAGACACATGTCAACATCAACTGATCAGAGGAGACTATGAATCAGGCCTTCATGGTCAAATTGCTGCAAAGAAACCACTACTAAAGGTCACCAATAAGAAGAAGAGACTTGTTAGGGCCAAGAAACACGAGCAATGGACATTCGATTCGTAGAAATCTGTCCTTTGGTCTGGAGTTCAAATTGGAGATTTTTGGTGCCAACCGCCGTGTCTTTGTGAGATGCAGAGTAAGTGAACACACTGTGTAGCAGTGTGATGCTGGTCCTCTTTACCATCAAAGGTAAACTATCATCTTTGACACCTTAAACATTATGTACCAAGTTGCACACAAAGGACCAGTTCAAATAGGTCAAGAGGGGATCTTAATAATAATAACAATAATTCTGTGTTTTTTTAATTTAATTACAGCTGCATAGCTAATGTTATTTTCTGTGTGAAACAGGTACAAAAGTATCTATAGTATCCACAGTAAAACGAGTCCAATATCGACATAACCTGAAAGGCTGGGGAGAAAGATCATACTTTTTGGAGAAATGTCCTCTGGTCTGATGAAACAATAATAGAACTGTTTGGCCATAACAACCATTTTATGTTTGGAGGAAAAAGGGGGAGGCTTGCAAGTTGAAGAACACCATCCCAACCGTGAAGCACAGGGGTGGCAGCATCATGTTGTGGGGGTGCTTTGCTACAGGAAGTACTGGTGCACTTCACAAAATAGATGGCAGCATGAGGAAGGAAAACTATGTGGATTTATTGAAGCAACATCTCAAGACATCAGTCAGAAAGTTAAAGCTTGGTCGCAAATGGGTCTTCCAAATGGACAATGACCCCAAGCATACTTCCAAAGTTGTGGCAAAATGGCTTAAGGACTCGCACACCGAATCAGCGTATTCGTCAATGTTGTTGTCTGACCCAAGTATATTGTCGTTCCAATATACTTCCGGCGCCGACAGAGATGGCCGCCTCGCTTCGCGTTCCTAGGAAACTATGCAGTTTTTTGTTTTTTTACGTGTTATTTCTTACACTAGTACCCCAGGTCATCTTAGGTTTCATTACATACAGCCGAGAAGAACTACTGAATATAAGATCAGCGTCAACTCACCATCAGTACGACCAAGAATATGTTTTTCGCGATGCGGATCCTGTGTTCTGCCTTACAACCAGTGTAACGGAGTGGATTACATGCAGCGACCCAAAAAAACGACTCAGAAAAAGAGGGAAACGAAGCGGTCTTCTGGTCAGACTCCGGAGACGGGCACATCGTGCACCACTCCCTAGCATTCTTCTCGCCAATGTCCAGTCTCTTGACAACAAGGTTGATGAAATCCGAGCAAGGGTAGCATTCCAGAGGGACATCAGAGACTGCAACGTTCTCTGCTTCACGGAAACATGGCTAACCGGAGAGACGCTATCCGAAGCGGTGCAGCCAGCGGGTTTCTCCACGCATCGCGCGGACAGAAACGAACATCTTTCTGGTAAGAAGAGGGGCGGGGGCGTATGCCTTATGACTAACGTGACATGGTGTGATGACAGAAACATACAGGAACTCAAATCCTTCTGTTCACCTGATTTAGAATTCCTCACAATCAAATGTAGACCGCATTATCTACCAAGAGAATTCTCTTCGATTATAATCACAGCCGTATATATCCCCCAAGCAGACACATCGATGGCTCTGAACAAACTTTATTTAACTCTCTGCAAACTGGAAACGATTTATCCGGAGGCTGCATTCATTGTAGCTGGGGATTTTAACAAGGCTAATCTGAAAACAAGACTCCCTAAATTTTATCAGCATATCGATTGCGCAACCAGGGGTGGAAAGACCCTGGATCACTGCTATTCTAACTTCCGCGACGCATATAAGGCCCTGCCCCGCCCCCCTTTCGGAAAAGCTGACCACGACTCCATTTTGTTGATCCCTGCCAACAGACAGAAACTAAAACAAGAGGCTCCCACGCTGAGGTCTGTCCAACGCTGGTCTGACCAAGCTGACTCCACACTCCAAGACTGCTTCCATCACGTGGACTGGGAGATGTTTCGTATTGCGTCAGACAACAACATTGACGAATACGCTGATTCGGTGTGCGAGTTCATTAGAACGTGCGTTGAAGATGTCGTTCCCATAGCAACGATTAAAACATTCCCTAACCAGAAACCTTGGATTGATGGCAGCATTCGTGTGAAACTGAAGGCACGAACCACTGCTTTTAATCTGGGCAAGGTGTCTGGTAACATGACTGAATACAAACAGTGCAGCTATTCCCTCCGCAAGGCTATCAAACAAGCTAAGCGCCAGTACAGAGACAAAGTAGAATCTCAATTCAACGGCTCAGACACGAGGCATGTGGCAGGGTCTACAGTCAATCACGGACTACAGGAAGAAACCCAGCCCAGTCACGGACCAGGATGTCTTGCTCCCAGGCAGACTAAATAACTTTTTGCCCGCTTTGAGGACAATACAGTGCCACTGACACGGCCTGCAATGAAAACATGCGGTCTCTCCTTCACTGCAGCCGAAGTGAGTAAGACATTTAAACGTGTTAACCCTCGCAAGGCTGCAGGCCCAGACGGCATCCCCAGCCGCGCCCTCAGAGCATGCGCAGACCAGCTGGCCGGTGTGTTTACGGACATATTCAATCAATCCCTATACCAGTCTGCTGTTCCCACATGCTTCAAGAGGGCCACCATTGTTCCTGTTCCCAAGAAAGCTAAGGTAACTGAGCTAAACGACTACCGCCCCGTAGCACTCACATCCGTCATCATAAAGTGCTTTGAGAGACTAGTCAAGGACCATATCACCTCCACCCTACCTGACACCCTTGACCCACTCCAATTTTCTTACCGCCCAAATAGGTCCACAGACGATGCAATCTCAACCACACTGCACACTGCCCTAACCCATCTGGACAAGAGGAATACCTATGTGAGAATGCTGTTCATCGACTACAGCTCGGCATTCAACACCATAGTACCCTCCAAGCTCGTCATCAAGCTCGAGACCCTGGGTCTCGACCCCGCCCTGTGCAACTGGGTTCTGGACTTCCTGACGGGCCGCCCCCAGGTGGTGAGGGTAGGCAACAACATCTCCTCCCCGCTGATCCTCAACACTGGGGCCCCACAAGGGTGCGTTCTGAGCCCTCTCCTGTACTCCCTGTTCACCCACGACTGCGTGGCCATGCACGCCTCCAACTCAATCATCAAGTTTGCGGACGACACAACAGTGGTAGGCTTGATTACCAACAACGACGAGACGGCCTACAGGGAGGAGGTGAGGGGCCCTCGGAGTGTGGTGTCAGGAAAATAACCTCACACTCAACGTCAACAAAACTAAGGAGATGATTGTGGACTTCAGGAAACAGCAGAGGGAACACCCCCCATCCACATCGATGGAACAGTAGTGGAGAGGGTAGCAAGTTTTAAGTTCCTCGGCATACACATCACAGACAAACTGAATTGGTCCACTCACACAGACAGCATCGTGAGGAAGGCGCAGCAGCGCCTCTTCAACCTCAGGAGGCTGAAGAAATTCGGCTTGTCACCAAAAGCACTCACAAACTTCTACAGATGCACAATCGAGAGCATCCTGGCGGGCTGTATCACCGCCTGGTATGGCAACTGCACCGCCCTCAACCGTAAGGCTCTCCAGAGAGTAGTGAGGTCTGCACAACGCATCACCGGGGGCAAACTACCTGCCCTCCAGGACACCTACACCACCCGATGCTACAGGAAGGCCATAAAGATAGATCATCAAGGACATCAACCACCCGAGCCACTGCCTGTTCACCCCGCTGTCATCCAGAAGGCGAGGTCAGTACAGGTGCATCAAAGCTGGGACCGAGAGACTGAAAAACAGCTTCTATCTCAAGGCCATCAGACTGTTAAACAGCCACCACTAACATTGAGTGGCTACTGCCAACACACTGTCAATGACACTGACTCTACTCCAGCCACTTTAATAATGGGAATTGATGGGAAATTATGTAAATATATCACTAGCCACTTTAAACAATGCTACCTTATATAATGTTACTTACCCTACATTATTCATCTCATATGCATACGTAGATACTGTACTCTATATCATCGACTGCATCCTTATGTAATACATGTATCACTAGCCACTAACTATGCCACTTGGTTTACATACTCATCTCATATGTATATACTGTACTCGATATCATCTACTGTATCTTGCCTATGCTGCTCTGTACCATCACTCATTCATATATCCTTATGTACATATTCTTTATCCCCTTACACTGTGTATAAGACAGTAGTTTTTTTGGAATTGTTAGTTAGATTACTTGTTCGTTATTACTGCATTGTCGGAACTAGAAGCACAAGCATTTCGCTACACTCGCATTAACATCTGCTAACCATGTGTATGTGACAAATAAAATTTGATTTGATTTGATTTGGACAACAAATTCTAGGTATTGGAGTGGCCATCACAAAGCCCTGACCTCAAGCATATAGAAAATGTATGGGCAGAACTGAAAAAGCATGTGTGAGCAGGGAGGCCTACAAACCTGACTCAGTTACACCAGCTCTGTCAGGAGGAATGGGCCAAAATTCACCCAACTTATTGTGGGAAGCTTGTGGAAGGCTACCTGAAACGTTTGACCCAAGTTAAACAATTTAAAGGCAATGCTACCAAATACTAATTGAGTGTATGTAAACTTCTGACCCACTGGGAATGTGATGAACAAAATAAAAGCTGAAATAAATCATTTTCTCTACTATTATTCTGACATTTCACATTCTTAAAATAAAGTGGTGGTCCTAACAGTCTTAAAATGGAATTTTTACTAGGATTAAATGTCAGGAATCGTGAAAAACTGAGTTGAAATGTATTTGGCTAAGGTGTATGTACACTTCTGACTTCAACTGTGTGTATATACTGTATATATATACAGGCTACGGTTCAAAAGTTTGGGGTCACCTAAAAATGTCATTGTTTTTGAAAGATAAGCACATTTTTTGTCCATTAAAATAACATCAAATTGCTCAGAAATGCAGTGTAAACATTGTTAATATTGTAAATGACTATTGTAGTTGGAATCGGCAGTTTTACACCAGAATCGGCAGTTTTACACCAGCTGTTTGGGAGAATCGGTAGTTCTGTAGACCATTTAAAAATACTTGTATGTACTGTTTATTTGTGAAAATGTGAATAATATATAATTATTTGATGTGCTGTTCATACGTATTTCATATTGCCTATATGCTTCCTATCACAAATACACTTCCTCTAAATCTATCACTCACAGAATTAGATTGAAGAAAAATACCAGCTAAATGAGACAAACATTTGACGTATTTATTTAATACACAACAAATTGATCAATGCACTTAAATATGTAACGTTATTTACCATTTGTATATACATTAACAATGAAAATGCATAAACATACAATCATTGACCTTTGGCGTATCATTACTTTCCCGTCCACACATGCTACAAAAATAGGTCCTTTTTCTAGATTAGAATTCTACATCCAGTCACCCTCAAATCTACTATATTTCAATGATTTACAGGTAACTGCCAAAATAAAGGATAAACTTGATACATTGCCAAGTATGTTGAAAGCAGATGCTTCCACACAGGTGTGTTTTCTGAGTTAATTAAGCAATTAACATTCCAAAGGCACACAGGTTGTTTAAAAAAGTGTGTGTGCGTGTGCGTGTTTCAGGCTTTGTTTAGACAGGCAGCCCGATTCTGATCTTTTTTTCACTATTGGTAGTTTGACTAATCAGATCTTAAAAATATCTGATGTGGAAAGATCTGATGTGATTGGTCAAAAAGACCCATTAGTGGCAAAAAAAGTGTAAACGCAGCCATAGTCTCCTGACCTCAACCCAATTCAACACTTATTGGAGATTCTGGAGTGGCGTTTTCCACCACCATCAACAAAAAAACACCAAATTATGAACTTTCTCATGGAAGAATGGTGTTGCATCCCTCTAATAGATTTCCAGACACATATATTACTTATAAAATAAATATTGATAATTTATAACATAGCACTGGCTTTAACTACTCCTCTCTCCTGATTTATAAAAGCACCAATGCTTTATGTTTCCTAGTAGGATTTAATATGAAACACTGGTAGTTATAATGTTTTGTTTGTAAATGATGTCTGAGTGTAGGAGAGTTGAAGTGTCGGAGTGTGCCCCTGGCTATCCATCAATAAAAAGAATAAATATGGCCGTCTGGTTTGCTTTGTATAAGGAATTTGAAATGATTTATACTTTGACTTTTAATACTTAAGTATATTTTAGCAATTCCATTTACTCTTGATACTAAAGTATATTTAAAACCAAATTTGATACTAAAGTATATTTAAAACCAAATGCTTTCAGACTTTTAATCAAGTAGTATTTTACTGGGTGACTTTCATTTTTACTGAAGTCGTGTTCTATTAAGGTATCTTTACTCAAGTATGACAATTTAGTAGTTTTTCCACCGCTGGTCAGCATGCTTCAGTTCGGCTGACGGCTAGCCGAAGTCGGTTAGCGAACCGAACGAGTGTACTCCCATACTCCCTTAAAATACCTTCGCTTGAAAAAGGTTAATTGTACTGTTTGTCATATTTGAGATGCCGTAGCCAGTATACATTTCCTCAAAATAGTCCTAATTAGCCAATGATAACTCAAAAAATGAAGTTTTTGCAGAGAAAGATCTAAGTAGCGCAATTTTATATCTAACATGTTTGGTGCCGTATTTCTCAATTAAAAAATGTGTATGAAAACGAGTCGTTTCTCGTTCAATGACAACAATTACTTTATTGAAGAATCGCTACAGGTGACCAATCACGGACAAAGGTGCTGAGATTTCGGCTCCTAGAACTTTGGCCGGTTTCGAGAAATAATATTGTGCCCGAACAGCCCAAAAAAAAAAACCTTACGAAAGTCCCAAAACGACAAAAACGTCACACAATGTCATCATAATGTATACACAAACTCTTCCGAACTGTTTCAGATGAAAAGTATGCCTCTAAGGAACTTCCAACAGCTGATGATTGACAGAGTAGTTGACCAACAATGACAAAACGGCAATCCTTTTGGTGACTATAATGGTGTTTGTTCTTTAAATACATTTGTCCCTGAGAGGATTACAAATATGAGCCTTTTGAATAACAGACAGAAGGCTATGGGCTCGCTAGACAAACTCTAATATTACTTTGATCAAGCTTGTTGTTGACCAACTTGTTTGCCACCTCTCTTAGCCTGACTGTTGTTGACACTAAATTTTATACTGAAGTTCAAGGCTAAATCAAAGGATGAATTGACCATTACTAACGGGCCAATATGCTAATTGCTCTGTTTGGCTAAAAGCACTTCTTTACGCCACGGACATAACTTAGTTTAGATGGTCTCCCCTCCGATCATCATTAACAACGTTATTGAAACTCTGATTTACTGACTGTTAGTTATACTTGTGCACAAAAAGGCTTCTTGCCCACTTTAACTGACTGACGGAATGACTAAATTCTGACTGAATGACTAAATTCTGACTGAATGACTAAATTCTGACTGAATGACTAAATTCTGACGGAATGACTAAATTCTGACGGAATGACTAAATTCTAACTGAATGACTAAATTCTGACTGAATGACTAAATTCTAACTGAATGACTAAATTCTGACGGAATGACTAAATTCTGACTGAATGACTAAATTCTGACGGAATGACTAAATTATGACTAAATTATGACTGAATGACTCAATTCTGACGGAATGACTAAATTATGACTAAATTCTGACTGAATTACTAAATTATGACGGAATGACTAAATTATGACTAAATTCTGACTGACTAAATTCCAATGCTGACTGAGGAAATAATCTACAGAAGTGTAGACCTTGGACAGACAGAACTACATCATACTGTATGTACATCGCAGGCTTGCTTCACTATAATGCTTAGTCAGATGAACTCGTGAAACAGTTCCTTATGATGGGTAGTCAGAAATTGCAAAACCGATATGAACCTTGAAACATTGGATTTGACACCCTTACACGCCCCTGCTCCAGATTGAAACCAAGCTTTAAGTGTACACTATCACCTTTAACACTTTACAGTGTAAAAAGGATGACATTGTTATGTGATGAAATACTCACTTCGAACTGGAGAGTTATTGATTAGAATTAAGAAATAGAGAATAAGTAAATCTATCTTTGTGAACGCAACATAAAAGCATTTTAGTCCAGAGACAGGCTCTGTACATGTTTACATTATTGTAGTAACAACACTGAGCCTGTTCAATCTCTCCTCACTGAGAATATTCCCACATCTTTCAATTCACTTACCTGGTCTAATAAAGATAACTGAACGTATGTACTGATTGGCAGTGGTATATTTTTAAATTGCCCCATGTACTCAATCAATTAATCAATCTATTGAGCAGATAGCTCACCTTGCCGCCGTGGGCCAGAAGGGCTGCCCCCACCCTGAACCGGATGTAGGGGCAGTAGGCGAACTCCTTGGCCTCCAGGGACCGACGAATGAGCCCCTCTACTGTTATCCCGTCCTGGTGCACGCTGGCTGGGTGGTGGAGCCACGTCTGCTGGTCCTTACCGTGGAGCATCTGGATCGGTAGGTCTCCCATTTCAGGTCTGTGCCTGGGTGTCTGTGTTATCCTAGCTTCTGAGTCTATGCCTGGGTGTCTGTGTTATCCTAGCTTCTGAGTCTGTGCCTGGGTGTCTGTGTTATCCTAGCTTCTGTCTGTGCCTGTCTGTGCCTGGGTGTCTGTGTTATCCTAGCTTCTGAGTCTGTGCCTGGAGTCTGTGCTGGGTGTCTGTGTTATCCTAGCTTCTGAGTCTGTGCCTGGGTGTCTGTGTTATGCTAGCTTCTGAGTCTGTGCCTGGGTGTCTGTGTTATCCTAGCTTCTGAGTCTGTGCCTGGGTGTCTGTGTTATGCTAGCTTCTGAGTGTGTGCCTGGGTGTCTGTGTTATGCTAGCTTCTGAGTGTGTGCCTGGGTGTCTGTGTTATCCTAGCTTCTGAGTCTGTGCCTGGGTGTCTGTGTTAATCTAGCTTCTGAGTCTGTGCCTGGGTGTCTGTGTTATCCTAGCTTCTGAGTGTGTGCCTGGGTGTCTGTGTTATCCTAGCTTCTGAGTCTGTGCCTGGGTGTCTGTGTTATCCTAGCTTCTGAGTGTGTGCCTGGGTGTCTGTGTTATCCTGGCTTCTGAGTCTGTGCCTGGGTGTCTGTGTTATTCTAGCTTCTGAGTCTGTGCCTGGGTGTCTGTGTTATTCTAGCTTCTGAGTCTGTGCCTGGGTGTCTGTGTTATCCTAGCTTCTGAGTCTGTGCCTGGGTGTCTGTGTTATTCTAGCTTATGAGTCTGTGCCTGGGTGTCTGTGTTATCCTAGCTTCTGAGTGTGTGCCTGGGTGTCTGTGTTATTCTAGTTTCTGAGTCTGTGCCTGGGTGTCTGCTCCTAGGTCTTTGTGTCTGTTGTTGTTGAGTTTATCTTACTTTGTGGAAGTGTGAGTCTATCTTCTTCTGGATGAGTTGGGGGTGTTTACAGTTAGCTGACTGTAAGTGTTCTCTTTGTGGCGCTGTATAAAGGTCACAGAATGAGATTTGTGTGCTGATAAAAATATCATTTGTTTTGTTGATGAGTAGCTACTGATTAGTAACGGAACAGCTTGGTAAAAATATGAATCTTTCTTGTTTTACTGTCCCATAGTAGAGACATGGAAAGCACAGAGGGAAACTCCCTTAGAAACATGCAGATGATGCATCAATGTCTGTTATCTCTCAACAGATGAAATTAATAGGATGTTTAAAGTGTTTTCTAAGACGTACTAAGTCACATACAGTGCCTTGGAAAAGTATTCAGACCCCTTGACTTTTTCCACATTTTGTTACGTTACATAATGACATCACAATACTCCATAATGACATCACAATACCCCATAATGACATCACAATACCCCATAATGATATCACAATACCCCATAATGACAAAGCGAAAACAGGTTATTGGACATTTTTCCTAATGTATTAGAAATAAAAAAACAGAAATACCTTATTTCTGTTAAGTGTTCAGACCCTTTGCTATGAAACTCGAAATTGAGCTCAGGTGCATCCTGTTTCCATTGATCGTCCTTGAGATGTCTCTACAACTTGATTGGATTCCACCTGTGGTAAATTCAATTGATTGGACATGATTTGGAAAGGCACACACCTGTCTATATGAGGTCCCACAATTGACAGTGCATGTCAGAGCAAAATCCAAGCCATGAGGTCTAAGGAATTGTCTGTAGACAGGATTGTGTCGAGGCACAGATCTGTGGAAGGGTACCAAAAATGCCTGCAGTATTGAAGGTCCCAAAGAACACAGTGGCCTCCATCATTCTGAAATGGATGAAGTTTGGAACCATCAAGACTCTTCCTAGAGCTGACTGCCCAGCTCAACTGAGCAATTGGGGGAGAAGGGCCTTGGTCAGGGAGGTGACCAAGAACCCGATGGTCACTCTGACAGAGCTCTAGAGTTCCTCTAGAGAACCTTCCAGAAGGACAACCATCTCTGCAGCACTCCACAATCAGGCCTTTATGGTGGAGTGGCCAGACAGAAGCCACTCTTCAGTAAAAGGCACATGACTGCCAGCTTGGAGTTTGCCAAAACATTCTATTGTCTGATGAAATCAAGATTTAACTCTTTGGCCTGAATGCCAAGCGTCACGTCTGGAGGAAACCTGGCACCATCCCTACGGTGAAGCATGGTGGTGGCAGCATCGTGCTGTGGGGATGTTTTTCAGCGGCAGGGACTGGGAGATTAGTCAGGATCAAGGGAATGATGAAGGCAGCAAAGTACAGAGAGATCCTTGATAAAAACCTGCTCCAAAGCACTCAGGACCTCAGACTGGGGTGAAGGTTCACCTTCCAACAGGACAACAACCCTAAGGACACAGCCAAGACAACGCAGGAGTGGATTCGGGACAAGTCTCTGAATGTCCTTGAATGGCCCTGGCAGAGCCCAGACTTGAACCCGATCGAAAATCTCTGAAGAGATCTGAAAATAGCTTGTCAGCAACGCTCCCCAGCCAACCTGACAGAGCTTGAGAGGATCTGGAGAGAACAATGGGAAAAACTTCCCAAATACAGGTGTGCCAAGCTTGTAGTGTCATACCCAAGAAGACTCCTGGCTGTAATCGCTGCCAAAGATGCTTCAACAAAGTACTGAGTAAAGGATCTGAATACTAATGTAAATGTTAGATTTCATTTTTTAAAAACTTTTAATAAATTAGTACAAATTTCTGAAAACATGTTTTTGCTTTGTCATTATGGGGTATTGTGTGTAGATTAATGAGGGGAAATAACCATTTTAGAATAAGGCAGTAACCTAACAAAATGTGGGAAAAAGTCAAGGGGTCTGAATACTTTTCCGTGGCACTGTATTAATCAAAATATGATATAGAGGGAAATATGTCAACTGACAGAGCCAACACAGAAGGTTTATTGTGTCTTAAACATGATTTCTATTTGGTGACTGATCTAAATAAACCAACCCGTGCGTATTTTCCTGATGTTTCTCAATGGATGTAAGTGGTACAAACACAACGAGTCCCTTTCCTGTTGGTCACACATGCTTTCCTTAGTCAACAAATGATTACATGGCCTGTAGGTCGATCACATCTCTACTTTAGTGTCACGCCCTGGCCTTAGTATTCTGTGTTTTCGTTATTATTTTGGTTAGGCCAGGGTGTGACATGGGGATTTATGTGGTGTGTTTTGTCTGGGGTTGTTTGTAGTTATGGGATTGTGGTTAGAGTAGTACTCTAGGTAAGTCTATGGTTGCCTAGAGTGGTTCTCAATCAGAGGCAGGTGTTTATCGTTGTCTCTGATTGGGAACCATATTTAGGCAGCCATATTCTTTAGGTCTCTTGTGGGTGGTTGTTCCTGTCTTTGTGTTTGTGGCACCAGATAGGACTGTTTCGTTTTTTTTCACGTTTCTTGTTTTGTAGATTGTTGTATTTTCATCTTTATTAAAGATTTACAAAACTAACCACGCTGCATTTTGGTCCGCCTCTCTTTCACCAGAAGAAAACCGTTACATTCAATGTGTCAGCTGATAGCACTATTAGTAACAAGACAATACCTATCGCTATTATACAGGTATTGTACCTATACAGTCATCAGTAGCTGTAGGAGAGAAAATAGACATAAATGTATTGTTGTAAAAAAACAAAAAACAGGTGGTAATTATTTACAGCAGGTAGTTCAGTCTCTGTGTCCTATACTGATACTTTATCAGTTGATCCCATTTGGATCTTCAGAAAGGAGAGGACCAAAAACAAGATGGCGTCGCTAGCTGTCTTTCTGGATGATCCAGTCGATCCAGCTAAGGTATTTCCTGATCTTGGTGTAGACTCCAGGGAAGTAGAGGTTTGGCACAGCTGATGACCAAGAGTGCCCGTTAAAGATGAAGGGGCCGCCCGAGTCACCCTGATAGAATTAAAGTCAATTGAATATTTGAATATCCCAAAGACAAATTTTCTTGGCATACATAGATATACAGTACATGGCATACTCATAACATAGATCACAAGTCTGACAGACAGACACAGACTACATTTCAATATCCATACTAACGTTCTACCTAGAATGCATGCCCAATGCATTCCTACATTCTGAGTAGTACGCTAGTTGTGGACTCTGAAATAGAGCCTGTAATGATCTCTTCTTCTTCTCTCAGCTGAAGCTAGAGCCGGCATAGAGCATGTTGTCAGTGATCCTGAAGTACCAGTACTGGCAGTTTCCTTCTCTCAAATCATTGCACATGTTATTGGTCACATGCACGTGTTTAGCAGATGTTATTGGTCACATGCACGTGTTTAGCAGATGTTATTGGTCACATGCACGTGTTTAGCAGATGTTATTGGTCACATGCACGTGTTTAGCAGATGTTATTGGTCACATGCACATGTTTAGCAGATATTATTGCCAGTATAGCGGAATGCTTGTGCTTCTAGATCCGACAGTGCAGTAATATCTAACCAGTAATCTAACAATTCCCCAAAAACTACCTAATACACACAAATCTAAGTAAAGGAATGGAATAAGAATATATAAATATATAGATGAGCAATTTAGAGCGGCATAGACTAAGAAGTATAGAATAGAATACAGTATGTACATATGAGAGTTGGTGATGACGTCCACGGCTCGGGTCACGGGGACAGGTTGTAGCTGAAGATGTTAGTGACCCCCCAGTCGCTCACCATACAGGTTGTTCCCTGCTGCAACGGGGACGTGTCCACACTGGGCTGAACGTTGGCGTTGAGGGTGGCCGGCCTCTCCAGATGATGATACAGGGATGGAGGGGGCGGGGAGAGAGGGAGAGGGGAGGAGAGGTAATGCGATAGAGTGAGATCAAATTAAGCACACTACTATGTAACTTTATGGCATGTGAGGTAATACAATATAACATATGCCCTTTAACCCTGACATTAAGGTCAGTAGGTCATCAAGATAGTGATATATGCATCAAATTACAACCACCATATCCCTTAGTAGAAAGAGGAGGAAGGGAAGCGCTACTAAGGTACACAGTAGTACATTTTGGTAGATAGAAGGTACTAAGGTACACAGTAGTAGGTTTTGGTAGATAGAAGGTAATAAGGTACACAGTAGTAGGTTTTGGTAGACAGAAGGTACTAAGGTACACAGTAGTACATTGTGGTAGACAGAAGGTACTAAGGTACACAGTAGTAGGTTTTGGTAGATAGAAGGTACTAAGGTACACAGTAGTAGGTTTTGGTAGATAGAAGGTACTAAGGTACACAGTAGTACATTTTGGTAGACAGAAGGTACTAAGGTACACAGTAGTAGGTTTTGGTAGATAGAAGGTACTAAGGTACACAGTAGTAGGTTTTGGTAGATAGAAGGTACTAAGGTACACAGTAGTAGGTTTTGGTAGATAGAAGGTACTAAGGTACACAGCAGTAGGTTTTGGTAGATAGAAGGTACACAGTAGTAGGTTTTGGTAGATAGAAGGTACTAAGGTACACAGTAGTAGGTTTTGGTAGATAGAAGGTACTAAGGTACACAGTAGTACATGTTGGTAGATAGAAGGTACTAAGGTACACAATAGTACATTTTGGTAGACAGAAGGTACTAAGGTACACAGTAGTACATGTTGGTAGATAGAAGGTACTAAGGTACACAGTAGTACATGTTGGTAGATAGAAGGTACTAAGGTACACAGTAGTAGGTTTTGGTAGACAGAAGATACTAAGGTACACAGTAGTAGGTTTTGGTAGACAGAAGGTACTAAGGTACACAGTAGTAGGTTTTGGTAGATAGAAGGTACTAAGGTACACAGTAGTAGGTGTTGGTAGATAGAAGGTACTAAGGTACACAGTAGTAGGTGTTGGTAGATAGAAGGTACTAAGGTACACAGTAGTAGGTGTTGGTAGATAGAAGGTACTAAGGTACACAGTAGTAGGTGTTAGTAGATGGAAGGTACTAAGGTACACAGTAGTAGGTGTTGGTAGACAGAAGGGGCTCTTTGATAAAAGGGGTGAATTTCTCATCAAAAAGAAAGGAGGACCAAGACACTCTTCATACAATTAATTAAAATGCCTTTATTAGTATGGCATGTTCAATAGAAACAACGTATCCCTTACGACGCGTTTCCCTTACTTTGATCAGCATGATGTCGTTGTCGCAGGTCATGTAAATGTACATGTAGTGGAGCAGCACCTTGGAAACATTGAATTCCGTCCCAAAGCCCCCCACCCTGGAGAAACTGTGCTCACTCAGAACCACTTTGATCAGGTTGGCGCTGTAGAGAGATGGAGGAGGGCAGGTTAGGTCTCCGATCTGGCAACCCGGTATTTTGGAACTTAAATGGTAACAAGCATGAATCAGTATACCTATTGATTTTTGAAGAATATAACTTATACTGAAAGCCATGGAAAAGAACCGTCTAGGAGAGCAGCTGAGGGAGAGGTGTTGCTTGCACAAATGACATCCCCGAAGTCAAGGATCGGTACGATAGTCAGTTTTACGAGGGTATGTTTGGCAGCATGAGTGAAGGATACTTTGTTGCGAAATAGGAAGCCGATTCTAGATTTAATTTTGTATTGGAGAAGCTTAATGTGAGTCTGGAAGGAGAGTTTACAGTCTAACCAGACACCTAGGTATTTGTTTGTAGATGTCCACATATTCTAAGTCAGAACCGTCCAGAGTAGTGATGTTGGACGGGCGGGCAGGTGCTGATAGCGATCGGTTGAAGAGCATGCATTTAGTTTTACTTGCATTTAAGAGCAGTTGGAGGCCACGGAAGGAGAGTTGTATGGCATTGAAGCTCGTCTGGAGGTTAGTTTAACACAGTGTCCAAAGAAGGGCTAGACGTATACAGAATGGTATCGTCTGTGTAGAAGTGGATCAGAGAATCACCAGCAGCAAGAGCGACATCATTGATGTATGCAGAGAAAAGAGTCGGACAGAGAATTGAACCCTGTGGCACCCCCATAGAGACTGCCAGAGGTCCGGACAACAGGCCCTCCGATTTGACACACTGAACTCTATCAGAGAAGTAGTTGGTGAACCAGGTGAGGCAATCATTTGAAAAACCAAGGAGAACAACCTGAAGAAGAACAACCTGAAGAACAACCTGCTCAAGTCCCTCAACACAATTACCAGTCGTCTATGTAGATAGTTCTAATGTTGCAAACTTGCTACAGTGATTTCATATTCAATACCTAAAATCAGATATCAAAATCTGATGCTGGATATATATGTATAAATTACCTTTTGGGATTATTTTAATGAAGTTGAAGCCAAAGAACAATTTCCATCCTGGATGGACAATGAAGTTCTTATTGGGGTAACCAGTATTATTGATATTATTAGTAATTGTGTGCCTCATATTTACAGAAAACTTTGTCTGCCTTATGACCGAAGCTATCACATTCTGACCTTAGTTCCTTTGTTTTGTCTTTGTTTTAGAATGGTCAGGGCGTGAGTTGCGGTGGGCAGTCTATGTTCCTTTTTCTATAATTTGGGATTTCTGTGTTTGGCCTGGTATGGTTCTCAATCAGAGGCAGCTGTCAATCGTTGTCCCTGATTGACAACCATACTTAGGTAGCTTGGTTTCGCTTTTGAGTTGTGGGTGATTTATTTTCCGTGTCAGTGTTTGTTCCACACGGGACTGTTTCGTTTGTTTCATTTATTCACGTTGTTATTTTATACTTTTCAGTGTTCTATTAAAAGTAAGCAATATGAACATGCACCACGCTGCTCATTGGTCCTCCGATCCTTCCTACTACTCCTCCTCGTCAGAGCGTTACAGAAGCTCTAAGTGTAGTGTGTGGTTGTACATACCAAGGCTTAATTAAAGTTGCCAAAGTAAACAAAACATTTAATTTTATTAGATGTTATTATGGCAGTCTAGCGGTTAAGAGCGTTGGGCCAGTCACCTAAAGGTAGCTGGTTCGAATCCCGGAGCTGACTAAGTGAAAAATCTGACGATGTGTCCTTGAGCAAGTCACTGAACACTAATTGCTCCTGTAAGTCGCAAAGAGTGTCTGTTAAATGACAAAAAAAATGTATATCAAATTGAATTTGTTAAAAATAAGGAATAAAAAATAATAATAACACGACTACTCACAAGATGAATAAAATACACAATAATGAAGCTACATACAGGGAGTACTAGTACCATTATAAATGCCTAACTCTATCCTACGATGGTGTCATAACCTATCAATGTCGTACTATTGGTAGCCTAAATTGCCAGACCGAAGAAGGTTCAGAGAGAGAGCCAGCTGGTGGTCTAGATTAGCCAGACTCAATGCACTCCAGACACAGTGGCTGTTGGAAGAGACTGTAGACGTGTTCCTCTGCCCAGTTGTGGCTGACGCATGCCACATCTTACAATATACCTTGATAGGTATTTCAAGTATCAGCTAATCACATTATATGATATAGCAATATGTCAGTGGATGACACGGTCGATGATGTGGCACGCAACCATTGGTTGATGCATGTAACATCTGAGCAGGTCAACCCGACCTTTACAAAATGAATGTGAAGTTGCACTACTCATGGTTACCAACAGTGGGCAGCAGACACCACCCACTGAGGGTGTATGAGGGTGCCTCTACAGTAGTGATATTTGTTGTACTGGACGGAGGCTTGGTATTTTATAGAGTAGGGCATCACCTCCTGACCCCCGGTGATCCTCTGGCCCAGTACACCTGGGAGGGAATGAATGAATGATAATAGACTAAAGTAAAATACATGAAAAGTGGATTCATTCAAGTGAACGATAGAAAGGGGTGGGGGTGTGGGATGTGGGGTGGGGGATGTGGGGTGGGGGTAGGGGGATGTGGGGTGGGGGTAGGGGGATGTGGGATTGGGGGTGGGGGATGATAATAGACTAAAGTAAAATACATGAAAAGTGGATTCATTCAAGTGAACGATAGAAAGGGACGATAGAAAGGGGTGGGGGATGTGGGGTGGGGGATGTGGGGTGGGGGTAGGGGGATGTGGGGTGGGGGTATGTGGGGGGGGTGGGGGATGTGGGGTGGGGGTAGGGGGATGTGGGGTGGGGGATGTGGGGTGGGGGTAGGGGGATGTGGGATTGGGGGTGGGGGATGTGGGGTGGGGGTAGGGGGATGTGGGATTGGGGGTGGGGGTAGGGGGATGTGGGGTGGGGGATGTGGGATGGGGGATGGGGGTGTGGGATTGTGGGTGGGGGATGTGGGGGTAGGGGGTGGGGGATGTGGAAAGGGATGTTTAAGGTGTCAAAGATGATAGTTTACCTTTGATGGTAAAGAGGACCAGTAGGATCAGTGATAGATAACATGATTCTGCCACAGTGGTCTGGTCTGGACCGGTCTGGTCTGGTCTGGACTGGTCTGGTCTGGACTGGTCTGGACCGGTCTGGTCTGGACCGGTCTGGTCTGGTCTGGACCGGTCTGTTCTGGTCTTTTCCAACGCAGACATGACTGATTCGTTAGAATCACACAATAATTCTTAATTGATCTATCAATTTACTCATATCCATAAAATCTCCCAGATCATCCAAGCTGACAACTCTGTGCATTCTCAAACCCCTATGTATAAACACATTCACCAATTGTGCTCTATCTAATGCACTTAATATTTCCCCCCCAAAAAAAGGTATTCAATATGTATGTTACAAGTGTGATGTGTTACCAAAGACCAAAACACCACTTATGTCTTCTTCAATGTCTTACATTTTCATTTTTTTTTTTACCAAAGACTGCAAATAGAAAATGTGCATCCAAAGCATCATTAACCTGCTCACCCTTCTGACTGTCACCTAAACACTGTCTGCAGACACGTCCTCGCCCTCCTCTCACACCCAGATAACCGTGTTCCTGTTATTGTGGTTATTGTCCATCCTACTGTGTCTCTGCGTAACAGGGTCTTATTCATTAGCGCTCACCAAACCAAAACACTTTGCAATGGAAAATGAAAAATAGGGACACATTCAGGTCGTCTCTCTCTCTGTTTCAGTGCGTTTTCTTCTGTTTGATGACCTAATGAACATGACCGTGGCTGTGAGATGGTGATGTGACAGATGTAACGGATGTGAAATGGCTAGCTTAGTTAGCGGTGGTTCGCGCTAAATAGCGTTTCAATCGGTGACGTCACTTGCTCTGAGGCCTTGAAGTAGTGGTTCCCCTTGCTCTGCAAGGACCGCGGCTTTTGTGGAGCGGTGGGTGACGATGCTTCGTGGTGTGACTGTTGTTGATGTGTGGACGGTCTAAAGTTATACTGTTACACAGACACAAAGCTGAGACTGACCAAGTACATCCCAAAGACAGCCACCCCTTTTATTATCCCTTCCTGTTCTCTCTAGGGACCCTTGATTATTTGTGTCTTGACATTCATTGTCTGCTAATAGTGGGGGAAGAAAAGAGATCGTTTAGGGAGGTGGAACTGAATATGTTGTCTGGTCACAGAAGGGTCTCCAGGCATGTTGGTTATTGTGTAGTTTGGCTGGATGGTGTGATAGTGTCAGTCTGAGAGAGGGGGGGGGACAATGGCCGTTATATGATTATCGCTGTGCTTAAAGGTCCAATGCAACCATTTTTATCTCAATATCAAATAATTTATGGGTAACAATTAAGTATCTTACTGTTATTGTTTTCAATTAAAATAGTCAAAAATAAACAAAAATAGCTTTGTATCAAAAAGCTACTTCTCAAGCAAGAATTTTGCTAGGACTGTCTGTGGGTGGTCTGAAATCTAGCTGTTATTGGCAGAGAGGTTTGGAACTCTCGTTCTTATTGGTCTATGGACCAATTTACTGCTTGGTGATGTCACCAGGCAGGCCAAAACTCCATCCCATCAAAACAGGCTATCATTTCTGGCAGTCTTTTCAAACAACGGAAAATGATTACCTTACTGTAAGGTCTACACCTGTTCTATTCGGCACATGTGACAAATAACATTTGATTTGATATATATCTATATGTATATAGATAGATATACATTATTTTACTTTTTAGATTTGTGTATATTGTAGTGTATTGTTAGATACTACTGCACTGTTGCAGTTAGGAACACCAGCATTACATCTGCTAATATGTGTAATGCAACCAATAGCATTTGATTTGATTGGATCCCTTCCTCTGTCTTTTCATCCATTCTTCCTTCCATCTTTCATTAATTTGTCCACTGATCAGGAAGACCACTAATCTGGACAGTAGACTGTGTCAACGCAGGTTGAAACGCAACACAAGCACACAAGTGACCTAACATCCGTCCTGTGAGTCTGTGACTTTGTGCAGACCTAACATCCGTCCTGTGAGTCTGTGACTTTGTGCAGACCTAACATCCGTCCTGTGAGTCTGTGACTTTGTGCAGACCTAACATCCGTCCTGTGAGTCTGTGACTTTGTGCAGACCTAACATCCGTCCTGTGAGTCTGTGAGCCCCCGTGTTCTTCTCATGTTTGTCTGTAGTTCTCTAGTTCTCATCAGGGATCAATACAAACCGCTGGCTGGGTGGGTTGACGTGATTCATAGTGTGCGACGTGAAGCCATGCTGTGGTGACTCCTCCCAGGTGTCACCATTACAGTGAAGGAGAAAGATGATGGTATGTTCCCTCTCCCCAGAGAACATACAGACACAAACTGTGTGTGTGTGTGTGTGTGTGTGTGTGTGTGTGTGTGTGTGTGTGTGTGTGTGTGTGTGTGTGTGTGTGTGTGTGTGTGTGTGTGTGTGTGTGTGTGTGTGTGTGTGTGTGTGTGTGTGCGTGTACTGTAGATTTCCGTGTGCATGTGGAGCACAGGGCTGTTAGGCGGCCACATCATGTGACACAGACAGGTACCAATTGAGGCCAAACTATAATGGCCTTCTCACCCCAGAGATGCTTTCCTTCCAACTGGAACTGTGCAAAGTATAACCTCAATCTCAGTGTGTGTAAAACATGTTGTGTTGGCACAGACAGGTGTATGCTGAAGCAGCTTCTGTCTCGCCCTACTCCTGATCAATGATGTATGTAGATGTGAATAAAACACTGTATATTATGTAGGTATATGCTCGTGAGGAGACAATGTTACTGAGACACGTTTGCACTAAACAGAATAAACCCACAAGCATATGTACAGGAACCTTGATTTCCAGCTTTCGCACGTTTGTGTTTAAACACCGTTAGTGAAAACTAGACCATATGTAGACAGTATATATTGTGTATGATGTCATATATATATGCAGTATGTCTTTGAATAAACCCATACTCACAACAAACTAACTAACTAACTAACAATCAAACACATTTCAGTGAGAGTTTATTCTCATTGGGTTATATCCATTCTCATTGGGTTATATCCATTCTCGTTGGGTTATATCCATTCTCATTGGGTTATATCCATTCTCATTGGGTTATATCCATTCTCATTGGGTTATATCCATTCTCATTGGGTTATATCCATTCTCATTGGGTTATACCCATTCTCATTGGGTTATATCCATTCTCATTGGGTTATATCCATTCTCATTGGGTTATATCCATTCTCATTGGGTTATATCCATTCTGATTGGGTTATACCCATTCTCATTGGGTTATATCCATTCTCATTGGGTTATATCCATTCTCATTGGGTTATATCCATTCTCATTGGGTTATATCCATTCTCATTGGGTTATATCCATTCTCATTGGGTTATATCCATTCTCATTGGGTTATATCCATTCTCATTGGGTTATATCCATTCTCATTGGGTTATATCCATTCTCATTGGGTTATATCCATTCTCATTGGGTTATATCCATTCTCATTGGGTTATACCCATTCTCAATGGGTTATATCCATTCTCATTGGGTTATATCCATTCTCATTGGGTTATACCCATTCTCATTGGGTTATATCCATTCTCATTGGGTTATATCCATTCTCATTGGGTTATATCCATTCTCATTGGGTTATATCCATTCTCATTGGGTTATACCCATTCTCATTGGGTTATATCCATTCTCATTGGGTTATATCCATTCTCATTGGGTTATATCCATTCTCATTGGGTTATACCCATTCTCATTGGGTTATATCCATTCTCATTGGGTTATACCCATTCTCATTGGGTTATACCCATTCTCATTGGGTTATATCCATTCTCATTGGGTTATATCCATTCTCATTGGGTTATATCCATTCTCATTGGGTTATACCCATTCTCATTGGGTTATACCCATTCTCATTGGGTTATACCCATTCTCATTGGGTTATATCCATTCTCATTGGGTTATATCCATTCTCATTGGGTTATATCCATTCTCATTGGGTTATACCCATTCTCAATGGGTTATATCCATTCTGATTGGGTTATATCCATTCTCATTGGGTTATACCCATTCTCATTGGGTTACATCCATTCTCATTGGGTTATATCCATTCTCATTGGGTTATATCCATTCTCGTTGGGTTATATCCATTCTCGTTGGGTTATATCCATTCTCGTTGGGTTATACCCATTCTCATTGGGTTATACCCATTCTCATTGGGTTATACCCATTCTCATTGGGTTATACCCATTCTCATTGGGTTATACCCATTCTCATTGGGTTATATCCATTCTCATTGGGTTATATCCATTCTCATTGGGTTATATCCATTCTCATTGGGTTATATCCATTCTCATTGGGTTATATCCATTCTCATTGGGTTATATCCATTCTCATTGGGTTATACCCATTCTCATTGGGTTATATCCATTCTGATTGGGTTATACCCATTCTCATTGGGTTATATCCATTCTCATTGGGTTATACCCATTCTCATTGGGTTATATCCATTCTGATTGGGTTATACCCATTCTCATTGGGTTATATCCATTCTCATTGGGTTATACCCATTCTCGTTGGGTTATATCCATTCTCATTGGGTTATATCCATTCTGATTGGGTTATACCCATTCTCATTGGGTTATATCCATTCTCATTGGGTTATACCCATTCTCGTTGGGTTATATCCATTCTCATTGGGTTATATCCATTCTCATTGGGTTATATCCATTCTCATTGGGTTATATCCATTCTCATTGGGTTATATCCATTCTCATTGGGTTATATCCATTCTCATTGGGTTATATCCATTCTCATTGGGTTATATCCATTCTCATTGGGTTATATCCATTCTCGTTGGGTTATATCCATTCTCGTTGGGTTATATCCATTCTCATTGGGTTATACCCATTCTGATTGGGTTATATTCACTGCCCTATATACTGTATAGAGTATTTGTCCTTGGTTATACCTGTCAGTAAAGGACTTTGGGTTCAGAAAATACCTCGCTGTGGGAAGAGCAGTAAAGAGAAGCCATATTCTTCTGGTTAAAATACAGTATGAATTATTCATTCCCTAAATGTGGGACAAGGACAGGTCAGGACTCAGGAGAGTCTTCCACAAAGGGGGTGTATAATGCTTACCCTGCTGTACTATCCACTGTAATTATGTCCAATCTGTCCAGATGTTTTTATATGGAAGGACCCCGGGAAAGTGAGATGGCACACCTCAAGAAGCCCAGTGTTTGTCACTTCAGTCTAGAACAGTGTCAAATGTTGTTGCTTCTACAGAGGGAAATACATGTGTGTTATACAGATGGTATGACTGTATAAAATACTCCTTTGTCATTCAGAATTAATCTCCCAGACACACACGCACGCACACACACACACACTCACACAGAGGTCCATTGAGAACTTCCACAGGAGGAAAATCTGTGTGAAGCTCCTGCTGATGACACAGGACATGAGATATGTTACTATGGAGACAGGGTAATGTACTGTAAGGGCCCCTGTGGAGAGTCAGGGGGTCAGAGAAGGGGGACAGTTTATGAAGGTGCACTTTGTTGCTCTTCCTTTCTCTCTCTCTGTATCTTTTCTTTCTCTCTTTCTCTCTCTCTCTCTTTTGTTTTCTTTCTCTCTCTCTCTTTTGCTTTCTCTCTCTCTCTCTCTTTTGTCTTTCTTTTTTTCTCTCTTCTCTCTCTCTCTCTCTCTTTTTGTTTTCTCTCTCTCTCTCTCTTTTTTGTTTTCTTTCTCTCTTTCTCTCTTTGCTCTTTTTTGTTTTCTTTCTCTCTTTCTCTCTCTCTCTCTTTTCTTTTTCTCTCTTTCTCTCTCTCTCTCTTTTTGTTTTCTTTCTCTCTCTCTCTTTTTCTCTCTTTTTTTTTGTTTTCTCTCTCTCTCTTTTTTGTTTTCTTTCTCTCTCTCTCTTTTTGCTCTCTCTTTTGCTTTCTCTCTCTCTCTCTTTTGTTTTCTCTCTCTTTTTGCTTTCTCTCTCTCTCTCTCTTTTGCTTTCTCTTTTGCTTTCTCTCTCTTGCTTTTTCTCTCTCTTTTGTTTTCTTTCTCTCTCTCTCTTTTGCTTTCTCTCTCTCTCTCTCTCTCTTTTGCTTTCTCTCTCTCTCTTTTGCTCTCTCTCTCTCTCTCTCTCTCGCTTTTGTTTTCTCTCTCTCTCTCTCCATCCTATATCGTTGTATCTGGACAGTGTGGCCATGATGAGTGAAATCGGAACTTTCAGAAATCTGAGGATCCCTGCTCATCGCTGTCTGATGAGATGTCCTTCTTCCTGTTATAGAGAGAGAGAGGAGAGAGGATATAGAAGTGTTATTCCAGTCCAGCACTGCATCACACTGCTCAGCCTGCACTCCACTCTCTCCTCTCATCATGAACCTGCTAGTAGTCTGTCTGTGCTATGCCGTTTTGGAGCTCTTGGCAGTCAATTGTAAGTATAACATTTCCCTCCCTAGTTGTCATTTTATTTAGTTATTAGTTATTAGTTATTAGTTATTTATTCATGTAGTGAATACTTCATTATCACTTATTCAGGTTTTTATGTGACCCAGAATGCGGAGATATGCTGATGATTTGTGTGTTTATATATGAATTGCTTTCAATAATATGCCCGACAAAACCATGCATGATTAGCATTGTGTTGTATTGCTTGTCTTTGCACGCTGACTGCCTCCTAAAGTAGAAACCTGTTTACTCAGCAGTACACATAATGTTCAGGGTCTAGACATCTGTTGTCACTTGTTATAAAGGTATTATATTGGTGTCACAATCCTTTGATGTTGAATAGAACAGAATTTGGATTATAATTTCTGTTGTCAGCAGAAAATCTAATCTGTCCTTCTGGGATGAACTCACAGGCCAGGTTTCTTGAACACAGATTAAGCCTTTTTCTGGACTAAAAAACATGCCCAGAGGAGATTCTGTATGTAGCATGCCTTGTTGTCCAGAACTAGTTAGAAACCAAGCTATACTTACTGTATTACCAACAGTAACAATGACAGGGATTTTTCCTCTCTCTGTTATTACACAGCCCTGTGAAGGCAACCTCTCTGGTGTTACACAGCCCTGTGAAGGCAAGCTCTCTCTGGTGTTACACAGCCCTGTGAAGACAAGCTCTCTCTGGTGTTACACAGCCCTGTGAAGACAAGCTCTCTCTGGTGTTACACAGCCCTGTGAAGACAAGCTCTCTCTGGTGTTACACAGCCCTGTGAAGACAAGCTCTCTCTGGTGTTACACAGCCCTGTGAAGACAAGCTCTCTCTGGTATTACACAGCCCTGTGAAGACAAGCTCTCTCTGGTGTTACACAGCCCTGTGAAGACAAGCTCTCTCTGGTGTTATTACACAGCCCTGTGAAGGCAAGCTCTCTCTGGTGTTACACAGCCCTGTGAAGGCAAGCTCTCTCTGGTGTTACACAGCCCTGTGAAGGCAAGCTCTCTCTGGTGTTACACAGCCCTGTGAAGGCAAGCTCTCTCTGGTGTTACACAGCCCTGTGAAGACAAGCTCTCTCTGGTGTTACACAGCCCTGTGAAGACAAGCTCTCTCTGGTGTTACACAGCCCTGTGAAGACAAGCTCTTTCTGGTGTTACACAGCCCTGTGAAGGCAAGCTCTCTGGTGTTACACAGCCCTGTGAAGGCAAGCTCTCTCTGGTGTTTACACAGCCCTGTGAAGACAAGCTCTCTCTGGTGTTTACACAGCCCTGTGAAGACAAGCTCTCTCTGGTGTTACACAGCCCTGTGAAGACAAGCTCTCTCTGGTGTTACACAGCCCTGTGAAGACAAGCTCTCTCTGGTGTTACACAGCCCTGTGAAGACAAGCTCTCTCTGGTGTTACACAGCCCTGTGAAGACAAGCTCTCTCTGGTGTTACACAGCCCTGTGAAGACAAGCTCTCTCTGGTGTTACACAGCCCTGTGAAGACAAGCTCTCTCTGGTGTTACACAGCCCTGTGAAGACAAGCTCTCTCTGGTGTTACACAGCCCTGTGAAGACAAGCTCTCTCTGGTGTTACACAGCCCTGTGAAGACAAGCTCTCTCTGGTGTTACACAGCCCTGTGAGATCGAGGAGAGAGGAAACACTACGGGGATGTATGTGTCTCAAATGGCACCATATTCCCTATATAGTGCACTACTTTCGACCAGGGCCCATAGGGATCTGGTCAAAAGTAGTGCATCATGTAGGGAACAGGATACCATTTGGGATGCATCCTAGAGGAGACACTAGAGGAGACAGGTAGAAAGTCAGGTCAGATAGGGAAACCTTTATTCGCCTCTGGAGTCAGAGGTCACAGAACCAGCAACTTTAATGTCTGCTAGCTGAGCCTGGTGAGACCACTGGACATGAAAAGGAGAAGTACTTAACCCTTTGTGTTCTTTACGTCCTTTTTTTGGTCCTAAAATGTTTGTGATTTTATTGCCCTGTTTATGAGTAACCAGTAGAAAAACATTTACAACACTGGTGGATTTTTGTGCCGAAACCAAGGAACCAACACTGATTCAAAGTTTATTGGTTATTTGTAATGCATACTTCGGAATTTAAATGATGTAATTAATCATGTTTTTTATCAGGACTTTTTAATCTAGAGGGTGAAATGAGCCTCTATTCTGTTGTTCTCAGTAGAACTATTCCCTACTGGTTCTAAGAGGTCTGAAAGGAGCCTGTATTCTCTACTGGTTCTAAGAGGTCTGAAAGGAGCCTGTATTCCCTACTGGTTCTAAGAGGTGTGAAAGGAGCCTGTATTCTCTACTGGTTCTAAGAGGTCTGAAAGGAGCCTGTATTCCCTACTGGTTCTAAGAGGTTGGAAAAGGAGCCTATATTCTCTACTGGTTCTAAGAGGTGTGAAAGGAGCCTGTATTCCCTACTGGTTCTAAGAGGTGTGAAAGGAGCCTGTATTCCCTACTGGTTCTAAGAGGTGTGAAAGGAGCCTGTATTCCCTACTGGTTCTAAGAGGTGTGAAAGGAGCCTGTATTCCCTACTGGTTCTAAGAGGTTTGAAAGGAGCCTGTATTCCCTACTGGTTCTAAGAGGTTGGAAAAGGAGCCTATATTCTCTACTGGGTCGAAGAGGTGTGAAAGGAGCCTGTATTCCCTACTGGTTCTAAGAGGTGTGAAAGTTGTTGTTATGGGAACAGTATTATTCCACATTCTGCATGTTTTGTAATGTATTATATTGTACATTATTTCTAGACTTTTACAGGTTTTTTTCCACATTATTTCCAGCTGGTTTCCACCTGTCTGCCCTACAACACTAAACAGGTTTCTATCTGTCTGCCCTACAACACTAATCAGGTTTCTATCTGTCTGCCCTACAACACTAATCAGGTTTCTATCTGTCTGCCCTACAACACTATAATCAGGTTTCTATCTGTCTGCCCTACAACACTATAATCAGGTTTCTATCTGTCTGCCCTACAACACTAATCAGGTTTCTATCTGTCTGCCCTACAACACTAATCAGGTTTCTATCTGTCTGCCCTACAACACTAATCAGGTTTCTATCTGTCTGCCCTACAACACTAATCAGGTTTCTATCTGTCTGCCCTACAACACTAATCAGGTTTCTATCTGTCTGCCCTACAACACTAATCAGGTTTCTATCTGTCTGCCCTACAACACTAATCAGGTTTCTATCTGTCTGCCCTACAACACTAATCAGGTTTCTATCTGTCTGCCCTACAACACTAATCAGGTTTCTATCTGTCTGCCCTACAACACTAATCAGGTTTCTATCTGTCTGCCCTACAACACTAATCAGGTTTCTATCTGTCTGCCCTACAACACTAATCAGGTTTCTATCTGTCTGCCCTACAACACTAATCAGGTTTCTATCTGTCTGCCCTACAACACTAATCAGGTTTCTATCTGTCTGCCCTACAACACTAATCAGGTTTCTATCTGTCTGCCCTACAACACTAATCAGGTTTCTATCTGTCTGCCCTACAACACTAATCAGGTTTCTATCTGTCTGCCCTACAACACTAATCAGGTTTCTATCTGTCTGCCCTACAACACTAATCAGGTTTCTATCTGTCTGCCCTACAACATTAATCAGGTTTCTATCTGTCTGCCCTACAACACTATAATCAGGTTTCCACTGTCTGCCCTACAACACTATAATCAGGTTTCTATCTGTCTGCCCTACAACACTATAATCAGGTTTCCACCTGTCTGCCCTACAACACTATAATCAGGTTTCCACCTGTCTGCCCTACAACACTACAATCAGGTTTCTATCTGTCTGCCCTACAACACTATAATCAGGTTTCCACCTGTCTGCCCTACAACACTATAATCAGGTTTCTATCTGTCTGCCCTGCAACACTATTATCAGGTTTCCATCTGTCTGCCCTACAACACTATAATCAGGTTTCCATCTGTCTGCCCTACAACACTATTATCAGGTTTCCATCTGTCTGCCCTACAACACTATCATCAGGTTTCTATCTGTCTGCCCTACAACACTATCATCAGGTTTCTATCTGTCTGCCCTACAACACTAATCAGGTTTCTATCTGTCTGCCCTACAACACTATAATCAGGTTTCTATCTGTCTGCCCTACAACACTATAATCAGGTTTCTATCTGTCTGCCCTACAACACTATATTCAGGTTTCCATCTGCCTGCCCTACAACACTATAATCAGGTTTCTATCTGTCTGCCCTACAACACTATTATCAGGTTTCTATCTGTCTGCCCTGCAACACTATTATCAGGTTTCCATCTGTCTGCCCTACAACACTATAATCAGGTTTCTATCTGTCTGCCCTACAACACTATAATCAGGTTTCTATCTGTCTGCCCTACAACACTATAATCAGGTTTCTATCTGTCTGCCCTACAACACTATAATCAGGTTTCTATCTGTCTGCCCTACAACACTATAATCAGGTTTCTATCTGTCTGCCCTACAACACTATAATCAGGTTTCCATCTGTCTGCCCTACAACACTATAATCAGGTTTCTATCTGTCTGCCCTACAACACTATAATCAGGTTTCCATCTGTCTGCCCTACAACACTATAATCAGGTTTCCATCTGTCTGCCCTACAACACTATAATCAGGTTTCCATCTGTCTGCCCTACAACACTATAATCAGGTTTCCATCTGTCTGCCCTACAACACTATTATCAGGTTTCCATCTGTCTGCCCTACAACACTATTATCAGGTTTCCATCTGTCTGCCCTACAACACTATAATCAGGTTTCCATCTGTCTGCCCTACAACACTATAATCAGGTTTCCATCTGTCTGCCCTACAACACTATAATCCCTGTCTGCAACACTATAATCAGGTTTCTATCTGTCTGCCCTACAACACTATAATCAGGTTTCTATCTGTCTGCCCTACAACACTATAATCAGGTTTCTATCTGTCTGCCCTACAACACTATAATCAGGTTTCTATCTGTCATACAATATCATGTAACTGTTTCTGTTTCCATGTTTCAGGATCTGACCCAATACGAGGAAGGGTGTTCTTAATATGTCGTCCATTCAGTGTATATTATATCACATCCCATATACCGTGTAATACTACACACGTTGTTTCCATGTCTTCCTGCAGGTCAGGAGGTCATACAGGACCGTATAGTCGGAGGTTACGCTCCAGCACCCAATTCCATCAAATACATTGTGTCCTTACAGACCACCAAGGGACAGCACTTCTGTGGCGGATCGCTAGTGCACAAGTACTGGGTGCTCACAGCCGCTCACTGTAACATAGGGTGAGTCCGTCAATATACTGCTTTATTACACTGAGGAGAAGTTATCATGACTCTAAACACTGTATCCATATGATACAGATGTGCAGTACTACAGTGACATATTTTTCTTACTTGCTCTTTCCTAATACTGTAGTAGTAAGATTTAAAAAAATACATTTGAAAAGGTCAAGCGGAACAAACAAAAAAAACACAAAAATTAGAAATAACCATGTATTACTGTCTCTGTCACATGTTACTTCACACGTGTCCAAAAACCACATGTCCCACTCATGAAAATGTATAGAAAAAAATACTAGAATTTCACATGATTTGTTTCACACAGGTGTTCACACGTCCAATAACCACGTGTGTTTATAACCACGTGTGTTTTTAACGTGTGTTTATAACCACGTGTGTTTTTAACGTGTGTTTATAACCACGTGTGTTTTTAACGTGTGTTTATAACCACGTGTGTTTATAACCACGTGTGTTTTTAACGTGTGTTTATAACCACGTGTGTTTATAACCACGTGTGTTTTTAACCACGTGTGTTTATAACCACGTGTGTTTTTAACGTGTGTTTATAACCACGTGTGTTTTTAACGTGTGTTTATAACCACGTGTGTTTTTAACGTGTGTTTATAACCACGTGTGTTTTTAACGTGTGTTTATAACCACGTGTGTTTTTAACCACGTGTGTTTATAACCACGTGTGTTTTTAACGTGTGTTTATAACGTGTGTTTTTTAACGTGTGTTTATAACCACGTGTGTTTATAACCACGTGTGTTTATAACCACGTGTGTTTTTAACGTGTGTTTATAACCACGTGTGTTTTCACATTTACCTGTGATTTGTTTTCATGTGTTTTTATAGTTGTAAGAATCAGTCCTGATCTCTGTTGGTTTGTTGTTAGCAGCCTCAGTGAGTCTTGGGACTGGGAGGTCAGACAGACAGTAAGGGCGATAAGAGACACACTGGGCTCAGCAGAGCAACCTTGGCATGTCTGTCATCGCAGCGTGCGTTACACGACGAGGTGTCAACATGTCAGACGTTGTAGGTTCAGAAAGGATAACAGTCACATTGTTCCTGTTTCACACAGGGAAGCATTGTACCCACTTATACACCCACTTCAGGGCAGTCAGCGCAAAGGAAACTTTTGGGACGTTGAACGCACCTCAGATGTCTTTTCCTTTGTTATTTGTTGCATAAAGCAGAAGGGGAAATTTATTTTAAGTAACGTTAGTCAGTGTTTGCCAAGTTGAACACAGCTCAAATTGCACTCCACCGTCTAAGGACAGAGCAGATGGCAATGCTCCAATAATGCCAACACCGAGGTTGAATGTATCTCTGATGTCTCCCTTGCCTCTCCTCCCAGGACAGATCAGATGATGATTGTGGCAGGGGACTACTCTCTGAGTATGTTCGAGGGAACGGAGCAGTATTCCAAACCTCACAGAATTATCCCCCATCCTCTGTACAACAAGACCACCAACAATGCTGACATCATGCTCATCAAGGTACAGGATACCACCATAGACCATGTACATATTCACCTACCTTTCATATTGATGTTCATTATAACATCATTGTATACAGCTGTTTTAGGATGTTTGGCCAAGTGATAGGCCTTATTTTAGAGTAACTAGCTGTGTATTACATTTGTAATTACCTTGTAATAACTTGGTAAGTACATGTATTTCAGTTTAGTTCAGTTCAATTCTATTCTGTTCAGTTCAACTCAACTCAGTCAACTCAACTCAGTCACCTCAGCTCAACTCAACTCAGTCAACTCAGCTCAACTCAATTCAACTCAACTCAGTCAACTCAATTCAACAACTCAGTCAACTCAGCTCAACCTAATTCAACTCAACTCTGTCAACTCAACTCTGTCAACTCAATTCAACAACTCAGTCAACTCAATTCAACTCAATTCAGTCAACTCAATTCAACTCAATTAAACTCAAATCAGTCAACTCAACTCAATTCAACTCAATTCAACTCAAATCAGTCAACTCAATTTAACTCAATTCAACTCAAATCAGTCAACTCAATTTAACTCAATTTAACTCAAATCAGTCAACTCAATTCAACTCAAATCAGTCAACTCAATTTAACTCAAATCAGTCAACTCAATTTCAACTCAATTCAACTCAAATCAGTCAACTCATTTCAACTCAATTCAACTCAAATCAGTCAACTCAGCTCAACTCAATTCAACTCAAATCAGTCAACTCAATTCAACTCAAATCAGTCAACTCAGCTCAACTCAATTCAACTCAAATCAGTCAACTCAATTCAACTCAAATCAGTCAACTCATTTCAACTCAATTCAACTCAAATCAGTCAACTCAATTCAACTCAATTCAACTCAACTCAGTCAACTCAATTCAACTCAAATCAGTCAACTCAATTCAACTCAATTCAACTCAATTCAACTCCCCCCTCTATCTCTTTTCTTCCACCCTTTGCAGCTGAGGGTTCCCATGGTGATGGGTAGCTATGTGTCCCTGGCACCCCTCCCTCGGCAGGGTACAGGGGTTATGGCGGGGCGTGTGTGTCGTGTGTCGGGGTGGGGGTACACCTCTCTGGGAGGGGGTCAGATCCCCTCCACCCTGCGGACTGTCAAGCTGCCCATCGTGTCATCGGCCAGGTGCAACAGCAGCGAGTCTTTCAATGGGAACATCACCTCCAACATGATCTGTGCCGGATACAATGCTGGGGGCAAGGACGCATGCAAGGTACTGGACCTGATAGATGTAACAGGTTGAGTTTTTGAACACGCCCTATTGGCCTGTCAGTTCCCACTAGCTGTATAGGATAGTTAAGGGTGCGTTCGAGAACCTATTTCCTTAATCTATAGTTACACAACACAATCACATTTTAATTCCAAATTTCCCTCCTTCTCATGATAGTTACCTACCTTGTGGTGGCCTCAGAAAATGAGACACGTTGTCATGGAAACTGAGTGTGGGTGTGGTGTACCTTGTGGTTTCCAGGGAGATTCCGGCGGGCCGCTGGTGTGCGAGGGGCGTGTCTACGGTGTGGTATCATGGGGAAACGGCTGCGGAGATGCCAAGTTTCCGGGCGTTTACACAGCGGTGTCCAAGTTCCGGCGGTGGGTCGACAGAACCATCTACAGCTCCTACACACGCTGTCTGAAGTATTAAAGAGAAGTAGAGTGGGGGAGGGAGAGAGGGAAAGAGGGGGAGAGGTAGAGGGAGAGAGAGGTAGAGAGAGAGGAGAGAGAGGAGAGAGGAGAGAGAGAGGGAGAGGAGAGAGAGAGGAGAGAGAGAGAGAGGGAGAGGGAGAGGGAGAGAGAGAGGGAAAGAGAGAGAGAGGTAGAGGAGAGAGAGAGAGGGAGAGAGAGAGAGGGAGAGGAGAGGAGAGAGAGAGAGAGAGAGAGAGAGAGAGAGAGAGAGAGAGAGAGAGGGGGGGAGAGAGAGGTAGAGGTAGAAAGGGGGAGAGAGAGAGGTAGAGGAGAGAGAGAGCGAAAGAGGGGGAGGGAGAGGGGTAGAGATGGGGAGAGGGAGAGAGAGCGAGAGAGAGAGGTAGAGAAGGGAGAGCGAGAGAGAGAGGTAGAGAGAGAAAGAGGGGAAGAGAGAGGGGGAGAGAGAGGTAGAGAAAGAGGGGAGAGAGAGGTAAAGATGGGGAGAGGTAGAGGGGGATTGAGAGAGGGGTAGAGACGGGGAGAGAGAGAGGTAGAGAGGGGCAGACAGAGAGAGGTAGAGAGGGGGAGACAGTGAGAGGTAAAGAGGGGGAGAGAGAGAGGTAAAGAAGGGGAGAGGTAGAGGGGGATTGAGAGAGGTAGAGAGAGGTAGAGAGGGGCAGACAGAGAGAGGTAGAGAGGGGCAGACAGAGTATAAAATGACAAAATGTTTTCCAGTAACGATGATTGACAGAGTGTATAATGGCTATTATAGAAGGTGTTGATGGTACCAGAAACACTACACAAGTCATTGTACAATCATAACTACTTAAATGAGGTTGTGATTCAACTATTTGAGAAAGAAAGTCTCCTGTCAGGAGTGCCTGTGTTACTGTAGATGTCAACGGTCTCTATTCATGAACAGATACCACCATTTGGGTCAAACGGCACCGTATGGATTCATCATTTGTAATTATGAATTCACTGACACGTACTTCCTCATCATTTTATACAAATAAATGCCCGGATTTTAAAACACGTTGGATTTTGTTTTACAGTTCTTCATTTCTATCCCTCTGATTGCATTGATGAGTAATAAGACATGCAGGGCTGCACTAACTATTATAACACATGAATAATCCACTGATACGTTAATACTGTGTTAGATAATGTCTCTCTACAGAAGGGTATAAAACATACGTCAGATACATGTCTCTAACATCAGGGCTCTCCTTTGACTCCCACGGGTCCTGGGAGACTGGGTGAGACAGGGTGAGACAGGGTGAGACTGGGTGTGACAGGGTGACACTAGGTGTGACAGGGTGAGACTGGGTGAGACTGGGTGAGACAGGGTGAGACAGGGTGAGACTGGGTGTGACAGGGTGAGACTGGGTGAGACAGGGTGATACTGGGTGAGACAGGGTGAGACTGGATGAGACTGGGTGTGACAGGGCTAGACAGGGCATGACAGGGCGAGACAGGGTGAGAAGGTGTGACAGGGTGAGACTAGGTGAGAAGGTGTGACGGGGTGAGACTAGGTGTGACAGGGTGAGACTGGGTGTGACAGGGTGAGACTGGGTGTGACAGGGTGAGACAGGGTGAGACTGGGTGTGACAGGGCTAGACAGGGCATGACAGGGCGAGACAGGGTGAGACTAGGTGTGACAGGGTGAGACAGGGTGTGACAGGGTGAGACTGGGTGAGAAGGTGTGACAGGGTGAGACTGAGTGTGACAGGGTGAGACTGGGTGTGACAGGGTGAGACTGGGTGAGAAGGTGTGACAGGGTGAGACTGAGTGTGACAGGGTGAGACTGGGTGTGACAGGGTGAGACAGGGTGAGAAGGTGTGACAGGGTGAGACTAGGTGTGACAGGGTGAGACAGGGTGAGACTAGGTGTGACAGGGTGAGACTAGGTGTGACAGGGTGAGACTGGGTGTGACAGGGTGTGACAGGGTGAGACAGGGTGAGAAGGTGTGACAGGGTGAGACTAGGTGTGACAGGGTGAGACTGGGTGTGACAGGGTGAGACTAGGTGTGACAGGGTGAGACTGGGTGAGAAGGTGTGACAGGGTGAGACTAGGTGTGACAGGGTGAGACTAGGTGTGACAGGGTGAGACTGGGTGTGACAGGGTGAGACTGGGTGTGACAGGGTGAGACTAGGTGTGACAGGGTGAGACTGGGTGTGACAGGGTGAGACTGGGTGTGACTAGGTGAGATCGGGTGAGACAGGGTGAGACGGTGTGACAGGGTGAGACTGGGTTAGACAGGGTGAGACAGGGTGAGACTGGGTGTGACAGGGTGAGACTAGGTGTGACAGGGTGAGACTGGGTGAGACAGGGTGAGACGGTGTGACAGGGTGAGACTGGGTGAGACAGGGTGAGACTGGGTGTGACAGGGTGAGACAGGGTGAGACTGGATGAGACTGGGTGTGACAGGGCTAGACGGCATGACAGGGCGAGACAGGGTGAGAAGGTGTGACAGGGTGAGACTAGGTGAGAAGGTGTGACGGGGTGAGACTAGGTGTGACAGGGTGAGACTGGGTGTGACAGGGTGAGACTGGGTGTGACAGGGCTAGACAGGGCATGACAGGGTGAGACAGGGTGAGACTAGGTGTGACAGGGTGAGACAGGGTGTGACAGGGTGAGACTGGGTGAGAAGGTGTGACAGGGTGAGACTAGGTGTGACAGGGTGAGACTAGGTGTGACAGGGTGAGACTGAGTGTGACAGGGTGAGACAGGGTGAGAAGGTGTGACAGGGTGAGACTAGGTGTGACAGGGTGAGACAGGGTGAGACTAGGTGTGACAGGGTGAGACAGGGTGGGACAGGGTGAGACTGGGTGTGACAGGGTGAGACTGAGTGTGACAGGGTGAGACAGGGTGAGAAGGTGTGACAGGGTGAGACTAGGTGTGACAGGGTGAGACAGGGTGAGACTAGGTGTGACAGGGTGAGACTAGGTGTGACAGGGTGAGACTGGGTGTGACAGGGTGTGACAGGGTGTGACAGGGTGTGACAGGGTGAGACAGGGTGAGAAGGTGTGACAGGGTGAGACTAGGTGTGACAGGGTGAGACTAGGTGACAGGGTGAGACTAGGTGTGACAGGGTGAGACTAGGTGTGACAGGTTGAGACTGGGTGTGACAGGGTGAGACTGGGTGTGACTAGGTGAGATCGGGTGAGACAGGGTGAGACGGTGTGACAGGGTGAGACTGGGTGAGACAGGGTGAGACAGGGTGAGACTGGGTGTGACAGGGTGAGACTAGGTGTGACAGGGTGAGACTGGGTGAGACAGGGTGAGACGGTGTGACAGGGTGAGACTGGGTGTGACAGGGTGAGACTGGGTGAGACAGGGTGAGACTGGGTGTGACAGGGTGAGACAGGGTGAGACTGGATGAGACTGGGTGTGACAGGGCTAGACGGCATGACAGGCATGACAGGGCGAGACAGGGTGAGACTAGGTGAGAAGGTGTGACGGGGTGAGACTAGGTGTGACAGGGTGAGACTGGGTGTGACAGGGTGAGACTGGGTGTGACAGGGCTAGACAGGGCATGACAGGGCGAGACAGCGTGAGAAGGTGTGACAGGGTGAGACAGGGTGAGACTGGGTGTGACAGGGCTAGACAGGGCATGACAGGGTGAGACAGGGTGAGACTAGGTGTGACAGGGTGAGACAGGGTGTGACAGGGTGAGACTGGGTGAGAAGGTGTGACAGGGTGAGACTAGGTGTGACAGGGTGAGACTAGGTGTGACAGGGTGAGACTGAGTGTGACAGGGTGAGACAGGGTGAGAAGGTGTGACAGGGTGAGACTAGGTGTGACAGGGTGAGACAGGGTGAGACTAGGTGTGACAGGGTGAGACAGGGTGGGACAGGGTGAGACTGGGTGTGACAGGGTGAGACTGAGTGTGACA
Source organism: Oncorhynchus tshawytscha (assembly GCF_018296145.1). Lineage (NCBI taxonomy): Eukaryota > Metazoa > Chordata > Actinopteri > Salmoniformes > Salmonidae > Oncorhynchus > Oncorhynchus tshawytscha. The sequence goes on along the minus strand of NC_056430.1, from coordinate 11,252,578 downwards.
GGGTGAGACAGGGTGAGAAGGTGTGACAGGGTGAGACTAGGTGTGACAGGGTGAGACAGGGTGAGACTAGGTGTGACAGGGTGAGACTAGGTGTGACAGGGTGAGACTGGGTGTGACAGGGTGTGACAGGGTGTGACAGGGTGAGACAGGGTGAGAAGGTGTGACAGGGTGAGACTAGGTGTGACAGGGTGAGACTAGGTGTGACAGGGTGAGACTAGGTGTGACAGGGTGAGACTAGGTGTGACAGGGTGAGACTGGGTGTGACAGGGTGAGACTAGGTGTGACAGGGTGAGACTAGGTGTGACAGGGTGAGACTGGGTGTGACAGGGTGTGACAGGGTGAGACTAGGTGAGATCGGGTGAGACAGGGTGTGACAGGGTGTGACAGGGTGAGACTGGGTGAGACAGGGTGAGACTGGGTGTGACAGGGTGAGACAGAGTGAGACAGGGTAAGACCGGGTGACAGGGTGAGACTGGGTGTGACAGGGTGAGACAGAGTGAGACAGGGTAAGACCGGGTGAGACGGTGTGACAGGGTGAGACTGGGTGAGACAGGGTGAGACTGGGTGTGACAGGGTGAGACTGGGTGTGACAGGGTTGGACCAGGAACAGTAGACGGCATATTGAAGTTGGCCCCACTACAAGAGCTGGCGTCTGGTTTCATGTGTGTGTGTGTGTTTTCATCACCTCTCTCTCACTCCAGACCGCCTGTAAAACGAGAGGTTGGGAGAAATGATATTCTGTGATTTACTTACAACCACATCTCTCTCTCTATTACATTTCATATTTTAGTTATTTAGCAGACGCTCTTATCCAGAGAGACTTACCATCGTGAGCAGTAGTATGCCCCCCCCCCTTCTCTCTTTCCATCTCTAGTGAATGTTTCCTACGGGGATTTGATTGTGTTGTGTGGTTGAGTCTCCGTGTTCCACATGGAACAAAATGTGGTCTCCGGATAGAGTGGACTCAACCTGCCCCTGTGTGAGTGTGTGTGAAAATATGGGGATTCAGAACATTACAACTGAACAAACTGTATGTGTGTAAAAGGTCTTAAGGGGCTTTATGTTCCCAGGTCAGTTTAGGTACATGGTTCAGGGTGAGAAACAGAACCAGGGCACGTACATGAATCTGACCTCCTGTCTGTCTGATCATATAAGAAAACACTGCCATCCTCTGGTGAGGCTTCCTGCTTGTCTACTAGGTGGGTCCATCCATTACAACACTGCTGTAACACAAGGCATTAGGCTACACCGCACGATGGGAAGAACAACTATAGATCAATATAGGCCATCACACACTAGTGGGAAAAATACCGTGACAAGGCCTGTACAGTACACCAGTTCAACATTCGATTTTTAAATCAGCCAAAAATGTCAGTAGGCCTAACAATTCTCTGGATTAAAAATACACTGTTGAATTTACATTTCCAAAATGTGAATCACCCTCTTTCTTACTTAGCCTATATAATATGTCGATGAAAATGCATTAATAATGTATAGCTCAATATTTTGTCTTCCAGTCGACCATATTCACCATATAGCCTACAATAAATTCATATTCCAGTGTCATTGTTTTTCCTAGCCACCGTGCTTCTACACCTGCATTGCTTGCTGTTTGGGGTTTTAGGCTGGGTTTCTATACAGCACTTTGTGACATCAGCTGATGTAAGAAGGGCTTTATAAATACATGTGATTGAATTTGATTGTGATTCCAGCTAGACGGCGTGCGGATGTAACATCAGTCCTCTGTCAGTCGGTCCAAACTGGAATCTTCTCCGTTCTGGATCGGCTGTGGTCTGCAGCACCACCTGCTCTGCTCTACCTCTCTCTCTCTCTCTCTCTCTCTCTCTCTCTCTCTGCTCTCCCTCCCTCCCTCCCTCCGCCCGCGGGATCCGTGTTTTGCATCGCTCCCCAATTTGCATTTTTTCCTCAGACTTTCCGTGCGGCGCTCCAGCCGTTCTTCTAGCTAGAAGGCGTACCACGGTGGCAATATCCATGCGCCCCGCGTTTACAGAACAATACGCACAGTAGAACCCACTGGAACATGTGAATAATGTTGTCGAAGCTTTCCGAAAGTAGAAATTGAGCGTTTAAAAAAAAAATCTATTTGGATCAATCGCGTTTTGGTTGCGCACCATACGAGACACGTGCCTTCGAGGTAAACAGACAGCAGGACTGGGCAGCCAGATAACGTTAGTAGTCTTGGTTAACGTTACATTGTTTTTCTCCTGTGTTACAAGCGTGCATAAGCGGCTATAACGCCACCATAGTGGACGTAGACGTCGAGCGGAGGTTCATTTTGTTTTCGTTTGTGCACCTTGGTTGATAATTGAGACGCAGTTGGACATGTCGGAAGTACTACAAGACAAAATGAGTCATTATGGAAATGAGGATGACGAGGGACACCTTTCCTTCACCTGTCGCCTCCAAGACACCAACAACTTCTTCAGCGGCTCGCAGGGGGGAAAACGCCCACCCAAACTTGGACAGATAGGCAGAAGCAAACGAGGTACCTATGACCATCAAAGCATTTTCAGTTGTGTTATGGGGATGTCTTCTATGTTCATAATCATGGGATGGGAAATAATGGGATGGGCAATTCAATGGGAAGTCGAATCTGTTCACCATCTCCCCGTGACGCACAGTAGGCTATCGCATTCCATGACTGTATTCTGATGATTATGGTATGGGATCAATGGGTTTTAACAATCCTGTTGGCATTGCAACACATGTTTGGATGCAGTGCTTGCACTGTTCAATGCCTTTTGGTAAAAGTGTTGTCGTGCTGTTCTACTGAATATTCCAACCAACATGCATGCTGGGATTCTAGAGGATTCTAGAATATTTTCTGAATGTGTCTCTTATTCTTGTGTGTGCGTGTATGTATGTGTGTGTGTGTGTGTGTGTGTGCGTGTATGTATGTGTGTATGTATGTGTGTGTGTGTATGTGTGTGTGTGTGTGTGTGTGTGTGTGTGTGTGTGTGTCGTGCATGACCAATTAAATAAACGTAGCACATGCAACACTTCCAAAACATGCACACGCACACACACACACACACACACACACACCATCTCGCTTTCTCTACCTCTCGCTCTCTCTACTTCCGTGCTGTAGCCTAGTGCATGAGTTCCATGCATTCACATCAATGAGATATTTGATTCTTAGATGTGATAACGTGCCAACCCTCCTCCTCCTCATCATCTCTTCCATGTTCTCCACAGTTGTCGAGGACGAGAACGGCGTTGACGAGGCGCTAAAAAACGGGACAGAGAAAACACAGACAGAGGCTTAAACACATCACCCCCCTGGAAGGACATTGATTCTCATTTTCTATTTGATATTTGCAGTTTTGATCCAAAGACACTGTATATAAGCACTTTTAACCCATGTGGCAACAAGCACTTCCAGTCCCATCTCCTCTCTCTCCCAGTCCTCATGATGATCTCCTGAGACTTATACTGGCAGGATGGGGAAGCAGCCGAGATGGAGACAGACAGAGTGATGGAGACCGACAGAGATGAAGATGAAGACAGAGGTGGAGACAGAGAGAGTGATGGAGACAGAGATGAAGACAGAGGCGGAGACAGAAAGAGTGATGGAGACAGAGAGAGTGATGGAGACAGAGAGAGTGATCGAGACAGAGGTGGAGACAGAGAGTGTGATCGAGGCAGAGGTGGAGACAGAGATGAAGACAGTGACAGAGATGAAGAGAGAGGCGGAGACAGAGAGATGAAGACAAAGGCGGAGATGAAGACCGAGTCGGAGACAGAGATGAAGACAGCGATAAAGAGAGAGACGGAGACAGTGATGAAGACAGAGACAAAGATGAAGAGAGAGGCGGAGACAGAGAGAGATGTAGACAGAGGTGGAGATGAAGACAGAGACAGAGATAAAGAGAGGCGGAGACAGAGATGAAGACAGAGATAAAGAGAGGTGGAGACAGAGATAAAGAGAGGTGGAGACAGAGATGAAGACAGAGATAAAGAGAGGTGGAGATGAAGACAGACAGAGATAAAGAGAGGCGGAGACAGAGATGAAGACAGAGATAAAGAGAGGCGGAGATGGAGATGAAGACAGAGAAAGAGAGGCGGAGACAGAGATGAAGACAGAGATAAAGAGAGGCGGAGATGAAGACAGAGATAAAGAGAGGCGGAGACAGAGATGAAGACAGAGATAAAGAGAGGCGGAGATGGAGATGAAGACAGAGAAAGAGAGGCGGAGACGGAGATGAAGACAGAGATAAAGAGAGGCGGAGATGAAGACAGAGACAGAGATAAAGAGAGATGGAGATGGAGACAGAGATAAAGAGAGGCGGAGATGGAGATGAAGACAGAGAGAGATAAAGAGAGGCGGAGACTGTGATGAAGACAGAGATAAAGAGAGGCAGAGAGAGAGAGAGAGAGAGGCGGAGACTGAGATGAAGACAGAGACAGAGATAAAGAGAGGCGGAGATGAAGACAGAGATAAAGAGAGATGGAGATGAAGAGAGGCAGAGAGAGAGAGAGAGGCGGAGACTGAGATGAAGACAGAGATAAAGAGAGGCGGAGACAGAGATGAAGACAGTGACAGAGACAGAGATAAAGAGAGGCGGAGATGGAGATGAAGACAGCGATAAAGAGAGGTGGTGACAGAGAGAGAGGCGGAGACTGAGCGAGAGATGAAGACAGAGAGAGAGATGGAAACAGAGGCCCAGGTGAAATAGGTGAATTCTATCATCCAGGGTTTAGGCCCACAGAACTCTTCTAAAACAGGAATGGCCCAACCCTCCACCTGGAGAGCTACTGGGTGAGCAGCAGGCTTTTTCTCCAGCCCTACACTTTTTTTACACTAGTCAACCATTGGTCGTACAATCAAAACTCCTAAGCAGGCAGCCAACAAATGTAGCCGTGTAGAAAGGGTCTTTCACACACCAGATTCGGTCAATCAAGGTCCTGCGTAGCAGGTGATTAGTAGAATCAGGTGTGTTTACAGTATGTTTGGAGCGTCTAAACCATGTAACCAGGAGAGGATGATGAAGGAGGAAGACGATGAATCTAAGGTTTCAGCGGTAGAAAGAGACGATGCTGTCGAAACCTCACAGAAATCAGGGAAGGAACAGTATAAATGATCTACTTAACTAAAGCACACATTGTTATATCAATCAAAACGTACCATATTACATAACCATTCATTCTGCTCTTGATTCTTATGACGACGAGTGCAAACAAATAATATAGGAAACGTGTAAATAAGAAATGGTAGCCCCACGTTCTGTTAGTTTGGGCGCCAGTCCGTTCCTGCTGTCCTTGTCAACTCCTTATGGAATTGTCATGTTTGGCGTGACAATGAGTGATAAAGAGTTGGCAAGACAGCACAAATAGATCTGGGAATCAGGCGTTTTGTTGCACAGCGGAGAAAAGAAGCGTGAAATGGTTTGTCGTAATCTAACATAACGTGTCTGTATAAAGATGCCTTATTTATGGACCCTTTGGATGCGTATTTTCCAGTGCTCAAGGCCTGACTGGGGGACAGTTTTGTATGTAGAGAATTACGATGACAGAATGAATGAAAGCGATTTCTCCTTTTTTTACTTCTTATGAATTTTTATGTCGCCTGATCAGTTTTTTGCAGCTATAGAGTCATTTATATACATTATACAGGACTGTACACCACATGTTTGTAACGTTACAAGAGGCTCAAGTCTGGATTGTTAAATATAACTGTACACCCTCCCCTCTTGATAAACTATTTCTATTGCATTGCGCATTATCGTGTGTGCCAAATATCATGAGGGATAAAGCAGACCACTTGGTTGTTTATGTTGTGCTTTCTATACCTTATAGCTGTAGACATTTTGTTCTTCTTCGGTTGTTGCCATTGTTCAGGGCTACTTCTTACCACTGAATTACCAACGCATGCATGGCAGAAATGGGATTGATGCATGGCAGAAATGGGATTGATGCATGGCAGAAATGGGATTGATGCATGGCAGAAATGGGATTGATGCATGGCAGAAATGGGATTGATGCATGGCAGAAATGGGTTTGATGCATGGCAGAAATGGGATTGATGCATGGCAGAAATGGGATTGATGCATGGCAGAAATGGGATCGATGCATGGCAGAAATGGGAAATTTGATGCATGGCAGAAATAGATTGATGCATGGCAGAAATGGGACTGATGCATGGCAGAAATAGGACTGATGCATGGCAGAAATGGGATTGATGCATGGCAGAAATAGATTGATGCATGGCAGAAATGGGACTGATGCATGGCAGAAATGGGACTGATGCATGGCAGAAATGGGACTGATGCATGGCATAAATAGATTGATGCATGGCAGAAATGGAATTGATGCATGGCAGAAATGGGATTGATGCATGGCATAAATAGATTGATGCATGGCAGAAATAGATTGATGCATGGCAGAAATGGGACTGATGCATGGCAGAAATGGGACTGATGCATGGCAGAAATGGGACTGATGCATGGCATAAATGGTTTCATGCATGGCAACGTTCTAAAGATGATCTAGTGTATTCTGGGACACCTGGTACACAGCTTTGAATGACTAACCTCCAGAACCATCTTAACACTACGTACCTTGTACTGTACTGTACTATGATCTTACTGATTTGTACCATAGTCTAATATCTTGTAATAAAGATTCTGAAGAAGTTCATTAAGAAGTGTTCAGTGTTTATTGTGATGTATGTTGGATAATTCTATGTTTTCTTACTTTCTAAATGATGCTGCTTTATTGGAAAGACTGCTTACACAACACAGAAATATCCTTTCGAGTCAAACTTGTTTTTCTCAGCTCAGATTAAGTCAAGTCCTTGGACTAAAATGCCTATTCAGAATCATTTTAAATTCAGGAGCAGTCTTAATCTTGTTCTTGAAACCTGGTCCTAGAGGAATGGAAGGACTATAAAATACATTTTGCTTACGATGTCTTTCAGACTGTTACTTTCACATCTGACAGTCAAGGTCAAGTCAGCATTTGTTAGAAGTCAGGGCAGTTAGGGTAAAACTCAAATAAGGAATGAAATTGGATTGACAGGAACTGGCTGACCAAGAAATAAATAGAATCAGGCCACAGTTTGACTTCAAAACTGATTTCAATAAGCTTAACTAGAGTAATCAAGAGACGAGAGAAATCAAGAGACTAGAGAAATCAAGAGACTAGAGAAATCAAGAGACTAGAGAAATCAAGAGACTAGAGAAATCAAGAGACTAGAGTAATCAAGAGACGAGAGAAATCAAGAGACGAGAGAAATCAAGAGACTAGAGAAATCAAGAGACTAGAGTAATCAAGAGACTAGAGAAATCAAGAGACTAGAGAAATCAAGAGACTAAAGAAATCAAGAGACTAGAGAAATCAAGAGACTAAAGAAATCAAGAGACTAGAGAAATCAAGAGACTAAAGAAATCAAGAGACTAGAGAAATCAAGAGACTAGAGGAATCAAGAGACTAGATGAATCAAGACTAGAGGAATCAAGAGACTAGAGGAATCAATCTCTTGATTCCTTAAATGAAGCTTTGATATGTTATGTATTTTCTCTCAGCACAGTCACAGGGTTTGGGCCTTGATAGTGTCAGTATCTCCCCGATCCTGCAGGAACAACAACCCTGACGCAACAAATCTCAGTTTATCTCTTTACTCAAGTCTTCCTCCTCCTCCTCTTAACTCAGGTTGCTGTAATGTAAACAGGGAAGCTACTGGGACACTGAGGCATGGTGCGTCGTGATGAGACGTGACATTTCCAGGGCTGCTCTGGTGACTAAATGATTCATGTTCTGTGACCAGGCAGGCTCTCTGTCAGCAAATCAACATCATCACTGTCCAAGCGGAGCCTGAGTCTGGTCCACTGAGATATAGTAGTAAGGAACACACACACACACACACGGGTGTGAACACACACACACACAGATATATGTACATATGCACACTGAAAAACATACACATTTACATGCACTCGCACAAAGACACACAGTTCACACACACATGCCACTCAAACTACATGCCACACCATTAGATAGCTGGTTCCCCCTACATTAGGTCTCTCTCGCTCTCTCTGTCTCTCTCTGTCTCACTCTCTCTCTGTCTGTCTCTGTCTCTCTTTCTGTGTCTATCTATCTCTGTCTCTCTCTTGTCTCTCTGTCTGTCTCTGTGTCTCTGTCTGTCTCTTTGCCTCTCTCTCTCTCTGTCTCTCTCTTTGTCTCTCTGTCTCTCTCTCTGTCTCTCTAGCCAGTCTTGACAGACATGAAAGAGGCTGCCTGCCTGGGCTCGCTGCCATGACAACGTGTGCACCTTGCCTGCTGCCTCGGCAGGGAGATGGGGAGTTGTTTCACTGAGAAGAATCTCCAGACTCTTCGACCATGCAGCGGAGTACGGACTGACTGACTGGCACACACAGACACACATGCACATGCACACAGATTATGTACACACGCAATGCACAAACACACACACTACAAATGAGTGGAATAAAATGAACATGTGGAGTGCAGTGGCTGGGCTGTTGAGGGTTACATAAGCTGTGACAGGTAGAGAGGTCACTGTGACCGCCAGGGGAATCTCACTCACCAAGACCTCTAACAAACACACAGACACGCACACACACACACACACACACACACACAACAGTCATCTGTCTCACTCAGGAAAATACCAACTTCAGTTATTTGCTACTACACAGAGAGAGAGAGAGAGAGAGATGCATTCTGGGTGTTTTTCCACGGGGGGACCTGAAGATGGGATGGACCCTGGGCTTTCCCTCTCTCCTCTGCAGTAGCAGCAGTTTGGAAACACCTGAGGCACTAGGCTGCCCCCATCCCCCCCACATCATCTCCAGGAGAGGCTATACATGCAGAACAGCAGTCGTTAGGGGCATAACCTGGGTGTAAATCACAAGGTGAACATGGGGTAGATATTTCCCTTGGCTATAGAGAACCACAGTATGAGTCACAATACCCATAAAACCTAGCGTTCCAACACGGACATTTTCCACTTAAAATAAAGTATGTGTTTGGTGTAGGCTTACCCTGGCATGACGTTTTGATAACTGTAAATCTCTCTCAGACAAGGTGACTTATTCACCTGTATTTACCCCCTCCCCCCGCCAAATGAAATGCTAATTAGCTGTTAATGTAGCTATCATAAAGAACTACAAATACCTGTCTCAAGCTTCACGTCACTCACCAAGGTCATGATGATCTGGACGAGACTGACAAATCGAGGCAAAGGTAAGAATCTCTGGATGAACTATCGAAAGTTAAATTGCTACATTTAGTCATTCATAAATTGGCTACATTTGTTAAAATGGACAATTCTGAGAACTATCTTGGGCAGGTTTTACATTTACACAATAGCTGTTATTTATCCAGCTAGCTCATGGTTAGCTAGTTAGCAACATTAGTCTGGCTATAGATGGCTACATTAGCCGTCTATTTGTCTAACCATTTAAACGCATAAGAAATTCATAAAAACGGGTTTAGCTTTCTTTGGCTTTTAACTAGCTAGCTAACTTAGATGGTGAAGCTAGGCATTCTTAAAAACGTTTGTATAAAAAAAGGCCCTCCCGCTCCTCTCTCTCCTCTCTCCATAACTTCCCCTCACGGTCCCTTCAGTTTCCCGGAAGTTCCGTTAGTTAGGCTGCTCAGCCTACGTTAGTTATCCCTCACCCACCATAGCCCTGCCATTCCCAACCAATCAGAGCGCTTGGAAATGCGCATCTGGACGCTGCACCCGCACACTCAGGTCGGAGTGTTATAGTAGTCAGAAGGGAGAACACTTGTTTCAGAGGACTTTTTATTTTCCAACAGTAACACGTATGTCTGAATGTTGTGCCTGCATTAAAATGTAAGTTGCAGGGAGGGGTTTATTTTTTATTACATGCTGTGTAATAATAAGTCATTACCACTAATTACTTCCTGTTACTTTGATACGTTTCAGCCGTTTGTTCTACTGTATAACTGTTACTATTCTTCAGTGTTAGAGTTACCAATGCTACTTTGCCTATTGGTTATCGTATGTTGTGTTATTTCGGGCGGCCATAAGTGTTATTATTGCATTGGTTGCACCAGTACTTTTACAGAAGTCGTTTAAATGTTGTATTGGTAAACGTAGTCTTTTGCATGAACACGCTACCACAGCGTTTTCCATAGAAGTGTTCCATTCTCACACAAGGATGGAGAGAGACGGTGCCATAAATCTTCACCTTTTGTCAATCCAAGTAATTTGTTTCTCTCTCTCTCTCTCTCTCTCTCTCTCTCTCTCTCTCTCTCTCTCTCTCTCCAAGAGGTGAATGTTGAAGTTTATTTTTTATATTGATGCCGTGTTTATAGACCTTTATAGACATGTTGTAAGTGTAATGCCATATGCATTTACTCATGTACATGTACATTGCAGAGTTACAACCCTCAACTAATACTGTTTACATGTGTTCACATCTTTGTCTTATAGAACCACAACAGTAACATTCCATGTCATCCGAATGACCAGAATCATATCAACATCTTCAAATGGAAACAGCTGTCTGTGTGTCTGTGTTAGCGTCTGTGTGTCTGTGTCTCTGTGTGTGTGTGTATGTGTCTGTGTGTCTGTGTATGTGTCTGTGTGTCTGTGTGTCTGCGTGTGTGTGTATGTGTCTGTGTGTCTGTGTGTCTGTGTGTGTGTGTGTGTGTGTGTGTGTGTGTGTGTGTGTGTGTGTGTGTGTGTGTGTGTCTGTGTGTGTCTGTGTGTGTGTTGACTATCAAGAGTACAGTGATGGACCTCAACATCATGTTCTAACAGGACAGCACTATAGAGGACAGTTGACTGTGTGTCTGTGTCTGTGTCTGTGTGTATGTGTCTGTGTGTATGTGTCTGTGTGTATGTGTATGTGTGTGGTGATGACTATCAAGAGTACAGTGATGGACCTCAACATCATGTTCTAACAGGACAGCACTATAGAGGACAGTTGACTGTGCCTTTAAACAGCTTGGAACATTCCATAAAATGATGTCATGGCTTTAGAAGCTTCTGATAGACTAATTAACATAATTTGAGTCGATTGGAGGTGTACCTGTGGATGTATTTCAAGGCCTACCTTCAAACTCAGTGCCTCTTTGCTTGACATCATGGGAAAATCAAAAGAAATCAGCCAAGACCTCAGAAAAAAATTGTAGACCTCCAGAAGTCTGGTTCATCCTTGGGAGCAATTTCCAAACTCCTGAAGGTACCACGTTCATCTGTACGAACAATAGTACGCAAGTATAAACACCAAGGGACCACACAACTGTCATACCGCTCTGGAAGGAGACGCGTTCTGTCTCCTAAAGATGAACATACTTTGGTGCGAAAAGTGCAAAGTAAAATGAGTCCTATATCGACATAACCTGAAAGGCCGCTCAGCAAGGAAGAAGCCACTGCTCCAAAACCACCATAAAAAAACAGACTACGGTTTGCAATTGCACATGGGGACAAAGATCATACTTTTTGGAGAAATGTCCTCAGGTTTGATTTAAAAAATGGAACTGTTTGGCCATAATGACCATTGTTATGTTTGGAGGAAAAAGGGGGATGCTTGCAAGCTGAAGAACACCATCCCAACCGTGAAGCACGGGGGTGGCAGCATCATGTTGTGGGGTGCTTTGCTGCAGGAGGGACTGGTGCACTTCACAAAATAGATGGCATCATGAGGAGGGAACATTTTGTGGCTATATTGAAGCAACATCTCATAACATCAGTCAGGAAGTTAAAGCTTGGTCGCAAATGTTTCTTCCAAATGGACAATGACCCCAAGCATACTTCCAACATTGTGGCAAAATGGCTTAAGGACATCAAACTCAAGGTATTGGAGTGGCCATCACAAAGCCCTGACCTCAATCCTATAGAACATTTGTGGGCGAGCAAGGAGGCCTACAAACCTGACTCAGTTACACCAGCTCTGTCAGGAAGAATGGGCCAAAATGCACCCAACTTATTGTGGGAAGCTTGTGGAAGGCTAACTGAAACATTTGACTCAAATTAAACAATTTAAAGGCAGTGCTACCAAATACTAATTGAGTGTATGTAAACTTCTGACCCACTGGCAATGTGATGAAATAAATAAAAGCTGAAATAAATCATTCTCTCTACTATTATTCTGACATTTCACATTCTTAAAATGAAGTGGTGATCCTAACTGACCTAAAACAGATAATTTTACTCGGATTAAATGTCAGGAATTGTGAAAAACTGAGTTTAAATGTACTTGGCTAAGGTGTATGTAAACTTCCCACTTCAACTGTATATAGCGGGTGAGGGCATTCACAGCTGACCACTCAGACAGGTGAGGCCATACCAACTATTTTTACTGGTCCTTCTAGACGGATTTAGTGACAAACTGTTTTTTTTTTTACATGGTCCGTCATTTCTCGGGATTTAACGAACAATAGTTTTTCCAGTTTGTTTGTGTCTGTGGGTGAGGGGTGGGTAAACTTCAAGTAACTACTTGACTTCGAAGCGAACCTTTGCTAGCTGTATTATTTCAGTCTGTCGTGTTGAGAAGTTTCGGAGATGGACTGATTAGCCTCCTCTCTTGAGTCAACAGTGTGCTTACTTTACTGCGGGAAGACATTGATCTTTTTTTTGCTGTTACCCTCTGAACAGCAGATCGTTAGTTATGTAACTGTATTTAGTCCTACCTGCTATGTTGGGTTTTAAATTAATTGGGATTCACACATTTGTTTTTGAGGTAAAATTACTGTCACGTTAATGATGCCAAATTGCAAACCTCATTTGCACCTTGTCTATTTCCAGAACCAATGGGTGTGCCTGAGTCTCATCACCTCTCAACCAGGGAAGCTGTTTCAACCTGGAACACTATTATCCTGCGTTGGTCTTTCAGTCATTGCAGGAAGTCCTGAAGATCAGCAGTTGTCCCGATCCTGCCCAAACACCTGACTTAAACAATCAACATAACGAATCACAGCGATAGGCTATGATTTGTAATCCGGTATGAGCTGGAACGAAAGCTTGTACACACTCCTGCCATTCAGATCTGGAGCTATCCACCCTGTTCCCAGCATGCAGGACCCATTGATTACAGGGTATTGATTAGCTAAACAAGCAAGTCTGTTTGTTTTGTTACCAAGGCAACTACTGTAGCTGTCTAGCAAAATTGCTAGCTACTTCAGTGTATTTTGAACACATTTCTAGCGGTAAATGTGTTAAATTATAGCCGTGGTATAAATAGTGCGTTGTGAAACACATCTACCATGTTGTTGATTATTTTCCATAGAACGCACAGCCCCTCGTTGATTATCCCTTACATAATGCATGTGCCAATCTCAAGTTGAAGTTGAACTTGTTGACTGATGCCCAGGCGGTGGCTGCTAAGAAGAAGAAATGAATAGCTGCTGACCAGAAGACTGCAGTGAAGGGAGCACTGGTCCACACCTGCCCTGTCTGTCAGGTGAGTAGTATTGGTTGGTACTGCATGTGCCTTTAGAGTCTTCTCCATGTATAGGTTATTGTACTGGCCTGTGTGCTACGGTCTTCCATATGTGTAGGTTATTGCATCGTATTGCTTAGTTTTATCATTTGTGTTAACTTTGAATTCAATCTAAACCACAGATTGTTAACTTCCTGCATTTTGAGAGTAAGCATGTCATGTCTACATAATGGTCCCAGTACTGGTTGATGTGCAGGCCTAAGTGACCACACACACTCAAATCAAATCAAAATGTATTTGTCACACATGCCGAATACAACAGGTGTAGTAGACCTTACAGTGAAATGCTTACTGCTTAATGTTGTGGTCACTCATCTTTAATGTTGTGGTCACTCATCATCTTTAATGTTGTGGTCACTCATCTTTAATGTTGTGGTCACTCATCGTCTTTAATGTTGTGGTCACTCATCATCTTTAATGTTGTGGTCACTCATCGTCTTTAATGTTGTGGTCACTCATCTTTAATGTTGTGGTCACTCATCGTCTTTAATGTTGTGGTCACTCATCGTATTTAATGTTGTGGTCACTCATCTTTAATGTTGTGGTCACTCATCTTTAATGTTGTGGTCACTCATCTTTAATGTTGTGGTCACTCATCATCTTTAATGTTGTGGTCACTCATCGTCTTTAATGTTGTGATCACTCATCATCTTTAATGTTGTGGTCACTCATCATCTTTAATGTTGTGGTCACTCATCTTTAATGTTGGGTCACTCATCATCTTTAATGTTGTGGTCACTCATTGTCTTTAATGTTGTGGTCACTCATCATCTTTAATGTTGTGGTCACTCATCATCTTTAATGTTGTGGTCACTCATCTTTAATGTTGTGGTCACTCGTCTTTAATGTTGTGGTCACTCATCTTTAATGTTGTGGTCACTCATCGTCTTTAATGTTGTGGTCACTCATCGTATTTAATGTTGTGGTCACTCATCGTCTTTAATGTTGTGGTCACTCATCATCTTTAATGTTGTGGTCACTCATCTTTAATGTTGTGGTCACTCATCTTTAATGTTGTGGTCACTCATCTTTAATGTTGTGGTCACTCATCATCTTTAATGTTGTGGTCACTCATCATCTTTAATGTTGTGGTCACTCATCATCTTTAATGTTGTGGTCACTCATCGTCTTTAATGTTGTGGTCACTCATCGTCTTTAATGTTGTGGTCACTCATCATCTTTAATGTTGTGGTCACTCATCATCTTTAATGTTGTGGTCACTCATCATCTTTAATGTTGTGGTCACTCATCATCTTTAATGTTGTGGTCACTCATCATCTTTAATGTTGTGGTCACTCATCATCTTTAATGTTGTGGTCACTCATCATCTTTAATGTTGTGGTCACTTAATGTTGTGGTCACTCATCATCTTTAATGTTGTGGTCACTCATCATCTTTAATGTTGTGGTCACTCATCATCTTTAATGTTGTGGTCACTCATCATCTTTAATGTTGTGGTCACTCATCATCTTTAATGTTGTGGTCACTCATCATCTTTAATGTTGTGGTCACTCATCTTTAATGTTGTGGTCACTCATCTTTAATGTTGTGGTCACTCATCATCTTTAATGTTGTTGTCACTCATCATCTTTAATGTTGTGGTCACTCATCGTCTTTAATGTTGTGGTCACTCATTGTCTTTAATGTTGTGGTCACTCATCATCTTTAATGTTGTGGTCACTCATCATCTTTAATGTTGTGGTCACTCATCATCTTTAATGTTGTGGTCACTCATCGTTTAATGTTGTGGTCTTTTTAATGTTGTGGTCACTCATCGTCTTTAATGTTGTGGTCACTCATCTTTAATGTTGTGGTCTTTTTAATGTTGTGGTCACTCATCTCTTTAATGTTGTGGTCACTCATCATCTTTAATGTTGTGGTCACTCATCTTTAATGTTCACTCATCTTTAATGTTGTGGTCACTCATCTTTAATGTTGTGGTCACTCATCGTCTTTAATGTTGTGGTCACTCATCTTTAATGTTGTGGTCACTCATCTTTAATGTTGTGGTCACTCATCATCTTTAATGTTGTGGTCACTCATCATCTTTAATGTTGTGGTCACTCACACGATGACCATGATCTGAATGCTGCAACTGAGTCGGAATGACGTCAAGGGACACATGCTGAGACCTCGAGTATGACAGGATATGGGCCGGCTATTTGTGACAACTACTTAAAAGGGATGCAGAAGCCCACCAGCTCCCTGTTTAATGTTTATGTCAGCACACCAGCTCCCTGTTTATTGTTTATTTCAGCACACCAGCACCCTGTTTATTGTTTATTTCAGCACACCAGCACCCTGTTTATTGTTTATTTCACCCTGTTTAATGTTTATTTCAGTTTATTTCAGCACACCAGCACCCTGTTTATTGTTTATTTCAGCACACCAGCACCCTGTTTAATGTTTATTTCAGCACACCAGCTCCCTGTTTAATGTTTATTTCAGCACACCAGCTCCCTGTTTAATATTTATTTCAGCACACCAGCACCCTGTTTAATGTTTATTTCAGCACACCAGCACCCTGTTAAATGTTTTTTCAGCACACCAGCACCCTGTTTATTGTTTATTTCAGCACACCAGCACCCTGTTTATTGTTTATTTCAGCACACCAGCACCCTGTTTAATGTTTATTTCAGCACACCAGCTCCCTGTTTAATGTTTATTTCAGCACACCAGCACCCTGTTTAATGTTTATTTCAGCACACCAGCACCCTGTTTATTGTTTATTCCAACCATCCCTTTAGCTACCCGCTTATTCCACACAATGTATTTTATGCCCCGTGTTCCCTCAACTTCAGACACTTAGGAACTCTCCATCTTCTCTCTATAAACCCTCCTTACCTTCACCCATTCTCCCTGCTTCCTTCCCTGCTTCCTTCACTTGTTCTTCTCCTGGTTGGATAACATCTAGACTCAGTAACACATTTTAAACAGGTTTTGCTACCTTTTTTTTTCTCCTGTGTAATGGCGTGTTCCTCCTGCTTATTCTGGGGTTCAGACTGAATGCAGTGGTAAAGGTGCTGCTCACAATTGACAACAGCAACATGGACCTGATACATCTGACCAGAAGGGTGTTGATATAGCTGTGTTTAGGCATGACAACATGGACCTGATACATCTGACCAGAAGGGTGTTGATATAACTGTGTTTAGGCATGGCAACATGGACCTGATACATCTGACCAGAAGGGTGTTGATATAACTGTGTTTAGGCATGGCAACATGGACCTGATACATCTGACCAGAAGGGTATTGATATAGCTGTGTTTAGGCATGACAACATGGACCTGATACATCTGACCAGAAGGGTGTTGATATAGCTGTGTTTAGGCATGACAACATGGACCTGATACATCTGACCAGAAGGGTGTTGATATAGCTGTGTTTAGGCATGACAACATGGACCTGATACATCTGACCAGAAGGGTGTTGATATAGCTGTGTTTAGGCATGGCAACATGTACCTGATACACCAGAAGGGTGTTGATATAGCTGTGTTTAGGCATGGCAACATGGACCTGATACATCTGACCAGAAGGGTGTTGATATAGCTGTGTTTAGGCATGGCAACATGGACCTGATACATCTGACCAGAAGGGTGTTGATATAGCTGTGTTTAGGCATGACAACATGGACCTGATACACCAGAAGGGTGTTGATATAACTGTGTTTAGGCATGGCAACATGGACCTGATACATCTGACCAGAAGGGTGTTGATATAACTGTGTTTAGGCATGGCAACATGGACCTGATACATCTGACCAGAAGGGTGTTGATATAACTGTGTTTAGGCATGGCAACATGGACCTGATACATCTGACCAGAAGGGTGTTGATATAGCTGTGTTTAGGCATGGCAACATGGACCTGATACACCAGAAGGGTGTTGATATAGCTGTGTTTAGGCATGGCAACATGGACCTGATACACCAGAAGGGTGTTGATATAGCTGTGTTTAGGCATGGCAACATGGACCTGATACATCTGACCAGAAGGGTGTTGATATAGCTGTGTTTAGGCATGACAACATGGACCTGATACATCTGACCAGAAGGGTGTTGATATAGCTGTGTTTAGGCATGACAACATGGACCTGATACATCTGACCAGAAGGGTGTTGATATAACTGTGTTTAGGCATGACAACATGGACCTGATACATCTGACCAGAAGGGTGTTGATATAACTGTGTTTAGGCATGACAACATGGACCTGATACATCTGACCAGAAGGGTGTTGATATAGCTGTGTTTAGGCATGGCAACATGGACCTGATACATCTGACCAGAAGGGTGTTGATATAACTGTGTTTAGGCATGACAACATGGACCTGATACATCTGACCA
Source organism: Oncorhynchus tshawytscha (assembly GCF_018296145.1). Lineage (NCBI taxonomy): Eukaryota > Metazoa > Chordata > Actinopteri > Salmoniformes > Salmonidae > Oncorhynchus > Oncorhynchus tshawytscha. The sequence goes on along the minus strand of NC_056430.1, from coordinate 11,234,771 downwards.
GAAGGGTGTTGATATAACTGTGTTTAGGCATGGCAACATGGACCTGATACATCTGACCAGAAGGGTGTTGATATAGCTGTGTTTAGGCATGGCAACATGGACCTGATACACCAGAAGGGTTTGATATAACTGTGTTTAGGCATGACAACATGGACCTGATACATCTGACCAGAAGGGTGTTGATATAACTGTGTTTAGGCATGGCAACATGGACCTGATACATCTGACCAGAAGGGTGTTGATATAGCTGTGTTTAGGCATGGCAACATGGACCTGATACACCAGAAGGGTGTTGATATAACTGTGTTTAGGCATGACAACATGGACCTGATACATCTGACCAGAAGGGTGTTGATATAACTGTGTTTAGGCATGGCAACATGGACCTGATACATCTGACCAGAAGGGTGTTGATATAGCTGTGTTTAGGCATGGCAACATGGACCTGATACACCAGAAGGGTGTTGATATAACTGTGTTTAGGCATGGTCTGTTAAGTGTGCCTCTCATTCTGCAGGAGTCAACCTAGTATTTTATATTAAACCTACCTTACAAATCCAGTTGTTTCTCCATTTGTAACTCACCCATCAAAAATCTCAATACGTTGCTTTAAATGTTGTGTTTTCTAATTCCTAAAATGGAAAAGCAGAAGAATCGCTCTCGGATAATAATAAATAATAATTGTTTTTTGGGTACTTTATTTATGTCCCAGGTTTGTGACATTGAGAATAAACCATTTCATCTTTACTTCAAAGTCAGATGTTTATACACTAAGAACACCTTTCTAATACTGAGTTGCACCCCCCTTTCTTCTGCCCAGCCTCAATTTATCAGGACATGGACTCTACAAGGTGTCAGAACAGCCTCAATTCATCAGGACATGGACTCTACAAGGTGTCAGAACAGCCTCAATTCATCAGGACATGGACTCTACAAGGTGTCAGAATAGCCTCAATTCATCAGGACATGGACTCTACAAGGTGTCAGAACAGCCTCAATTCATCAGGACATGGACTCTACAAGGTGTCAGAATAGCCTCAATTCATCAGGACATGGACTCTACATGGTGTCAGAACAGCCTCAATTCATCAGGACATGGACTCTACAAGGTGTCAGAACAGCCTCAATTCATCGAGGCATGGACTCTACAAGGTGTCAGAACAGCCTCAATTCATCAGGACATGGACTCTACAAGGTGTCAGAACAGCCTCAATTCATCAGGACATGGACTCTACAAGGTGTCAGAACAGCCTCAATTCATCAGGGTATGGACTCTACAAGGTGTTGAAAGCGTTCCACAGGGATGCTGGCTCATGTTGACTCCAATGCTCCCCACATTTGTGTCAAGTTGGCTGAATGTCTTTTGGGTGGTGGACCATTCTTGATACATGCATGAAAAACCCAGCAGCGTTGCAGTTCTTGACACAAACCAGTACACCTGGCACCTACTATCAAGCCAAGTTGAAAGGTGCTTCAATCTTTTGTCTTGCCCATTCACACTCTGAATTGCACACATACTGTACACAATCCATGTCTCAATTGTCTCAGGGCTTAAAAATCCTTCTTTAACATGTCTCCTCCCCTTCATTGAAGTGGATTTTACAGGTGATATCAATAAGGGATCATTGCTTTCACCTGGTCAGTCTATGTCATGGAAAGAGCAGGTGTTCTTAATGTTTTGTCTACCCAGTGTATGTTATGTATAAAAGTCATATGTGTGCATTGTTTAGTATTTTGATTTCTTTAAAACAATGTCATTGTTGGAGTTCAGATGTTTGACGTGATTGTTGGGTGACTAGGTGGGTTCTTATCAAATAAATATGCCTAATTCATTCTGCAAAGGGTTAATCTGGTTTGACAGAACATGTCAACAAGTTAGTTCTGAATTGCTTTAAATACAGCAGTGCATTCTGACACCATGAATTGAAATAGAATTCACCTCGTTCATATAGTTGGCAGAAATGACAAGGGATTAAATATAGACCACTGGCGGAAGGAGGAGAGGATCTGGTCAAATAAGGGTATGTTGCTAATAATCAGCTAGGTATCTAGCTCGCTATATAGCTTCTTTGCAACAAAAAAAACAAGCCTAGTTTTCATGTCACATTATAAATGTCTGACTTGTCGCTAGGATAGTATTCTGTACAAGACACAAGACTAAATACATAAATAAGACAAATATTATTAGTTAAAGAAAATATGGAACAATAAATGCAAATGTTCAATATACTGTATATTTTGTTTTGGATTGATGTAGCTAGTTGCTAGGAGCTTGCAGGGATTTGTAGTTTTGGATGATGTCTACTTTGATGTTAATTAGCATTTTCGAATCTGAGAGTAAATAGAGCCAAATATATTGATAAATATCACCTTGTCCGAGAGAGATTTACACGGTTATCACAACGTCACGCCAGGGAAAACTTGCATGAAACACAAACCTTGTTTGAAGTGGGTTTCCCATATGGGAGAAAGATTTATGGTGAAAAGAAAAAGGATTGGAACCATTTCCAGTGTTTGACCGCTAGCTTTTATAGGTATTAGGAGGATTCCACTGTGGGCCTCTGTCCTATGGGGGTAAGCAGAGCTGTGGAAACACACTCTGACTGCAGCGTATAGGTACTAGGTTTCCTCAACCCCAGAAGAAGAGAGGCCACACTACATTCAGCAGTGGGGTTGTGGGTACAGCCTGGATGAAAGTAAAACCCTCTGTAGCCCTGAGCCACAAGGAATCCCCTACCCCAAGGAAAGACCATACATGAAGAACAACATGGGCTTAGGCATAGCCTGAGTGATAACCACACGGTAGAAAACTCTGTGTAAGCTGCCCTGATGGATTTACTACAAACCAGGATCAATGAGTTAGCCAGCTAACTTTGATAAACAACCAGAAATAATTACTGATTTTCTGGTTCAATAAGAAAGATAAACTTAGATATGTGCTTTTGGTTGTTGGGTCAATTAGACCATGACAATTTCAAGCTTATCTTTCTGAAAAACTTCAGAATATTAAGGCAAGTTAGCAGGCTAACTCATTGATCCTGCTTTGTAGTATTGCCATCTGAAGCACCAGCAGGGTTTTCCCAATCTGCACCACCCCCAGGGACAGGCCAGTACAGCAGTGGGTTTGGTCCTGGCGGGCTGTATCACCGCCTGGTATGGCAACTGCACCGCCCTCAACCGTAAGGCTCTCCAGAGGGTAGTGAGGTCTGCACAACGCATCACCGGGGGCAAACTACCTGCCCTCCAGGACACCTACACCACCCGATGCTACAGGAAGGCCATAAAGATCATCAAGGACATCAACCACCCGAGCCACTGCCTGTTCACCCCGCTGTCATCCAGAAGGCGAGGTCAGTACAGGTGCATCAAAGCTGGGACCGAGAGACTGAAAAACAGCTTCTATCTCAAGGCCATCAGACTGTTAAACAGCCACCACTAACATTGAGTGGCTACTGCCAACACACTGTCAATGACACTGACTCTACTCCAGCCACTTTAATCATGGGAATTGATGGGAAATTATGTAAATATATCACTAGCCACTTTAAACAATGCTACCTTATATAATGTTACTTACCCTACATTGTTCATCTCATATGCATACGTTGATACTGTACTCTATATCATCGACTGCATCCTTATGTAATACATGTATCACTAGCCACTTTAACTATGCCACTTGGTTTACATACTTATCTCATATGTATATACTGTACTCGATATCATCTACTGTATCTTGCCTATGCTGCTCTGTACCATCACTCATTCATATATCCTTATGTACATATTCTTTACCCCCTTACACTGTGTATAAGACAGTAGTTTTTTTTTGGAATTGTTAGTTAGATTACTTGCTCGTTATTACTGCATTGTCGGAACTAGAAGCACAAGCATTTCGCTACACTCGCATTAACATCTGCTAACCATGTGTATGTGACAAATAAAATTTGATTTGATTTGATTTACAACCTGAGTGAGAGTAAATGGGCTTGGGCCATGTAAATGGTTTGGTGTGATGCAGTCTGATTCTCTGTCATGGGTTTAGCATGTAAATGGTTTGCAGTCTGATCCTCTGTCATGGGTTTAGCATGTAAATGGTTTGGTGTGATGCAGTCTGATCCTCTGTCATGGGTTTAGCATGTAAATGGGTTTGGTGTGATGCAGTCTGATCCTCTGTCATGGGCTTAGCATGTAAATGGTTGAATGTGATGCAGTCTGATCCTCTGTCATGGGTTTAGCATGTAAATGGTTTGGTGTGATGCAGTCTGATCCTCTGTCATGGGTTTAGCATGTAAATGGGTTTGGTGTGATGCAGTCTGATCCTCTGTCATGGGTTTAGCATGTAAATGGTTTGGTGTGATGCAGTCTGATCCTCTGTCATGGGTTTAGCATGTAAATGGTTTGGTGTGATGCAGTCTGATCCTCTGTCATGGGTTTAGCATGTAAATGGTTGGATGTGATGCAGTCTGACCCTCTGTCATGGGTTTAGCATGTAAATGGTTTGGTGTGATGCAGTCTGATCCTCTGTGTATGTGTGTGGTATGCACATGACCCTGGACAGGAAGTACATTTGCATTTGATTCTCTGGATGCAGGTACAGACTACCTAAGATTTTTTTTTTAAATAGGACCAAGTACTCTTATTCTGAATGCAATTCTGCAACTTAACAAAATGTTGGACTAATTGCACTTAGCATTTGCACTATGACATTGTACTTAACCTGCCTATTTGTTTGTAAATATCCTGTACTATTTATTTAACATTTTTTATGTGTGATATGTTTTATGACTGCTGCAAGATGAATTGCCTCTTTGAGGACATTGAAGTTTTCTGAATCTAAATGTTGATACACTACATGACTGAAAGTATGTGGACACCTGCTCGTCGAACATGTCATTCCAAAATCATGGGCAATAATATGGAGTTGGTCGCACCCTTTGCTACTATAACAGCCTCCACTCTTCTGGGAAGGCTTTCCACTAGATGCTGGAACATTGCTGGATGGACTTGCTCCCATTCAGCCACAAGAGCATTAGTGAGGTCGGAGTCGCCGTTCCAATTCATCCCAAAGGTGTTCGATGGGGTTGAGGTCAGGGCTCTGTGCAGGCCAGTCGAGTTCTTCCACATCAACAAACCATTTATGTATGGACCTTGCTTTGTCCATGGGGGCAATGTCATGCAGAAACTTGAAAGGGCCTTCCCCAAACTGTTGCCACAAAGTTGGAAGCACAGAATCGTCTAGAATGTCATTGTATGCTGTAGCATTAAGATTTCCCTTCACTGGAACTAAGGGGCCTAGCCCAAACCATGAAAAACAGCCCCAGACCATTATTCCTCCTCCACCAAGCTTTACAGTTGGCACTATGCATTGGGACAGGTAGCGTTCTCCTGGCATCCGCCAAACCCAGATTCATCCGTCGAACTGTCAGATGATAAAGCATGATTCATCACTTAAGAGAACATGTTTCCGCTGTTCCAGAGTCCAACCACTTTGAAGCTGAGCCATTGTTACTCCTACCACTTTGAAGCTGAGCCATTGTTACTCCTACCACTTTGAAGCTGAGCCATTGTTACTCCTACCACTTTGAAGCTGAGCCATTGTTACTCATACCACTTTGAAGCTGAGCCATTGTTACTCCTACCACTTTGAAGCTGAGCCATTGTTACTCCTACCACTTTGAAGCTGAGCCATTGTTACTCCTACCACTTTGAAGCTGAGCCATTGTTACTCCTACCACTTTGAAGCTGAGCCATTGTTACTCCAACCCCTTTGAAGCTGAGCCATTGTTACTCCAACCACTTTGAAGCTGAGCCATTGTTACTCCTACCACTTTGAAGCTGAGCCATTGTTACTCCTACCACTTTGAAGCTGAGCCATTGTTACTCCTACCACTTTGAAGCTGAGCCATTGTTACTCCTACCACTTTGAAGCTGAGCCATTGTTACTCCAACCACTTTGAAGCTGAGCCATTGTTACTCCAACCACTTTGAAGCTGAGCCATTGTTACTCCTACCACTTTGAAGCTGAGCCATTGTTACTCCAACCACTTTGAAGCTGAGCCATTGTTACTCCTACCACTTTGAAGCTGAGCCATTGTTACTCCAACCACTTTGAAGCTGAGCCACTGTTACTCCTACCACTTTGAAGCTGAGCCATTGTTACTCCAACCACTTTGAAGCTGAGCCATTGTTACTCCTACCACTTTGAAGCTGAGCCATTGTTACTCCTACCACTTTAAAGCTGAGCCAATGTTGCTCCTACCACTTTGAAGCTGAGCCATTGTTGCTCCTAGACATTTCCACTTCACAATTAAACCACTTACAGTTGACCAGGGCAGCTCTAGCAGGGCAGAAACTTGACAAACTGACCTGTCCTATGACAGTGCCAGGTTGAAAGTCACTGAGCTCTTCAGTAAGGCCATTCTACTGACAAAGTTTGTCTATGGAGATTGCATGGCGGTGTGCTTGATTTTAAACACCTGTCAGCAAAGGGTGTGGCTGAAATAGCAGAATCCACTCATTTGAAGGAGTGTCCACATACATTTCTATATATAGTGTATTAGTGTCTGTGTGTCAGTGTGGGTTCCCCCGTCGTATCGTCAGGTATGGTGCCAGTGCTTGGGAAAACAACAAGACCACTGATGAGCAGGAAGACAGGGAATAACACTGGGGAAAACAACAAGACCGCTGATGAGCAGGAAGACAGGGAATAACACTGGGGAAAACACCAAGACCACTGATGAGCAGGAAGACAGGGAATAACACTGAGGAAAGCACCAAGACCACTGATGAGCAGGAAGACAGGGAATAACACTGGGGAAAACACCAAGACCACTGATGAGCAGGAAGACAGGGAATAACACTGAGGAAAGCACCAAGACCACTGATGAGCAGGAAGACAGGGAATAACACTGGGGAAAACACCAAGACCACTGATGAGCAGGAAGACAGGGAATAACACTGGGGAAAACAACAAGACCACTGATGAGCAGGAAGACAGGGAATAACACTGGGGAAAACAACAAGACCACTGATGAGCAGGAAGATAACACTGGGAATAACAGGAAGACTGGGAATAACACTGGAAAACAACAAGACCACTGATGAGCAGGAAGACAGGGAATAACACTGGGGAAAACAACAAGACCACTGATGAGCAGGAAGACAAGGAATAACACTGAGGAAAACACCAAGACCGCTGATGAGCAGGAAGACAAGGAATAACACTGGGGAAAACAACAAGACCACTGATGAGCAGGAAGACAGGGAATAACACTGGGGAAAGCAACAAGACCACTGATGAGCAGGAAGACAGGGAATAACACTGGGGAAAACAACAAGACCACTGATGAGCAGGAAGACAGGGAATAACACTGGGGAAAACAGGATCTAGTGCCTGGAGAGTACCTGGAATGTTGTGTATTATTTCATCATGTTCTTGTCAATATGTTTCTGTAGATTATAGAATGAGGTCAGCGTTGGAATTCTAACTCCGTTGGTTGTGTTGTTGTCGTCAACAGTAACCTGTAGCCTGTCTCATCATACTCATCTGTAGTGTATGATTTAGAATAGATTTCTGTGTTTGTTCAGGGTTTTGACATGTTTCTGTCACAGGTAGATACCAAAATAGATTTCAGTTTATGACCTGAGACCTGTTTTGAAATCTATACCTGAGATCTGTTTTGTACCTGCAAAGCTAACTTCACAGTCACATTAAGTAAAAATGACATGACTCAACATTGACTTCGATGCACTTCTCTCTTTCCATGTTTCCTCCATTCTCTGGTAGCCTACTGCACCTGCTCCCAATCTGAAACCACAGACCCAGTACACGTTTCTGTCTCTGCCTCATGCCTGATGCCCCCGCCCCCCAACCCCCCCTCCTCCTCACGCAGTTATCGTAGCAAATGGAACTGGAACTGAACAATCTCGTTAGAACAGAATAGAGAGAGAGAGAGAGAGAGAGAGAGAGAGAGAGACAGAGAGAGGGAGAAAGAGAGAGGAGAGCGACAGAGAGAGTGAGAGAGGGACGGACGGACGGATGGATAGATAGACGGAGATCAATGTGTATTATCATCAAACAACTTGCTGTTTTCCAAGAAATCTGTGAGAGCTCACAGGAAGAGAGGGAGAGAAAGGTAGACAGAGAGAGAAAAAAGGGAAGAGAAAGATGGAGAGAGAAAGGTAGACAGAGAGAGAAAAAAGGGAAGAGAGATGGAGAGAGAAAGATGGGGTAGAAAGAGCGAGATGTAGAGAGAGAAACAGAGAGATTGGAGAGGCTCAACATGTTGAAATTTGCACCAGGCAGCCGGAAAGAAAGGGTCCGTTCAGATCCATCGCCATGGCAACCATTACCAGGCTCTCTGGCGCTGTAGCTTTGTTTCTGTGAAGTCTTTGGAGGGAAACGACTGACTGTGAGAGGAGAGGAGAGGGTTTTTTAGAAAGCCCGTTTTTGGTGCAGTGGCGTCATCATAATGAGCAGATGTTAATAAAACCAAGTTAATTTCACAGTAAAAATGATGTTGTTGTAGTGCTTACATGTCTCATCACGACATGGCCTGCCTCTTCTCTCTGTACCTTTCTCGCCACCATCTCCCCTCTCTCTCTTTCCCTCTCTATATCTCCCCATCTCTCATTATCTCTCCCCATTTCTCTTTATCTCTCCCCATCTCCCTTTATCTCTACCCATCTCCCTTTATCTCTACCCATCTCCCTTTATCTCTCCCCATCTCCCTTTATCTCTCCCCATTTCCCTTTATCTCTCCCATCTCCCCTTATCTCTTCCCATCTTTCTTTATCTCTCCCCATCTCCCTTTATCTCTTCCCATCTCCCCTTCTCTCCCCATCTCCCCTTATCTCTTCCCATCTTTCTTTGTCTCTCCCCATCTCATTTGATCTCTTCCCATCTCCCTTTATCTCTCCCCATCTCTCTTTATCTCTCGCCATCTCCCTTTCTCTCCCCATCTCTCTTTATCTCTCTCCATCTCCCTTTATCTCTTCCCATCTCGTTTTATCTCTCCCCATCTCCATGCACCCCCAATCAGCACCCCATTCACCACCCCAATCAGCACCCCCAATCAGCACCCCCATACACCACCCCAAACATCATCCCCAACCAGCACCCCCAATTAGCACTCCCAATCACCACCCCCATCACCACCCCAATCAGCCCCCTATCACCACCCCAATCAGTATTATCCAAATCAGTCTGCTTGCTGCACAACAACAACAACAAAGCAAAGCTGTTTGGCCTCTCTGTCTCTCTCTCTGTCTCTCTCTCTGTCTCTCTCTCTCTCTGTCTCTCTCTCTCTCTCTCTCTCTCTCTCTCTCTGTCTCTCTCTGTCTCTCTCTCTCGCTGTCTCTCTCTCTGTCTCTCTCTCTGTCTCTCTCTCTGTCTCTCTCTGTCTCTCTCTGTCTCTCTCTGTCTCTCTCTGTCTCTCTCTGTCTCTCTCTGTCTCTCTCTCTCTCTCTGTCTCTCTCTGTCTCTCTCTGTCTCTCTGTCTCTCTCTGTCTCTCTCTGTCTCTCTGTCTGTCTCTCTGTCTCTCTCTCTGTCTCTCTGTCTGTCTCTCTGTCTCTCTCTCTGTCTCTCTCTCTGTCTCTCTCTCTGTCTCTCTCTGTCTGTCTCTGTCTCTCTCTCTGTCTCTCTCTCTGTCTCTCTGTCTCTCTCTCTCTCTCTCTCTGTCTCTCTCTCTGTCTCTCTGTCTCTCTCTGTCTCTCTCTCTCTGTCTCTCTCTCTGTCTCTCTCTCTGTCTCTCTCTCTGTCTCTCTCTCTGTCTCTCTCTGTCTCTCTCTCTGTCTCTCTCTCTCTGTCGCTCTCTCTGTCTCTCTCTCTGTCTCTCTCTCTGTCTCTCTCTGTCTCTCTCTGTCTCTCTCTCTGTCTCTCTCTCTCTCTCTCTCTCTGTCTCTCTCTCTCTCTCTCTCTCTCTCTCTCTCTCTCTCTCTCTCTCTCTGTCTCTCTCTCTGTCTCTCTCTCGTAGGAGCATGGGGGAGCAGGAGCATGGAGCTCTGGGCACAAGTAGTGCACTATATAGTGATATGAATTCCATTTGGGACGCATACAGGCAGGGATTGTGTATAGGGCCCTGATAGGGCCCTGGGGTGAGATGCCATGCAACTGTGTACACGTGCCGAGCTTCCTGAATAAAATATGGTGACCTAGATGGAAATCCGCCATTGGTCAACTTAATTGTCCAACATGTTTGATTGGCGAAACGCCCAAACACACAGGACAGGTGCAGGAGGTGTGGCCATGGAGTCATTAGAGTTAAAGGTGGTCATGTAGGCCCTGTAAATGAAATGAGTACGTTGCCAACTGTTGTTGCTGGGTGCCCTCTTCGGACTTGGAGAGTAGAAATGAAATGGTGAATTTACATACAATACAACATCTTAAGAAAAGATGCTGGATATTGAGTCCTGAAGGAAAGTGTACATCTACTAAGACAATGCAACATGTTTTTATGTACAACACATTTTATTTCTCATTGTGTAACTCTGTATATGTTTGCTATTTTTTTTTTAAATTAGCTTCTTTTCCATTTGATCTCTTGTTTGTATTCCGGCTTGTCGTTTGGGGTTTCTTATCCATTTCCTCTTTTGACAATCTGACAAGTCATTCACTTCTGCATAACCGTTCTAGAAAGAAAAACAATCACAGGAGAGAATCGTGAGAAACATGAGAACCCTCTTACAGTGTTCTCTAGTTGCTAGGTGATGTCACTGCTCAGGCTCCTCTTCCATTCAGTTCAGGGTAACAGATAAGAGTGATGCATGTGATGTTCCCACAGACCCCGGGTAACTAAACATAGCTCACTGTACTGTATTGATGCGTGCCAAATGGCGGCCTATTCCCTACATAGTGTACTTCTGTTGACCAGAACCCAACATGCCCTGGTCAACAGTAGTGCACTATATAGGGAATAGGGTACCTGGTCAACAGTCGTGCACTATATAGGGAATAGGGCCCTGGTCAACAGTCGTGCACTATATAGGGAATAGGGCTCTGGTCAACAGTCGTGCACTATATAGGGAATAGGGCCCTGGTCAACAGTCGTGCACTATATAGGGAATAGGGTTCTGGTCAACAGTCGTGCACTATATAGGGAATAGGGCTCTGGTCAACAGTAGTGCACTATATAGGGAATAGGGCCCTGGTCAACAGTAGTGCACTATATAGGGAATAGGGCCCTGGTCAACAGTCATGCACTATATAGGGAATAGGGCTCTGGTCAACAGTAGTGCACTATATAGGGAATAGGGCCCTGGTCAACAGTAGTACACTATATAGGGAATAGGGCCCTGGTCAACAGTAGTACACTATATAGGGAATAGGGCCCTGGTCAACAGTCGCGCACTATATAGGGAATAGGGCCCTGGTCAACAGTAGTACACTATATAGGGAATAGGGCCCTGGTCAACAGTCGTGCACTATATAGGGAATAGGGCCCTGGTCAACAGTAGTACACTATATAGGGAATAGGGCCCTGGTCAACAGTAGTACACTATATAGGGAATAGGGCCCTGGTCAACAGTCGTGCACTATATAGGGAATAGGGCCCTGGTAAACAGTAGTACACTATATAGGGAATAGGGCTCTGGTCAACAGTAGTGCACTATATAGGGAATAGGGCCCTGGTCAACAGTAGTACACTATATAGGGAATAGGGCCCTGGTCAACAGTAGTACACTATATAGGGAATAGGGCCCTGGTCAACAGTAGTACACTATATAGGGAATAGGGCCCTGGTCAACAGTCGTGCACTATATAGGGAATAGGGCCCTGGTCAACAGTAGTGCACTATATAGGGAATAGGGCCCTGGTCAACAGTAGTACACTATATAGGGAATAGGGCTCTGGTCAACAGTCGTGCACTATATAGGGAATAGGGCCCTGGTCAACAGTCGTGCACTATATAGGGAATAGGGCTCTGGTCAACAGTAGTGCACTATATAGGGAATAGGGCCCTGGTCAACAGTAGTACACTATATAGGGAATAGGGCCCTGGTCAACAGTCGTGCACTATATAGGGAATAGGGCTCTGGTCAACAGTAGTGCACTATATAGGGAATAGGGCCCTGGTCAACAGTAGTACACTATATAGGGAATAGGGCCCTGGTCAACAGTAGTACACTATATAGGGAATAGGGCCCTGGTCAACAGTCGCGCACTATATAGGGAATAGGGCCCTGGTCAACAGTAGTACACTATATAGGGAATAGGGCCCTGGTCAACAGTAGTACACTATATAGGGAATAGGGCACTATACTAGGGAATAGGGCCCTGGTCAACAGTAGTACACTATATAGGGAATAGGGCCCTGGTCAACAGTAGTACACTATATAGGGAATAGGGCCCTGGTCAACAGTCGTGCACTATATAGGGAATAGGGCCCTGGTCAAACAGTAGTACACTATATAGGGAATAGGGCTCTGGTCAACAGTAGTGCACTATATAGGGAATAGGGCCCTGGTCAACAGTAGTACACTATATAGGGAATAGGGCCCTGGTCAACAGTAGTACACTATATAGGGAATAGGGCCCTGGTCAACAGTAGTACACTATATAGGGAATAGGGCCCTGGTCAACAGTAGTACACTATATAGGGAATAGGGCCCTGGTCAACAGTCGTGCACTATATAGGGAATAGGGCCCTGGTCAACAGTAGTGCACTATATAGGGAATAGGGCCCTGGTCAACAGTAGTACACTATATAGGGAATAGGGCCCTGGTCAACAGTAGTGCACTATATAGGGAATAGGGCCCTGGTCAACAGTAGTGCACTATATAGGGAATAGGGCCCTGGTCAACAGTAGTACACTATATAGGGAATAGGGCCCTGGTCAACAGTAGTACACTATATAGGGAATAGGGCCCTGGTCAACAGTAGTACACTATATAGGGAATAGGGCCCTGGTCAACAGTCGTGCACTATATAGGGAATAGGGCTCTGGTCAACAGTAGTGCACTATATAGGGAATAGGGCCCTGGTCAACAGTAGTACACTATATAGGGAATAGGGCCCTGGTCAACAGTTGTGCACTATATAGGGAATAGGGCCCTGGTCAACAGCAGTACACTATATAGGGAATAGGGCCCTGGTCAACAGTCGTGCACTATATAGGGAATAGGGCCCTGGTCAACAGTAGTACACTATATAGGGAATAGGGCCCTGGTCAACAGTCGCCCTGGTCACTATATAGGGAATAGGGCCCTGGTCAACAGTAGTGCACTATATAGGGAATAGGGCACAGTAGTACTATATAGGAATAGGGCCCTGGTCAACAGTAGTACACTATATAGGGAATAGGGCCCTGGTCAACAGTAGTACACTATATAGGGAATAGGGCCCTGGTCAACAGTCGTGCACTATATAGGGAATAGGGCCCTGGTCAACAGTAGTACACTATATAGGGAATAGGGCACTCCCTGGTCAACAGTAGTACACTATATAGGGAATAGGGCCCTGGTCAACAGTAGTACACTATATAGGGAATAGGGCCCTGGTCAACAGTAGTACACTATATAGGGAATAGGGCCCTGGTCAACAGTAGTACACTATATAGGGAATAGGGCCCTGGTCAACAGTAGTACACTATATAGGGAATAGGGCCCTGGTCAACAGTAGTGCACTAGGGAATAGGGCCCTGGTCAACAGTAGTACACTATATAGGGAATAGGGCCCTGGTCAACAGTAGTGCACTATATAGGGAATAGGGCCCTGGTCAACAGTAGTACACTATATAGGGAATAGGGCCCTGGTCAACAGTAGTACACTATATAGGAATAGGGCCCTGGTCAACAGTAGTACACTATATAGGGAATAGGGCCCTGGTCAACAGTAGTGCACTATATAGGGAATAGGGCCCTGGTCAACAGTAGTACACTATATAGGGAATAGGGCCCTGGTCAACAGTAGTGCACTATATAGGGAATAGGGCCCTGGTCAACAGTAGTACACTATATAGGGAATAGGGCCCTGGTCAACAGTAGTACACTATATAGGGAATAGGGCCCTGGTCAACAGTAGTACACTATATAGGGAATAGGGCCCTGGTCAACAGTAGTACACTATATAGGGAATAGGGCCCTGGTCAACAGTAGTACACTATATAGGGAATAGGGCCCTGGTCAACAGTCGTGCACTATATAGGGAATAGGGCCCTGGTAAACAGTAGTACACTATATAGGGAATAGGGCTCTGGTCAACAGTAGTGCACTATATAGGGAATAGGGCCCTGGTCAACAGTAGTACACTATATAGGGAATAGGGCCCTGGTCAACAGTCGCGCACTATATAGGGAATAGGGCCCTGGTCAACATCAGTACACTATATAGGGAATAGGGCCCTGGTCAACAGTAGTACACTATATAGGGAATAGGGCCCTGGTCAACAGTAGTACACTATATAGGGAATAGGGCCCTGGTCAACAGTAGTGCACTATATAGGGAATAGGGCCCTGGTCAACAGTAGTACACTATATAGGGAATAGGGCTCTGGTCAACAGTAGTGCACTATATAGGGAATAGGGCCCTGGTCAACAGTAGTACACTATATAGGGAATAGGGCCCTGGTCAACAGTAGTGCACTATATAGGGAATAGGGCCCTGGTAAACAGTAGTACACTATATAGGGAATAGGGCTCTGGTCAACAGTAGTGCACTATATAGGGAATAGGGCCCTGGTCAACAGTAGTACACTATATAGGGAATAGGGCCCTGGTCAACAGTAGTACACTATATAGGAATAGGGCCCTGGTCAACAGTAGTACACTATATAGGGAATAGGGCCCTGGTCAACAGTAGTACACTATATAGGGAATAGGGCCCTGGTCAACAGTAGTACACTATATAGGGAATAGGGCCCTGGTCAACAGTAGTACACTATATAGGGAATAGGGCCCTGGTCAACAGTAGTGCACTATATAGGGAATAGGGCCCTGGTCAACAGTAGTACACTATATAGGGAATAGGGCCCTGGTCAACAGTAGTACACTATATAGGAATAGGGCCCTGGTCAACAGTAGGGCCCTGGTCAACAGTAGTGCACTATATAGGGAATAGGGCCCTGGTCAACAGTAGTACACTATATAGGGAATAGGGCCCTGGTCAACAGTAGTACACTATATAGGGAATAGGGCTCTGGTCAACAGTAGTGCACTAAATAGGGCATAGGATACCATTTGTGACTGACCCAGCATGTCTGCAGGCATGGCTGGACGAGCACAACAGACACAATGCATTTTGATTCAACACAGCTATACGACTACACTGAACCCAAATCAAATCAAATCAAATCAAATGTTATTTGTCACATACACATGGTTAGCAGATGTTAATGCGAGTGTAGCGAAATGCTTGTGCTTCTAGTTCCGACAATGCAGTAATAACGAACAAGTAATCTAACTAACAATTCCAAAACTACTGTCTTATACACAGTGTAAGGGGATAAAGAATATGTACATAAAGATATATGAATGAGTGATGGTACAGAGCGGCATAGGCAAGATACAGTAGCTGATATCGAGTACAGTATATACATATGAGATAAGTATGTAAACCAAGTGGCATAGTTAAAGTGGCTAGTGATACATGTATTACATAAGGATGCAGTCGATGATATAGAGTACAGTATCTACGTATGCATATGAGATGAATAATGTAGGGTAAGTAACATTATATAAGGTAGCATTGTTTAAAGTGGCTAGTGATATATTTACATCATTTCCCATCAATTCTCATTATTAAAGTGGCTGGAGTTGAGTCAGTGTCAGTGTGTTGGCAGTAGCCACTCAATGTTAGTGGTGGCTGTTTAACAGTCTGATGGCCTTGAGATAGAAGCTGTTTTTCAGTCTCTCGGTCCCAGCTTTGATGCACCTGTACTGACCTCGCCTTCTGGATGACAGCGGGGTGAACAGGCAGTGGCTCGGGTGTTTGATGTCCTTGATGATCTTTATGGCCTTCCTGTGACATCGGGTGGTGTAGGTGTCCTGGAGGGCAGGTAGTTTGCCCCCGGTGATGCGTTGTGCAGACCTCACTACCCTCTGGAGAGCCTTACGGTTGAGGGCGGTGCAGTTGCCATACCAGGCGGTGATACAGCCCGCCAGGATGCTCTCGATTGTGCATCTGTAGAAGTTTGTGAGTGCTTTTGGTGACAAGCCGAATTTCTTCAGCCTCCTGAGGTTGAAGAGGCGCTGCTGCGCCTTCCTCACGATGCTGTCTGTGTGAGTGGACCAATTCAGTTTGTCTGTGATGTGTATGCCGAGGAACTTAAAACTTGCTACCCTCTCCACTACTGTTCCATCGATGTGGATGGGGAACCCTCTACATTATTGATGCACAATTTGATTGTTGGTACAGTATCAATAAATGATTAGGGAATTGAAAATTGTTGAGCGAAGACCTTGAAGCAGAGCCATGAATCTGACTAACATAAGAAGGCAGGGAGCCTCAACAGAATCAACTTGGCCTTCGTCTGGGTTGAAGGAACCTTGAATCTTTTCAAAGATTCGGCCCCCATGAGTTATGTGATGAATGATCTTATTGAATGAAACAACTCATCTTACAAACTAAAGCCCAGTTAACCTCTGATACTCTAGTCTGCATCCTCTGTTTGCCTGGATATTACTTTAAGCACCTAACCCACCTGATAACCTGGGAGTGGCCAATTCCAGTCCAGGAGGTCTGCTGTGCTGGTTTCCCTGGTTTCCAGGTCTACATCAGTCACTGTTCCAAAGGCAGGAGTGAAAACGAGCAGTGACTGTGGAAACTCTCCCCTGTTCAAGTAGTCAGTCAGGTGAACCAAGAACATGCTCAGTATTCACTGTGGGACAATTCATCATTCAGAATCTTGCAAATAGAGAGGTGATGATTAGGAATAATAATTATTATAATTCTCTATCATGTGGTACAGAGATGCATGTCCAGTCTATGCAATGCATTTCTGTGTGCAACATTGCTCTATGTAGCCAACTGAAGATTACTGGTGAAAACCCTAGCTAATACATTATCTATTATGGGATGTTGTATAGCCATTGTAATTCCATGGTGATGTCCAGTATGCACCGGTCGCTTCTCTCACTAAGCCTCTGGAATAACAACCAGCCCTGATCTCTCCCTCCCCCCTCTCTCTTTATTTCTCTCTCTCCATCTCTCTCTGTCTTTCTTTCTCTCCCTCCCCCCTCTTTCTTTCTCTCTCTCCATCTCTCTCCGTCTTTCTTTCTCTCACGCCCCCTCTCTCTATTTCTTTCTCTCTCTCCATCTCTCTCTCTCTGTCTTCTCTCTAAGACAGAAAACAACTTCTGCATAACCATTTTAATTCTGGCGTGGGTGTGCAAGTTTTCTGAGGGAGGCAGAGAGGGAGAGAGAGAGAGAGAGCGAGAGAGAGACAGAGACAGAGACAGATAAAGAGAGAGACCATGGACTCTGCATGCTAATGTCTTCCAGGAACAGAGCAGTAGAGGGTTGAGTCCCAAATGGCACCCTATTCCATATAGCGTACAACCTCTGCCCGGAGCCCTATTGGCCCAGATAAGAAGTAATGCACTGTATAGGGAATATGGTACCGTTTGGGACTCAGAAGAGGTTTGAGGAGGAAAATCCTGTTTAATCCCTGCTATCTGACCACAGGGACCTGCACACAGTTTACAGGATCAGCCTCCCTTTGATTCTCATTCATTAGCAGACTGAGAACAGCCATGCAGCGCCACAATGCATCTAAGGCAGTAGTATTCTAAGTCAAGGTCGTGACCTCTAGTTTTTAGGAACTAAAAATGAAGAGTAAAGAATATTGTATGGGACAATACAAACGTTTTTTAGAAAGGTAATTTGGAAAATACAATTTTATTGAGTAAATGTATTTATTGATTTCTTTTCATTTTGATAAGAGATGAAAATGTAATGAATTTAATGCTATTTGTTGATGTAAAAATCAAAATGTACCAATTTTAAGGTTGTGCCATTGGATTTGGCGTAGGGTGGGGTCATGTAAAATTCTTGCGGGGAAAGAAATGGGGTCCCCAGAAATTATTGTGGAAACAATGGGGTTTCAGGTGAAAAATGTTGGCTGCCACTGATCGAAGGGAACAGAACAGGCTAGAACTGGTTGTGCAGGAAGGGAGCTCAACATTAGTAACAATAACAATTATGTAACAATGTGTTGTCACATATACAGTGCATTCGGAAAGCATTCAGAGCCCTTGACTTTTTCCACATTTTGTGACGTTACAGCCTTTTTCTAAAATTGATTAAATAAAAAATGTTCCTCATCAGTCTACACACAATAACCCATAATGACAAAGAGAAAACAGGTTTTTAAGTAGTTAAGCTCAGGTGCATCCTGTTTCCATTGATCGTCTTTGAGATGTTTCTACAAGTTGATTTGAGTCCACCTGTGGTAAATTCAATTGATTGGAAAGGCACACAAGGTCCCACAGTTGACAGTGCATGTCAGAGCAAAACCCCCCGTGGCCTCCACCATCATTCTTAAATGGAAGACGTTTGGAACCACCAAGACTCTTCCTAGAGCTGGCCAAATTGAGCAATCGGGGAGAAGTTATGCACATCAACAACAATAAGATCAACAACTAATGCCAGAGCAAGATGAGCTAAAATCTAACGAAGGAACATTAGATAAACTCTCAAACGTTTTCTGCTAGCTGACTGTCAAAATCGCACTGATAAACGATGAGGAGTTGTAGCCTCCTCGTCCTTCTGCAGCTTGCCTGCCTTTGCGTGCTTGTCCCAACCAAGCACCCAAGCTAACTGGCTGAAGTTGGCTAGCTTGCTAGCTAGCTACTTCCAGACACAAATGAGAGAACCCTCACACTGACCATTTACCTCACCATAGCAGAGCTGGTTAGGCTGTTTACATTTATTATCTAGAGTGTTTTCTTGACAAACTAGCTCTTTTTTTTGTGCCTATATTTACTGACACCAGTTCTATTCAGCCGGTGTTTCCTGTTTGTAAATTCATCAGTTGTTCTGTACTCTGGCATGAGCGGAAATGAGAGGGAAAAGTCAGTCATTCACCCACTCCTCCAATGGCATGTCATGACATCCTCCTAGCAGTTAGCTAGCTATCTAGCTAACGTTAGGCTCTGTGTTTTTAGCTTGCTACATAAATAGATATGCTAGTCAATTAGCCACGTTATGACTGACTTGTGATCATTGTCCCTTCGCTAGTTTGATTGTATTGACATTCCCAGCTTTAGTTACATTTGTTTGTTTCTGTCCACAATATTGAGTCATTGAAACTGAACCAGTGCATCTTGAATGGAGGCAGTAAACAATGTACCAGGTCAGCTGTGATTTACAACCTGATAGCAGTGTGTTTTGGACTACCAAGAAATGTATTACTGAATTATATTAACAACAATAAGATCAACGAAGGAACATTAGTCGTTTTTGAACTGCATCCATCTATTCTGCCAACAGTGCCTTAGTGTACGTCATGGAACGTTGAGTCAAATACAACCTATTTTTAAAACCTCTTATAAAGTTGGTTTGTAGCATAAACTGGGAATTTGTGACCGATATTATGATTGTCTGTTTGTTTCATATCTGCAAAGTAGTTGAAACACTGTCAGTTCCACTTTAAACTTTATGTCACCTGTTACTTTATGTGCTAAACGTGAAAGGTGTTTTTTGCAATGGGAAGTAATAGTTGTACATTTTGATTGGGAAATGCTTCATGGTTGTGTTTTTGTATTCTTAAGATTGGGACCTACTGGTTTATTATGTCAGAGTTTTATGGACTGTTTGTCCTTTAACATCATGTTGTGTGTGACTGCTGTCTCTCTATCTGCCCTATGCAGTGGTGTAGTGATGCCTGGAGAAGTGGGTATACTCTAGTTTTGCCAGAAAGTTCCCAAACGGCCCACCCAGTGAAAGAAAGGCACCCTGTGTGAAAAATCCTGTGTTTTCTTATATTATTTTAATGAGTTTTCCTATAGATTTTTCAGATGCTTAAACCACATCAATCTGAATGGGTTGGCCCTGAAAGGGTGGGCCTGTGCCCATCCATGTCTGAGCCCCTGATGCAAACAGAGCATGATGACAATTGCACATCACAAATAGCCTGCTAACCAACAGCTGCTAAGCAGCACTTCAGGACTACACTTTTTCAATGCCTGGTTTGCACACCATTGTTGCCTTAGTTAGCATTTACTGTTAGATCTCATAAGGTGAAACATCTTTCCTTGCCACACCCTGATCTGTTTCACCTGTCTTTGTGATTGTCTTCACCCCCCTCCAGGTGTCACACACTGATCTGTTTCACCTGTCTTTGTGATTGTCTTCACCTCCCTCCAGGTGCCACACCCTGATCTGTTTCACCTGTCTTTGTGATTGTCTTCACCCCCCTCCAGGTGTCACACACTGATCTGTTTCACCTGTCTTTGTGATTGTCTTCACCCCCTCCAGGTGTCACACCCTGATCTGTTTCACCTGTCTTTGTGATTGTCTTCACCCCCTCCAGGTGTCACACACTGATCTGTTTCACCTGTCTTTGTGATTGTCTTCACCTCCCTCCAGGTGTCACACACTGATCTGTTTCACCTGTCTTTGTGATTGTCTTCACCCCCTCCAGGTGTCACACACTGATCTGTTTCACCTGTCTTTGTGATTGTCTTCACCCCCTCCAGGTGTCACACACTGATCTGTTTCACCTGTCTTTGTGATTGTCTTCACCCCCTCCAGGTGTCACACCCTGATCTGTTTCACCTGTCTTTGTGATTGTCTTCACCCCCACCCCCTCCAGGTGTCACACACTGATCTGTTTCACCTGTCTTTGTGATTGTCTTCACCCCCTCCAGGTGTCACACCCTGATCTGTTTCACCTGTCTTTGTGATTGTCTTCACCCCCTCCAGGTGTCACACACTGATCTGTTTCACCTGTCTTTGTGATTGTCTTCACCCCCTCCAGGTGTCACACACTGATCTGTTTCACCTGTCTTTGTGATTGTCTTCACCCCCCTCCAGGTGTCACACACTGATCTGTTTCACCTGTCTTTGTGATTGTCTTCACCTCCCTCCAGGTGCCACACCCTGATCTGTTTCACCTGTCTTTGTGATTGTCTTCACCCCCCTCCAGGTGTCACACCCTGATCTGTTTCACCTGTCTTTGTGATTGTCTTCACCCCCCTCCAGGTGTCACACACTGATCTGTTTCACCTGTCTTTGTGATTGTCTTCACCCCCTCCAGGTGTCACACACTGATCTGTTTCACCTGTCTTTGTGATTGTCTTCACCCCCCTCCAGGTGTCACACACTGATCTGTTTCACCTGTCTTTGTGATTGTCTTCACCCCCCTCCAGGTGTCACACACTGATCTGTTTCACCTGTCTTTGTGATTGTCTTCACCTCCCTCCAGGTGTCACCACTGGCCCTTTGTGTTTTACAAACAGTGCTCTATCCTACATTAGTGCTGTATCCTACATTAGTGCTCTATCCTACATTAGTGCGCTGGTATTATGGTTGCTGTCCTTTCAGCATCATCAACCTGTCACACACTGAAGGTCTATAGGTTCACCACTGAAGACCTATAGGTTCACCACTGAAGGCCTATAGGTTCACCACTGAAGGCCTATAGGTTCACCACTGAAGGCCTATAGGTTCACCACTGAAGGCCTATAGGTTCACCACTGAAGGCCTATAGGTTCACCACTGAAGGTCTATAGGTTCACCACTGAAGGCCTATAGGTTCACCACTGAAGGCCTATAGGTTCACCACTGTAATAACATGTCTATAATAGATATAAAGGCTGTTAAGATATTGTCACCAGTGTTGTAAAGTACTTAAGTAAAAAATACTTGAAAGTACTACTACTATGAGTATTTCACTTTACTATTTATATTTTTGACTTTTACTTCACTACATTCCCAAAGAAAATAATGAACTTTTTACTCCATACATTTTCCCTGACACCCAAAAGTGCCATTATCAAGAAAACATCACTGGTCATCCCTACTGCCTCTGATCTGGCAGACTCACTAAACATACATGCTTCATTTGTAAATTATGTCTGAGTGTTGGAGTGTGCCCCTGGCTATCCATAAATTCTAAAAACAAGAAAATGGTGCTTTCTGGCTTTTTTAATATAAGGAATTTGAAATTATTTATACTTTTGCTTTTGATACTTAAGTACATTTTAGCAATTACATTGACTTTTGATACTTAAGTGTATCTAAAACCAAATAATTTTAGACTTTTACTGAAGTAGTATTTTACTTGGGTCATTTTCTATTAAGGTATCTTTACATTTACTCAAGTATGACAATATGGTACTTTTTCCACCACTGAATGTTCCCAGAAAGGAGTGTCTATATTTGGCCTGGAGAAGCAGTTTTATGCTGCTGACTGAATGGAAGCTGATAATTGTGCGTTTTTTTACTCCGCTGGTCTCGGGAAGAACTTATGAGTACTCACTGTCCGAGACGAGTCAAGAACGAGTACAAATGTATCAGACACCGAGATAAGACCGAGACACTAAATCTGTGAAAGAAAGGGACCTAGTCAGTTGTACAACTGAATGCATTCAAGAGAAATGTGTCTTCCTCATTTAACCCAACCCCTCTGAATGCAGGGGGCTGCCTTAATCCACATCCCCGTCATCGGCGCCCGGGGAACAGAGGGTTTACTGACTTCCTCGGGCGCAGATTCGATCCAGCAACCTTTCGGGTTACTGGCGCTACCCACCAGGCTTCCTGACGCCCCAGGTAGGTAGCCTGGTCTCGTGACCTACAACACTGGCCAAGCATATTGGTTTGTGTCAAGAATGGCAACACATTTTACACTCTCAACAGTTTTCCGTGTGTATCAAGAAAGGTCCACCACCCAAAGGACATCCAGCCAACACAACTGTGGGAGGCATTGGATTCAACTCCCCTGTGGAACACTTACGACACATTGTAGAGTCCATGCCCAAACTACTTTAGGTGGTCTTAATGTTTTGTATACTCAGTATAGATGATGTGGTGTACTGGCAAAATATAAATACACACCCACGCACACACGCGCGCACACACACACACACACACACACACACACACACACACACACACACACACAGTCTACTCCCATTATCCATTCCAGACAACATCTACGGTCTTCTTATCTGTGCTCAATGCGTTCCATAGAGTCTCATTGGTGTGATAACAGGTAGCCCTTGTTCTTTGCCTCCTCCTAAAATTCTCGGGGGAACTGAAACCTTAATTTTACACGTTTGGTTGCCATGGATACCTCATCCAGCGCAGCCGCAGTTTGGCAACAATAAACTCAGACTCCCTTTAAAGCCAAATGTATCTCCAAACTAAACGACCCAGACCACCCTGCCTCTCTTCCTCTCCTCTTCCTATAACTCAACATACACTGATGATCACCATCAACACTGACCAATATAGTCTTCTAATCTCTTACTGTCTCCCTCTCCTCTCGCTTTCTCCCTCTCTCTGTCTCTCTCCTCTCGCTTTCTCCATCTCTCTGTCTCTCTCCTCTCTTTCTCTCTCTCTCTCTGTCTCTCCTCTCTCTCACTCTCTCTCTCTCCTCTCTCTGTCTCTCTCTCTCCTCTCTTTCTCCCTCTCCTCTCTCTGTCTCTCTGTCTCTCTTTCTCCCTCTCCTCTCTCTCTCCCCCTCTCTTTTTTTTACCTTTATTTTACTAGGCAAGTAAGTTAAGAACAAATTCTTATTTTCTCTCTCCTCTCTTTCTCTGTCTCTCCTCTCCTCTCTCTCACTCTCTCTGTCTCTCTCCTCTCTCTTTCTCCATCTCTCTCTCTCTCCTCTCTTTCTCTCTCTCTCTCTGTCTCTCCTCTCTCTCACTCTCTCTGTCTCTCTCCTCTCTCTTTCTCCCTCTCTCTGTCTCTCTCCTCTCCTCTCTCTTTCTCCCTCTCCTCTCTCTGTCTCTCTTTCTCCCTCTCCCTGTCTCTCTCTCTCTCTCCATCCATCCATCCATCCCAGCGGAACTAGACCAAGCAAAGGTGTGAAATCAATTCGGCATGTAATGAAGCAGCAGCAGTAGCATCAGTGAAGACAGGCTTCAGAGAGGTGACCTCTGGATCTCTGTAGGTTTAATGGACGCTGAATCTGATCAATAGATAGACAGTCTGTCCGTCCCTTGGAAATATCGGGTTGTATTACCTCGGTATAGGTATGGATTCATACGGGTGTAGTCTTTACTGCAAGTAGTCACAAACTGTTCCCTAAAATGTCTTAAATGCAACCCCTATTTCAGTTATGAAGACAGAATGTGTAAGGCACCATCTAGAGGCTGCGTAAAGTACTAAATACATATTGTGATAAACTGATATTTTACCGCAAATAAATTATTATATCCATCTGCAATACTCAAGGAGAACATGTGTGAAACCCTAGCGGAACAACAATAATTTCACCCATGCAGGCTATTTTTTGGATTAAATGCACTATACAGAATTAGCTAAACCAATACGGTAACGTTATATTTGAATGCACTTTTGTTGTGCCATTCGGGAGGAACTGTTTTGCTCTTGTCTCAATTTCTACACCCGGACCTTTTTACGGACGCACTGGTGAACTCCGTAGCCTATTTCTTCACGCCATTGTAATATTAGTTTATTTTCAGACTTTGGAAACACTTTGTTAGGGTTCCTAGCTCAGTTATCAGGTTGGTGTTGAAGCTACTGGGAACCAGGTGGTGTGATAAGAGAACGAGACTGACATAATAACAGCGGACATCATGTCAACCGACTCCTGGGCCCAGGCTGTGGACGAGCAAGAAGCCGCGGCGGAATCGGTAACGTTAAGCGCCAGCCGAACTGCTCTTTGGCGAAGTGTATTTTGTCGGGTCATTGGGCCTATGCTTCGGCTGGTTAACGTTAACTATGGATTCTGTTCAACAAAAAAAATAAAATAGCAAATGACATGAATTAACTAGTTAAATAGTTGACCGATATTGCAATCAATCCACAGTACATGCATGACCCCTCGACCGTATTACCGTTCACATCATAATGACTACTGTAACTAGCTAGTTTGGCTAACGTCAGCTAGCTAATTAACTAGTCAAGTTATCAAACGTTACTTTGCTAACTTGGCTAGCCAGATCAGCTAACTATTAATAGTTTTCATTGCATTGTTTTCATTGCATTGTATGCACGTTCTCTGTTACATACAATTATATCTCGTTAGCTTTAACCCGATTTAATGTATTTCTTGTCACGACTTTGGACGTGGTAAAGAAATGGCATCTGTCCAGGGAGGAAGATCCTAACATGTTCACCCACTCCAATTTGTGCAGCACATGCCTTACCCTGAAATGACCCGTTTAAAAACATTCCTGGACATCCTAAAAACCATATTATGCTTGTTTATATTTCCTAGATTGGTAGCCTACAAATCAAAGACAAGCCTGAGGAAAATGGTAAGAGAAGTTATCCCATGTTGCCTATTTTATAAACAGGCTATGTGGTTTAGCATAACACATGATCTGAAGGATTACAACTTACATTTGTGAATCAATTCTTGTTAACTAGTTTGGGTGAAAACAAAATGTGTAATTGAAAAAAGTGTCAACTTGTTCTGAGATACCACAGGCTAACAAATACCATATGGTACCCTCAGGTACTGCCAACGCTGCATTGGCGACGACAGCGACGACAACAACAACGACGACGTCGACAAACACAGCAGCCGCCAGCGCTACAACGCCTGCAAAGACCGGAGGAGGAGAGGGAGACAAAACAGGGGAGGAGGATGATAAAGGTGTTTACTATCAGGCAAACAACACAACATGGGATGACCACAGTGGTGGAGACAGTACAAAATTGTCTGTCTTGAGTAAAAGATATCTTAATAGTAAATGACTCAAGTGAAAGTCACCCAGTAAAATACTACTTGAGTAAAAGTCAAAGTATTTGGTTTTGAAATATACTGAAGTATCAAAAGTAAATCGAATTGATCTAATATACTTAAGCATTACATAGAGCCATGACTACATAGAACTCTATTCCACATCAATTAACTGACGCAAGCAGTAAAATAAAATATAAAAAAACACTTTATGGAACAGGACTGTGAAGCAACACAAACATTGGCACAGACACACACACACACACACGATAACATACTCACTATACATACACATGGATTTAGTACTATATGTTGTAGTGGTGGATTAGGGGCCTGAGGGTGCACACTATGTTGTGGCTGGACCCCAGGAAGAATAGCTGCTGCTTTGGCGAATGGGGATCCATAATAAATACTAATGTGACTGTTTTCAGATGACAAGGCGGCACAGTCGTTATTGAATAAGTTGATACGCAGTAATCTAGTGAACACAACCAATCAAGTAGAGGTTCTACAGAGGGATCCCAACTCTCCGCTTTACTCTGTCAAATCCTTCGAGGAACTACGGCTGTAAGTTCTATGTCCTGTCTATGTCCTGTCTATAAAGTCTATGTCCTGTCTATGAGCTGTCTATGTCCTGTCTATGTCCTGTCTATGTCCTGTCTATGTCCTGTCTATGTCCTGTCTATGAACTGTCTATAAAGTCTATGTCCTGTCTATGAGCTGTCTATAAAGTCTATGTCCTGTCTATGTCCTGTCTATGAGCTGTCTATAAAGTCTATGTCCTGTCTATGTCCTGTCTATAAAGTCTATGAACTGTCTATGTCCTGTCTATGAACTGTCTATGTCCTGTCTATAAAGTCTATGAGCTGTCTATGTCCTGTCTATAAAGTCTATGAGCTGTCTATGAACTGTTAAGAGTGCCCAAGGTGGTATGAATGTTGTTCAACTAAAATGACAAGTTTTGAACAGAATCTGTTGGCACATGTAATGTGCTCTGGGCCCCTGGCTTTGTGTCCATATCTTTTCTTTGTTTTGAATGTAAAAAATGTCCCCTTAATACTCCTGTTTCCCTCCCTGTCCCCACAGTAAACCTCAGCTGCTCCAGGGAGTGTACGCCATGGGCTTCAACCGACCCTCCAAAATCCAAGAGAACGCATTACCCATGATGCTCGCTGAACCGTGAGTTTACAGAGAGCTTCAGTCAATCGCTCAGTTCAGACACTTCCTGATTCCTCTTCGTCAGTCACACACATCTCTCAGCTTTTTGTATCAAGTTGATATTAATTCCCTGAATCCCAAACTAGTTGACAGACTAGAGATGATTAGTTTTGTTTGGACAGAAGGCCTATAGACATAAGATATGCTGTGTAGAGTCTACCTCTCTGTAATACCCAACATCCTCTCTGTCTGGTCTTGCTCTTCTCCATTTAAACTGATATCAAACTGTTCCATTGATCTGATTGGCCATTAAACAGTTTTACCAGAACAATCATCAAGCTTGGTCTTTCCTGTCTCCTTCTCTCTGTTGATCTGACCTGTGCTCTTGTGGCTACCAGCCCACAGAACCTGATAGCCCAGTCTCAGTCAGGGACGGGGAAGACTGCTGCCTTTGTCCTGGCCATGCTCAGTCATGTTGATCCCAACAACAAGTTCCCACAGGTGAGTTGAGCCCTGACCCTTGACCTCTTAGGGTCAATTTCATTAGGGTACACTGTCTGCTTGCTTGGTTTTTTTGTACCGGGTCCAGGTAGGACCTTTACATGTTTTGTGCCTAATGGCATGTTTAGGTGATCAGCAGGTGAGATGGTATATAACACCTTTCTCTCTCCTCTCCCAGGCTCTGTCTCTCCTCTCCCAGGCTCTGTCTCTCCTACCTATGAGCTATATAACACCTTCCTCTCTCTCCTCTCCCAGGCTCTCTCTCTCCTCTCCCAGGCTCTGTCTCACCTACCTATGAGCAATATAACACCTTCCTCTCTCTCTCCTCTCCCAGGCTCTCTGTGTGTCTCCTACCTATGAGCTGGCCCTGCAGACAGGAAAGGTCATTGAGCAGATGGGGAAGCATTACTCAGAGGTCAAACTAGTTTACGCCATCAGAGGAAACAAACGTAAGTCTACTACGGAGTCCTTTTTAAAGTCTCAACTGATTTGACTGTATTTCAAACCAGAGTGTGAAACACTGGTATGACTGTTTTATCACAATGAGCTGACCAGGTTAATCATCCACCACAGTTGTTGTAACTGTGGTGAACAGGACAATGTGAAAAGGGGAATGTTCTCTCTTCTTCTCTCCCCAGTGCAGAGAGGTACCCAGCTCCAGGAGCAGGTTGTGATAGGGACGCCAGGCACCATGCTGGACTGGTGTCTGAAGTTCAAGTTCATCGACCCTAAGAAGATCAAAGTGTTTGTCCTGGACGAAGCTGACGTCATGATCGCTACACAGGGTCATCAGGACCAGAGTATACGCATTCAGAGGTACACACATTGACCCCTTAGCCAACTTCCTGAAACACAGAGAGAGAAGACTACCAGTTATAAAAACCCACCCACCACAATGACCCCCTTTTCTCCCTCTCAGGATGCTACCCAAACAGTGCCAGATGCTGCTGTTCTCTGCCACGTTTGAGGAGACGGTGTGGAACTTTGCCCAGCGCATCGTCCCAGACCCCAACATCATCAAGCTGAAACGGGAGGAGGAGACGCTGGACACCATCAAGCAGTACTACGTCCTCTGTAACAGCAAAGAGGAGAAGTTCATGGCCCTCTGCAACATCTACGGAGCCATCACCATCGCTCAGGCCATGATCTTCTGTCATGTGAGTTATTCCACTTACTCAACGGGATAATGAGTAAGTTGTTTGGTAAAGGGGATTTGTAGATCGGTGAGTGCACACTGCGTTACTTAGCCACAGATAAGTGTTGAGGAAATGTTTAATTCCCAACTGTCAAGTGTTAAATCTGATAATGTTAATGGATGTAAACAGAATGGCAAGATGACAAGCTGTTGCCTGACACCTATTTAATCATCTCAGATCTACACTAGGAGCTACGGGAGATGTTTCCGATGGCTAGGGGGTGGATTGGGGATGTGGTGTTTCTCTCCGTGTACTTTATCCTTCTTGTCTCTTTCCCGCTCAGACCAGGAAAACGGCGGGGTGGTTGGCAGGTGAGCTGTCCCGGGAGGGCCACCAGGTGGCACTGCTCAGTGGGGAGATGCAGGTGGAGCAGAGAGCTGCTGTCATCGACCGCTTCCGAGACGGAAAGGAGAAGGTCCTGGTCACCACCAACGTCTGTGCCAGAGGTAACTCAACCAATCAAACTATTGGTCTTTTATTTAAAGGCCCAGTGTGTAGTGTTTCCACGTGGTTTTGATCGTGTTTGTTAATGTTATACCTATTGATCCTTGAGGAGTTTCGAGTTAAGGAGAGGGTCCTTTTTACCTCGTGATGCAAAAGTAACTGTTCAACTCTTCTTCACATGGACGTAGACTGATGACATTATATTAATACACTCGTCTTCATCGAATTATTTTTAGTGTTCTTCACCTGGGTAATTATTTGATGTTGTACACTCATTTTATGTTTGGTCTGTCCATCCACCTATTCTAATCTGACCATTTAACTCTCCCTCCAGGTATTGACGTGGAGCAGGTTTCCGTGGTGATAAACTTTGACCTGCCAGTGGACAGAGACGGTAACCCGGACAATGAGACATACCTGCATCGGATTGGCCGCACGGGTCGTTTTGGGAAGCGGGGATTGGCCATCAACATGGTGGACAGCAGGTTCAGCATGAACGTCCTAAACAAGATCCAGGATCACTTCAGTAAGTCAGGATATCTGAATAAATCATTTATTTATTGACTTTTCACATAAAATGTGCTACCTGCCAAATGATTTTCAAACTTTAAGGTTCGTTTTCCCGGACAAGGATCAAGCCTAGTATGGACTAGAAAAGCACTTTCCATGGAGATTCTTCTTTGGGCTTGCTTTTTGGTCCAGGACTAGGCTAAATCATGTCCGAAAAACCGTCCCCAGCAGTGTGACTGTCTTAACGATGACCTCATCCTCACTAATCATCCACAGATAAGAAGATCGAGAAGCTGGACACTGACGATCTGGATGAGATAGAGAAAATCGCCGGCTGAAAAGAGTTCAGAACCACATGACTTCTCTAGTCCCCCTCCCTCTTCCTGCTTCTCCCAGACCACCCCCCCCACCCCTCCCCTCGAACTGTTATTATAGTGTCTTTCATTTTAAAAATGTAGTGTTGGAGAGAAGAGCAAAGCCACAAACACAGCTATAATGTTTACATGTGGTTAAATGTCTCTCAAATATGTTTTTATAAGTCTCTGAAACATTCCCATTTCACTCTTTGTACTTCTTAATGAATAAAGTTTATACTTAATGAATAAAGTTTATAATATTAGCTAACATATTTTTCATTTGTATATGTGCATTGTAATGCTGTCATGGTGGTAGGCTTAGAGTGCAATGGCTTATGGAAAAACGTTTTAAATTATGCCAAATCAAATGTTACTACTGCCCGCATCTTCCTTGTTTATGCAGTTATTTTGGTGGAATGGAAACAAGCCCTCTCATTTTATATAAAGATATTTTTGTTTAACCCAGTCCCTGAATGATATCTCAAGGAGAGAATACAGCATAATTAGGAAAATAAACTTTTAAGATTTTAGTTATCATGTGTGAATGTTTTGCAAATGAATACAATAATTCTGATGAGTAGTACAAAGAGTGAAATAGATTTGTTTTCTGCAGTCTTTTGTTTTTAAAAATCATAGTTGGTGATGGTTAGAGGTCAGGGGTTCGTGCGAACTTGTGTCAACCTTTCTGCGAGCCACTATAGTAGTGCAGTGTTCAAGTCACATGACATCCTATTTGTTCGTTTTCAGGATTTTCCCTCAAAAGGGGATATGGAGAGAACGTAACTTTTGTTACATGTTTAGACCAATAAAGTACAGGTAAATTAAACTATATAAAAATGTATATAACTATACAAATGTGTAATTTAGACATTCAACCATGCATCATCTCAACCTCAAATGTTTTTTTTTATCGATTAGAAAACGACACAGACCTCGATACATTGTTTCTTAAATCTTCTCACAGTGGAACTGGTGTCATTGTTAGGTATGTTATCGTTCATATCTGATTGACCATGTACCTGGAGACTCACCTGTCAAGATGTTAGCTATTGGTCTGATGTTTATTAACCCACACAGATGTCCCCATCTCTGAATCTGGAGGGAGAAGTTTGACTTTCTGCTCACACCATTGTGTTTTAATTGAAAACTCCACCCAAAAAATATATATTTTGTTGTTTCATTAGTCCATTGATAATGTAGTCCCAAAATATGTCAGCAATGCCTTTTTCAAGATGTACTTAAATAATACAGCCAGTATGAACCATTTGTCATCATACCCTATCATACTCTATTTATGTATTTGGATATTTATACATCTTAACTTGATTGCTGACATGCTAAATGTTTTAGGACTACATCACTAATGAATCAAATACCAAAATGGAGGCTGCTTTAATAGACATTTAGTCAAATGTCATTAACTCATTACGATTGTGAGGGGCTGCAAGAAAAATATGGAAAAAACAACCTGGAGATTGAATTACCCAGCAATGCCTTGCTCAAGTGCATTTTCTGTCAAAAATATTGATATTTATTTTCAACGATATTATTGGCTCAATATTCTGAGTTATGACTTGAAATGTCATATTTGACATATGACCACCTCACCCTGAGTGTAGAATGTGTGATTTGAAGCGAAATGCTTAATGTGACTAAAGATGCCTATAAAGACTCACTGTGGGACAGTTTTAACAGGCACAGATTCAGCCTTAAACCTGTACTTTAAAAGCATTTTCAATTGAGATTCTCCATTGAGTTTGTTTTCTAGTCCAGCATTAGGCTTGATTTGTGTCTGAGAAACCACCCGTGTGTGTTTATTAAGTACTGAGATGCATGGACAACCGGACACAAATATGAACATGTATATACAGCACTTGCTACATTAGGCCAAAGAAATCTGAATGAAAAGTGTGGCTGAATGATTGATTTATAGTCACCTAAAAGCAATTCCTTACCAACTGAAATGTTTATACACCTACAGCTTCTTTGCATTATCGTGAATTAACATTTAACGGGTGACTTTTCAAAACGACCTGTATTTGGAGAACTTTTAGAGGTGTCCTTGATATAATGACAACTGTTTGATTTGAATGAGGCTGGAGTTCTGTTTGAGTCCCTCACTTTCTACTGTTCTGTTAACTGTTCAGAACGGTTCAATTAACATTTAACTGTTCGGTTCTGTTAGCTAACTGTTTGTGGGACTTCTCTTAGCAAGTCACAGTGAATATCTGAGTGTGTGTTCTTGAATGGGGAAAATGAATCACTGATGTTAAGTTGAATAACATGTTATTGTTCTCTTGGTCAGGAAAATGTGTATATATGCAGTTAGATTTGGACATTTGGATGTATACTTATGAGTTCTGAGTGCGCTGTGTTGAGTTGGCCCACTATTTACCAGTCTGTACACAACACTCCTACCAAACTGTTGTTTTGGTCTAAAAAAAACAAACAAGTTACCAATTTCCCCAATTATTAATAAAAATTTAAATCAAGATTTAAAGTTAGGGTTGGATGTTAGTATGTCTTCATCTACACTTTGGTGTGTGTGTCGTGGGGGTGTGTGTGGATGAATGAAGAGACATTCCAGAAACATTTCTGGCGTCAAAATGTGTCAAGGCGTTAGCTTTTTTTTTCTCCCTTCTGGTCATACAGAGAGATGATATGTATCCTACTGTAGTGGGCCCAGATCAGACTAGTGTCTGACTGTTGTAGATAGACACAACAAGCTAGAAGTACAGCTGATGTGGGTGTTATCTGAGACGCAGCAGAGAGAACAAGACGGGCAGCCTCACAGCTTAACTTGACTTCCTCCTTGGACCCCAACCACAGTTGAGTGATTATGTACAGTACCAGTCAAAAGTTTGGACACACATTCAAGGGTTTTTCTTTATTTGGACTATTTTCATCATTGTAGAATAATAGTGGAAATATCAAAACTATGAAATAACACATGGCGTAACCAAAAAGTGTTAAACAAATCAAAATATATTTTATGTTTGAGATTCTTAAAAGGATCCACCCATTGCTTTGACAGCTTTGCACACTCTTGGCATTCTCTCAACCAACTTCACCTGGAATGCTTTTCCACCACTTTTGAAAGAGTTCCCACATATGCTGAGCACTTGTTGGCTGCTTTTCCTTCACTTGGCGGTCCGACTCATCCCAAACCATCTCAATTTGGTTGAGGTCGGGTGATTGTGGAGGCCAGGTCATCTTGATGCAGCACTCCATCACTCTCTTTCTTGGTCAAATAACCCTTACACTGCCGGGAGGTGTGTTGGGCCATTGTCCTGTTGAAAAACGAATGATAGTCCCACTGAGCCCAAACCAGACGGGATGGTGTATTGCTGCAGAATGCTGTGGTTGCCATGCTGGTTAAGTGTTCTAATCTCCAATTTGGACTCCAGACCAAAGGACAGATTTCCACCGGTCTAATGTCCATTGCTCGTATTTCTTGGCCCAAGCAAGTCTCTTCTTCTTATTGGTGTCCTTTAGCGGTGGTTTGTTTGCAGCAATTTGACCATGAAGGCCTGATTCACGCAGTCTCCTCTGAACAGTTGATGTTGAGATGTGTCTGTTACTTGAACTCTGTGAAGCATTTATTTGGGCTGCAATTTCTGAGACTGGTAACTAATGAACTTACCCTCTGCAGCAGAGGTAACTCTGGGTCTTCCATTCCTGTGGTGGTCCTCATGAGATCCAGTTTCATCATAGTTCTTGATGGTTTTTGCGACTGCACTTGAAGAAACTTTCAAAGTTCTTGAAATTTTACGTATTGACTGACCTTCATGTCTTTTAGTAATGATGGACTGTCGTTTCTCTTTGCTTATTTGAGCTGTTCTTGCCATAATATGGACTTGGTCTTTCAGCAAATAGGGCTATCTTCTGTATACCCCCCTCCCCTTGTCACAACACAACTGATTAGCTCAAATGCATTGAGAAGGAAAGAAATACCACAAATTATATTTGAAAGCGGCACACCTAATAATTTAAATGCTTTCCAGGTGACTACCTCATGAAGCTGGTTGAGAGAATGCTAAGAGTGTGCAAAGTTGTCATCAAGGCAAAGGGTGGCTATTTAAAGAATCTCAAATATAACATATATTTGGATTTGTTTAACACTTTTTTGGTTACTACATGATTCCATATGTGTCATTCATAGTTCTGATGTCTTCACTATTATTCCACAATGTAGAAAATAGTAAAAATAAAGAAAAACCCTTTAATGAGTAGGTTTTCTAAAACTTTTGACCGGTAGTGTGTGTGTGTGTGTATATATATATATATATATATATATATATATATATATCCCATTCGTCCTTGATCACTCAACTGTGGTTGGGGTACCATATATATCTATATCCGATTCCTCCTTCCTTTGCAAACTGTTGGAGCGAAGGCCCTGTGCACAATCTACAGCCAAACAATAACTTCTCTGAAAGAGGTTTAAAACTTTTATAAAGTAAAAAATTATTCCAATTTATTTCTGAGATTGTACAAAACTAGTTATATCCATTTAGGGGACCGTTTAGGCTTGAGAGCATCCCCAGAGTCAAATGCACTGTATATATTATACTTAATGAAGCATTATACTTGTTCAGCACATCGACATTCAATCATACTTTTATTTTACCTTTATTTAACTAGGCAAGTCAGTTAAGAACAAATTCTTATTTTCAATGACAGCCTAGGAACAGTGGGTTAACTACCTGTTCAGGGGCAGAATGACAGATTTGTACCTTGTCAGCTCAGGGGTTTGAACTTGCAACCTTCCAGGTACTAGTCCAATGCTTTAACCACTAGGCTACCCTGCCGCCCCCATACTGTGTTAAATGCAAATGAAATGAAAGTCAAAAAGATATTACAGGGTACATGCTGTGACCTGGTGGTTTGGGTGTCACCCTGACAGCAGTGACATCAGATGCCCTCTGCAGTATAAAACCCTGGTGAGGAGGCAGTGTCATGTCAGATGCCCTCTGCAGTATAAAACCCTGGGGAGGAGGCAGTGTCATGTCAGATGCCCTTGTGTGTTAGCAGTCTCTAGCTCGCTCATCATGCGTGAAATTGTACATCTACAGATTGGACAGTGTGGAAATCAGATAGGCTCTAAGGTAAATTTACTGTTTACTATTGAAATGAGTTAAATGTGTTTTTATTCACTGAAGGGTTGATAAATTAACAGTTTTATATTCAAAGGGGTTAAATGTATTTTTTATTCACCAAAGGGTTGATAAATTAAATGTTGTATATTCAAATGGGTTAAATTGGTTTTTTACTCACTGAAAGGTTGAAAAATGAACTGTTTTATATTCAGATGGATTAAATGTGTTTCTTAAACACTATAATGCTTTAGCTCTATGCTTATCTTGATTCCAATCACAGTATATATATACTACCGCAAAAACTATATATATATATATATCTATATATATATATATATATACTTCAAATGCAAATGCAGTATATATACTTCCACTAGAAATAAAATAGATATACTTCTACTGCAAATACAATATATATATATATATATAGGAAATACAAATACAGTATATATACTTCCACTGAAAATACAATATATATATATATATACTTCCACTGAAAATACAATATATATATATTTTATTTACATGCAATGAGACTTAGAAACTGGTACAGTAGGGTATGTTACTTGATGATAATGTTGATGCCTTTCATATACTATTCAGAGTAGTAAAGCACAACATACCTATACATGTAAACCAATTGGCATTCTCTTTAGTATAATATATATATATATATATATATATATATATTTCATGTTTGAAATAGTGTATATTGAGTTATTGGGTGCTGGCACGTTGCCTGCTGTGGCGGTTGTTGAGTGTGAGTGACAGGGAGTTCCCCAAAGGGCTCTCTGCTTAGAGATAAGAAGGAAGTCGCAGAAGGCTGGTACATTGAAGGGTGGGACATGTTTATCATGGCTGCTGCTGAGGACAAGCAAGAGCAACTGTATGATGTGTTCGATTTTCGCTACAGTTCACCACTATGGACGGCTCACACTTCATCATAATGTGTGTATTGGGGCATCTGTTGGGGTCTGGGGGAGTTATCATTAGAGCCTGAGGTTTTCCTGGCCTTTTGACCTGTTGAGTTGTCCCTGGTTCTGTGTTTTAGCTTTACTTTTGTATCAATGTCTTCACATCTATCCATCATGTCTTTACAGTTTTGGGAGGTGATCAGCGAGGAGCATGGAATCAGTGCTACAGGAATGTATGAGGGGGATGATCCTCTTCAGCTGGAGAGGCTCAACGTCTACTTCAACGAGGCAAATGGTAAGAAAAATGGATACAGTATTGAAAAATGAAGAGCGTTCTTCAGTCCACAGGACTATCAAGATATATTATCGCAAATCATTTATTACATGTTAATTTGTTCTTCCAGGTGGTAAATATGTTCCCCGGGGCCTGCTCCTTGACCTAGAACCAGGGACCATGGACAGTGTCAGGGGTAGCCGCATAGGAGCTCTCTTCAGGCCAGATAACTTTATACATGGTGAGAGTAACTGTACATCTGATCAAAGTTATTGATGACAGAAACGGTAGATCTAATCAAAGTTATTGATGACAGAAACGGTAGATCTAATCAAAGTTATTGATGACAGAAACGGTAGATCTAATCAAAGTTATTAATGACAGAAACGGTACATCTAATCAAAGTTATTAATGACAGAAACGGTACATCTAATCAAAGTTATTAATGACAGAAACGGTACATCTAATCAAAGTTATTGATGATGATGGAAACTCAATAATGATACTCTTTTGACACTATTGTAATATGCATACTGTATCTTAAAGGGATATTTAACTTTTTTACATTTAAAGTGGCACTCCAGTCTCCTTTTCAACTCATTTAACACATGATTAACTTCACAAAAGGCACATCTCAATAGGTGGTCCGGGTCAGTATTAGGTTCCTTTATTGTTCCTCAAGGGGGGAGGCCGATGACATCACAGATTCCTGTCAGACCAACTCCTTGAATGCACTAAACCTTGAAGGTTGCAGTTGTGCATATTTTACTGTATTTATATTTGGGATATATCGCTTTTCTTGGGATATCGCAGTAAATGTTCAGAAATCGCTGGAGAACTTCCTTATTTACAATGTAAGTTAGTTGCACTAACATGATGGGCACAATTATCTTTCTGCCGGTTTCTATGAAATAGGAAACTCTGGTGCTGGGAACAACTGGGCCAAGGGCCACTATACAGAGGGAGCAGAGCTTGTGGACACCGTGATTGACAGGGTGCGTCAGGAGAGCGAGGGATGCGACTGCCTTCAGGGCTTCCAGTTTGTCCACTCCCTAGGTGGCGGGACGGGGTCCGGCATGGGCACCCTCATCATCAACAAGATCCGTGAGGAGTACCCCGATCGCATCATGACCAGCTTCAGTGTCCTGCCCTCGCCCAAGGTGTCAGACGTTGTGGTGGAGCCCTACAATGCCACGCTGTCCATCCACCAGCTCCTAGAGAACACGGATGAGACCTTCTGCATCGACAACGAGGCTCTCTATGACATCTGCTTCCGTACGTTGAAGCTCACTAACCCGACCTACGGTGACCTGAACCACCTGGTGTGCATGACCATGAGCGGAGTCACGACCTCCCTGAGGTTCCCAGGCCAGCTCAACGCCGATCTGAGGAAGTTAGCTGTCAACATGGTGCCCTTTCCTCGCCTCCACTTCTTCATGTCGGGCTTTGCACCTCTCACAGCTCGCGGCAGCCAGAAGTACCGCACCCTCTCCGTGCCCGAGCTCACCCAGCAGATGTTTGATGCCCGTAATATGATGACCGCCTGCGATCCCCGAAGAGGGCGCTATCTGACCGTGGCTGGGATGTTCCGTGGTAAGATGTCCACCAAGGAAGTGGACGAGCAGATGCTGATGATGCAACAGAGGAACAGCAACTACTTTGTGGACTGGATCCCTCACAACTGTAAAGTATCTGTATGTGACATCCCACCTCGGGGGCTCACAATGGCTTCCACCTTCATTGGCAACAACACGGCCATTCAGGAGATCTTCCGTCGCGTAGGAGACCAGTTCTCGCTCATGTTCAGGCGCAAGGCCTTCCTGCACTGGTACACTGGCGAGGGCATGGACGAGATGGAGTTCACAGAGGCAGAGAACAATCTGAATGACCTGGTGTCCGAGTACCAGCAGTACCAGGATGCCAAGGCTGACGAGGAGGGTTGGGGGCCCGAGGAGGTGGCTGAGGAAGAGTCGGCTTCACCGGCTGCAACGAGAGTTCAGAGTACGGAAGTTACGACGATGGAGACTGTGGCAGAGACTATTGAAACCATTGAGACTATAGCTGAGTAGATGTGGCATCATATGTTGTGTGGAATAATCATATTGTCACTGTCTTCTCGGTTCTGAGCAGCAAGGCTGTGTCTGGAAGCTTCAACAAGAGTTTTTCCTGATAGTTTATAACAAGGGCCCAGGGTTTTTCCAGGTCAGGTCATGAGGTCAGGGAAAACTTCTGGCCCTACTCTAGTATTTGAGTCATAGTGTCCAAAGGAGATATCAGGATAATTGCCTGTTTAATGAAATGTACAGTGTGGTAATAGAGAGAGTTAATTCAGTGTCAATTGCCTGCATTTGTATACTGATGTAGGCCTATTTGATGTTTTTTATGAAACTGAATAGATCAGGAAAGAATCTGTCTGACAAATATAGATAACAAATTATGTCAATGTTGTAATGTAGACTACCGGATTTCCCAAACTTGATTGAGATCATATGCAAATTTTAAAAAGCTGTATTTAAAAGGGGAGTATAATGTTCTATTTGTTAATTATTTTGTGCCTCAGCAATTTTAGCAATGTATTCAGTGTGATATTGTGAACCATTTGTATTATATTATTAAAATTCTCCATTATAACAATAGTTCTCTGTGTGCTTAATTTGTGTGGATCTTCCAAGTTCAAACATTATTGTCAATGAACAATGTCCTAGGCCTGGTTTTAAAGCCCCATAAACGCTACAACAACATACAGTAGCTAGAACTCAGTCAGTGAGGACAGTTGGCACATAATTGCCTCCCACTCCTCCCATCTGACAGAGAGAGATTACTTGTGACTGTCTCTGTCCAGTTTGATAAGACCATTTGACAAGGCAGCGGAATTCCCCCTTTTTGTACAGTGATAATATGCTCAGATCAGGCTGAAAGACCCATGAACTGTACCACCTGAAGACAGAGACTAATCTATGGACTAAAGGCCATTGTAGCCTCAGTGGAGGCTGCTGAGGGGAGGACAGCTCATAATAATGGCTGGAATGGACCAAACGGAATGGCATCAAACACATGGAAACCATGGTGTTGATGTTTTGCTAACATTCCAACTATTCCTCTCCAGCCATTACCACGAGCCCGTTCTCCCCAATTAAGGTACCACCAACCAACCTCATGTGATAGGAATGTAGCTTAGAAGGAAATTATATAATCCATACCAGAGGATAATGACCTAGCATTCAGTCATCTCTGCAGTAGCTCTGTACTCAGAGGACACCACATCCAAGACCATGTTTACTCAGGATCAAGGTTGGACACACATTGAGTGATTAGTTATGTAACCTCACTGAAGGGGATAAATGTAAACATTGTCCAGTTGTTTTTACTATACTGTGATCCTATGTGGAAAGTGGAATAGTCTAGAGGACGTGTCAAACACATCCCAAGGTGGGCCGAGTGTCTGCAGTGTTTTCCCTGCTCCCTTGTACTTGATCAATGAATTAAGGTCACTAATGAGTAAATAACTCCACTCACTGGTTGTCTAGGTCTTAATTGAAAGGAAAAACCAAAAACCTGCAGACACTAGGTCCTCCATGGAAGGAGTTTGACACCGCTGAGCTAGAGGATAGAGCTCCTATTTAGGAGAGAAAGCAAATCATCGTTGAAAAACATTACTATTAATATGTGTTTATTTATTCAATTAATAAAAATGGATTCAACAGTAAGTCTACCTCATAGGACGTTATTCAAATGTGCGTTTGATATAAAGAACATGCACACGCCAACATGCCAAAACTTGTGCCTGCCAGAAGAACATCCTGTCTAGTAGGCGCGTGCGTTTTGTTTTCCACTTCGTCTGTGCGTTGTCGACCGCTGTCAATCAACGCAGGGGAATGCGGCGGAAGTGCGCCACACAAACATATGTCCCATGACTGCGCGTCGTAGGTGGTGGGGGGGGTTTGCGCTGGGTCTTTTCTGAAGGTGGACGGTTTTCCCAACAGTGTGACTGCAATCACCGGCTGATTCACTCCTAAGCTTCCCATCTCACCGACCATGAAGATCTGGACATCGGAACACATTTTCAAGTGAGTAGACAGATTTCTATCTATTCATTGATTTGTTCGTGTTGTTTCGCTTAGTATCCGATTTTGTCTTGAATTAACTGATTTAAGAATTCAACTTCACGATTTGTAACTTGGATCCCATGTGGATTTGGGTTTAGTCAGCAAAAGTTAACTAGCTAGTTATTTCAATGACTGTGAGAATCCTGGCCCTGGCAGTTTGTATCAGTTAAACAGCATCTGAATATTTTAACTCAGCAGCTTCTAGCGGTCAGTGTCAGATTGCAGCGGAATTGCGTAACCAGCTCGTCGTAGTAGCAACCTTTCCCCTAGTAGTTGATGCGTCACACCGCAAACACATGGCTTCTGCCTCCTCCAATGCAACCTAGATTCTTCATCGAGAAAGAATCAATCCGTGGATACATTTAGGCTATTTTACAAGTCAAAGCACCAGTTTAAAAAAACAAGGATGACACTCAGCTGCTATGTAGACAGAGTTGAATTAAACCAGTGAGGTTTTAAACTTCCATATCTCTTATCAGAGCATGTTACCCCCTGTCCTGCTCACTGCATCGATGAATAATAATCAACTCGTAGAGGCTGTGGCACAGAAATAGACGAATGCTCATAGCGCTAAACGGCACCTGTTTCATCCACACAAGTGTTTAAATAAATATAGGTATTGTCATGAATTGCACTTGTGATTTCAACTTCAATGTTAAAGTGTGTGTGTGTCTTATTATCCATGTATTTCAGTGTCTGACTACCATGTGGATATCAGTAAAAACGTGCGTAATATAAATTTGAATGCTGATAACAAACTCTTTCTCCTGTCCACAGCCATCCTTGGGAGACAGTCACCAAGGCTGCGATGCAGAAGTACCCCAACCCCATGAACCCCAGTGTGTTTGGGGTGGATGTGTTGGACCGTAGTGTGGACTCACGGGGACGCCTGCACAGCAACCGGCTGCTGAGCGCTGAGTGGGGCCTACCCTCCATCGTCAAGTCGGTAAGTGTTGTTGTTATTTTTGATAGAAATTCAAACACGTAGAAGTATACAGGCTCTATATAGATCAGAATGAAAGACAGGATCTATCACAGTAGATTCTACTTTAGCAACATAACAGTAAGCAGTCTGGGTGTCATACTAGCCTTTTCGTTCAGCATTTTCTCTGCAATATTCCTAGAAATAGAAAATCAAATGTTTATCGTGCAAATACGTCACGCTTCATAAAATGAAAGTACAGCAAGACGGTATCTTTGAACTTTTGACCTGCTGTTTCAAACCTTTCAACTGCTGTGTGGAAAAAAAATGTGGGGTGTCATGGTTTGAGACTCCTACCTGGTAGACTGCTCCTAGTACCCCCAGCTTCAGTGTTACTCGAGTTCATAGCCTAGCTTCACAGCCATATCTCGGTTACACATTCTCACACACTCTGCGTCAGGCCAGGCAATGCCTCTTCCATTACGCAGTAGTTGACCTTGGCCCCCAATACTCCCAGCCGTAGGGTGCTATTCCTGGACGTGGGGGGGGTAAGAGTAGCAGGCTCGCTGCCCACCGCTAGCCGTGGCACGAGACTGCATTGCTCTATGTCTGGCACATGCTGTCCTGAACAAGCTGGTACCATTCCTGTTCCTAGTATCCTGTCCTGGCAGTACAGAGCTACCCCTATAAAACACAATCCTGTCTGCTCAGTACAGAACTGTCCCTATAAAACACAACCCTCTTATCAGTGATGCAACAGGCAGACCTCGACCTATGCTGCCAGGGGCCTGCTGTAACAGGTGGAAGGAGGGGCCTGCTGTAACAGGTGGAAGGAGGGGCCTGCTGTAACAGGTGGAAGGTGGAAGGAGGGGCCTGCTGTAACAGGTGGAAGGAGGGGCCTGCTGGGTGGAAGGAGGGGCCTGCTGTAACAGGTGGAAGGAGGGGCCTGCTGTAACAGGTGGAAGGAGGGGCCTGCTGTAACAGGTGGAAGGAGGGGCCTGCTGTAACAGGTGGAAGGAGGGGCCTGCTGTAACAGGTGGAAGGAGGGGCCTGCTGTAACAGGTGGAAGGAGGGGCCTGCTGTAACAGGTGGAAGGAGGGGCCTGCTGTAACAGGTGGAAGGAGGGGCTGCTTTGAATGGTTTCCAGTCTCATCACCATGTTCTTGTCTGGTGTCGCTATTAAACACTGTCTGGAATTAGTTTACTCTTTGCTGCATATGCAAATTGCCACAAGATTACAGTTACGACTACAAAGGATTTGTAAAAGATTAGGCGATTAATTTCATCTTAATTTATTGACCAGGTAGACTAACTTCAGTTTTAAAATGACAGTTCATACACATCTTATTCTTCAGTTTTTTGGGGGCAAATATTCCTATTATTTTTCCTTTGAAATGAGGTCATCTCCAGAGCTCTGATCTGACCCATAGTCTAGTACTATGGAAGCATTAATCACTGTGCTCCTCCCTTGCCTTGTCCTTTAATCTTAGCCCCCAGAAACTGGTGCTGTGACGAGAGCCTACTCAACTCTGCCTTTTGGTTTGGATCCTGGGAGGGAAGGTCGGCAGAGTCCTT
Source organism: Oncorhynchus tshawytscha (assembly GCF_018296145.1). Taxonomy (NCBI): domain Eukaryota; kingdom Metazoa; phylum Chordata; class Actinopteri; order Salmoniformes; family Salmonidae; genus Oncorhynchus; species Oncorhynchus tshawytscha. The sequence continues at coordinate 11,191,895 of NC_056430.1, read as the reverse complement.
TGACAGTCTTGCTCCTCCACCGGCCAAATCATTGACAGGACACTGTCTCCTGGGCTTTAATTCAAAAAGTCTCTCATAGTAGGAGTGCTGATCTAGGATCAGATTGTCCTTATACTTCAATCAATCAATCAAATGTATTTATAAAGCCCTTCTTACATCAGCTGATGTCACAAAGTGCTGTATAGAAACCCAGCCTAAAACCCCAAACAGCAAGCAATGCAGGTGTAGAAGCACGGTGGCTAGGAAAAACTCCCTAGAAAGGCAGGAACCTAGGAAGAAACCTAGAGAGGAACCAGGCTCTGAGGGGTGGCCAATCCTCTTCTGGCTGTGCTGGGTGGAGACTATAACAACATGGCCAAGATGTTCAAATGTTCATAAATGACCAGCAGGGTCAAATAATAATAATCACAGTGGTTGTCGAGGGTGCAACAGGTCAGCACCTCAGGAGTAAATGCCAGTTGGCTTTTCATAGCCGATCATTGAGAGTATCTCTACCGCTCTTGCTGTCTCTAGAGAGTTGAAAACAGCAGGTCTGGGACATGGTAGCACGTCCGGTGAACAGGTCAGGGTTCTATAGCCGCAGGCAGAACAGTTGAAACTGGAGCAGCAGCACAGCCAGGTGGACTGGGGACAGCAAGTAGTCATCATTCCAGGTAGTCCTGAGGCATGGTCCTAGGGCTCAGGTCCTCCGAGAGAGAGAAAGAGAGAGAGCGTACTTAAATTCACACAGGGGACAGAATAAATACTCCAGATATAACAGACTGACCCTAGCCCCCCGACACAAACTATTGCAGCATAAATACTGGAGGCTGAGACAAGAGGGGTCGGGAGAGACTGTGGCCCCGTCCGATGATACCCCCAGACAGTGACAAACAGGCAGGACATCTAATTTATTATGATCTGAAAAGTAAAAGTGATCCTAGATTAACTCTACTACCCAGACTTTGTGTAGATTGGGGCACGTGGTCACAAAAAGTCTGGGTAGCAGTGATATTAATAGCAATTGTGTAGATTGGGGCAGGCGGTCACAAAATTGCTATTAATATCACTGCTAAGTCCTTTAAATATATATATTTTTAAAGTCTAGCACATAAACCGGCCAAAATCACTCAGAGGGCATTGACATCGTCGGAGAATCTCTGAGACAGAAAATATGACCGACCTTTAGAAAATAACAATATTATAAATGAGTGGACTGCTGAGTGGAGGCCAAGTGTACAGTATATTACTGAGAAACCAGATTAACCAATCTGTTAGATCCAGCACTGACTTGTCCACAGACATGTCCTATATACCTAACTAGTGCACAAAGGAAACCGTCTGATACATGTGTTCCTACTGGCTAGGCCGTTGAGATCAGTGCAGGATGGACACTGTGCTCCGTCAGGACATTTGAATGACACTAAAACAGGGCCGGGTCTGGTGCTTTGATCATGTGGGTTCTGTTCTCTCTCATTCCAGATCATTGGCAGAACACAGACGTGCACATACATTCAGGAGCATTCTGTAGTGGACCCCATTGAGAAGACATTCTGGCTTCAATCTTCAAACGTGAGTTCTGAAACTTTTTATGGTTTCAGCATAATGTTGTATATAATACTTGTTGACATTGAGACATACACTGAGTGTACAAAACATTAGGAACACCTGCTCTTTCCATGACAGACTGATCAGGTGAAAGCTATGATCCCTTATTGATGTCACCTGTTAAATCCACTTTAAATCAGTGTAGATGAAGGGGAGGAGACGGGTTAAAGAAGGATTTTTAAGCCTTGAGACAATTGAGACATGGATTGTGTGTGTGTGCCATTCAGAGAGTGAACGGGCAAGACAAAATATTGAAGTGCCTTTGAACAGGGATGGCAGTAGGTGCCAGGCGCACCGGCTTGTGTCAAGAACTGCAACGCTGCTGGGTTTTTCACGCTCAACAGTTTCCCGTCTGTATCAAGAATAGTCCACCACTCAAAAGACATCCAGCCAACTTGACACAACTGTAGGAAGCATTGGAGTCAACATGGGCCAGCATCCCTGTGGAACGCTTTCGACACCTTGTAGAGTCCATGCTGTTCTGAAAAGGGGGTGGGGGGTGCAACTCAATATTAGGAAGGTGTTCTTAGTGTTTTGTACACTCAGTATACATATAAAGTGGGAAACAGGATGTAAACATTATTAGAGTTACCAGTGTTCAGTGACTATGTACCGTTCAAAAGTTTGGGTCACTAAGAAATGTCCTTGTTTTTGAAAGAAAAGCAAAACATTTTGTCCATTTTAAATATTAAATTGATCAGAAATAGTGTAGACATTGTTAATGTTGTAAATGACTATTGTAGTTGGAAACGGCTGATTTTTAATGGAATATCTACATAGGTGTACAGAGGCCCACTATCAGCAAACATCACTCCTGTGTTCCAATGGCACATTTTGTTAGCTAATCCTAGTTTATCATTTTAAAAGGTTAATTGATCATTATAAAACCCTTTGCAATTATGTTAGCACTGCTGAAAACTGTTGTTCTGATTAAAGAAGTAATAAAACTGTCCTTCTTTAGACTAGTTGAGTATCTGGAGCATCAGCATTTGTGGGTTCGATTACAGGCTCAAAATGGCCACCAACAAAGAACTTTCTTCTGAAACTCGTCAGTCTATTCTTGTTCTGAAAAATGAAGGCTATTCCATGCGAGAAATTGGCAAGAAACTGAATATCTCATACAATGCTGTGTACTACTCCCGTCACAGAACAGCGCAAACTGTCTCTAGCCAGAATAGAAAGATGAGTGGGAGGCCCCGGTGCACAACTGAGCAAGAGGACAAGTACATTAGACTGTCTTTCTCAAACCAGAAGCCTCACAAGTCGTCAACTGGTAGCTTCATTAAATAGTACCCACAGAACACCAGTCTCAACAGTGAAGAGGCGACTCCGGGATGCTGGCCTTCTAGGCAGAGTTCCTATGTCCAGTGTCTGTTATTTTGCCCATATTAATATTTTATTTTTATTGGCCAGTCTGAGATATGGCAGCAGTTCAGGGCAAGCTACTTGGTGGAGGCTGGATTAGTGGTGACTGTTTAGCCTCAATAGAAGCTGTTTCTCACAATCTCATTCCCAGGTGGGTAGGGGGGGGTGCAACTCAATATTACCAAGGTGTTCTTAAAATGTTGTATACTCAGTGTACATCTTTCGTAGGTGGCATGTTGTAAGACCTATAGCCTGGCTGTTGCATTAATTTGTTACAAGACCAGTCATTTAACCATTTACAAAACATGCTGTGTTGAAGAACCTGAAACTCTGGAAGCTGTCCTGGTCTCATTTCCAATAGCAGATGATTGTGTCTGAGAACTCAGGAACCCTGAATGTAATGAGCCAAATGGTTTGATATTTATGGAAGGTCTACCTTGTTCTGTACTGAACAAAAAATATAAGCGCATCATACAACAATTTCTATGATTTTACTGAGTTACAGTTCATATAAGGAAATTAGTCAATTGAAATAAATTCATTAGGCCCTAATCTATGGATTTCACATGACTGGGCAGGGGTGGCCCACCCACTGGGGAGCCAAACCCACCCACTGCGGAGCCAAACCCACCCACTGGGGTGCCAGGCCCAGCTAATCAGAAAGAGTTTCTCCCCACAAAAGGGCTTTATTACAGACCGAAATGCTGTTCTGACGATCCCGCAGGTGAAGAAGACTGATTCGGAGGTCCTGGGCTGGCGTGGTTACACGTGGTCTGCAGTTGTGAGGCCAGTTGGACGTACTGCCAAATTCTCTAAAACAACGTTGGAGGCGGTTTATGGTAGAGAAATTAACATTCAATTCTCTGGCAACAGCTCTGGTGGACATTCCGACAGTCAGCATGACAATTGCATGCTCCCTCAAAACATCTGTGGCATTGTGTTGTGACAAAACTGCACATTTTAGAGTGGCCTTTTATTGTCCCCAGCACAAGGTGCACCTGTGTAATGATCATGCTTTTTAATCAGCTTCTTGACATGCCACATCTGTCAAGTGGATGGATTATCTTGGCAAAGGAGAAAAGCTCTCTAACAGGGAGGTAAACAAATTTGTGCACAAAAATAAGAGAAATAAGGTTTTTGTGCGTATGGAACATTTCTGGGATATTTTATTTCAGCTCATGAAACATGGGACCAACACTTTACAATTTGCGTTTATATTTTTTGTTCAGTATAGTTCACAGTAATTTAGAGTGAATGTGTATATTCCATTAAACTCCCGAACGTCTCTAATGCTGTCTGCCTCTATGATTCTCTCTGCAGATCACATTCACTAACATGGTGTCAGTGGATGAGAAGCTTACATACAGACCACATCCTGATGACGCAGAGAAGTAAGTACAGTCAAACCAAGGAAGGCTTTACTAACTTTGTTCCATGCTTACAGTGTATCAGGGGCTACTTAAAATGGGAGATTTCGATCTCCAATGTCACTTCCCTGGTTAAATAAAGGATAAATGCATTACATGAATATATATTTATTTTTTTAGACAAATTCTCCACTCTTGTCTGTGCAGGACGATATTGACTCAAGAAGCTCTCATCTCAGTCAAAGGGGTTAGTCTGAGTAGCTACCTGGAGGGAGTTATGGCTAGCACCATCTCTGCAAACGCAGGCAAGGTACGTGATCTCGGTCTTCACCTCACCTACTCAGATGGCTGGTTAGAGGAACACTTGTATTTTCATGTAGTTTGAAAAAAACTCATGATGTCCATGATAGCTTGGTCTCAGATCTCTTCGTGCTGTATAGCCTACACCTTTTCTCGTGTTTGGCATGACAACTTCCATCGGAGCTATACAACACAACCAGATCCGGGACCAGGCTATGTCCTTTTGAAATCTGAGATAATTTATATTGTTTCAAATATATATATATTTAAAAAAATGCAACTTCTAATTTGTCTCCTCTTCCTCCATCAGGGTCGTGAGGCGATGGAGTGGGTGATCAGGAAGCTAAATGCAGAGATCGAAGAGCTGGCAGCCGCCGCCCGCGGCACCATAAGGCCTCCCATGGCTGCTGCTATGACTTCCGAGAAATGATACCTCTAAGTTCCCAGCGACCAGCCTGGGGACATTGTTCTTCTCCTGCGTCAGAACAGACTCCACCTCCCTTTAGACTGGTCTGATTCTCATCAACTGGACAGGAATCAGATCTACAAGTTTGATTACAATTCAAGTACTGTATTTATTGTTATTATTTAAGTACTAACTGAAATGAAGGGAACAACGGTAATCCTAGTATATATATATATATATATATATTTAAAAAAAAAAAAAACATTTTATAGGCGAGGAGCATCTCAAATGCCGTGTCTGTTGGAGTAGAATCTAAATATTCTCAGTTGCTCTGTGCCCAAGTTTGAGACTAGAGCAGGTCATGTTATCAGCATGCAGTAGTACTATAGCCTCAGGGACCGTGTCAAATATAGAGGACGGTTCAGCGAGTAACAACTTGGTTCTGCACCGATCTTGTTGGACTGTGCTAGCCTGGTGCCAGAGTTGGCAAGAGATCACAAACCGATCTGGGACCAGGCTAAGACCGTATCAGAGGTTATTGAATAAATCCTGGGGATGCAATCACCTATAACAGACAGAACAAGAACAGTTTCAACATGCTGCATTTTAATACCATCTTCCCTGCGCAAAGCTGAACCTAAATTAAGAATGGTAAGGCGTGGTTGGGGTTTTCATACTTGACAGTGACATATATTTATTGAGTGAAATCACTAACAAGGGGGGGAGTAAAATGTGACTTTGGGAAGAATTAACAGATAAGAAACCTCACAAAATTTTACTAATGGATTGTTCTTCGGTGCCTCAAGTCTGACCCTCTGCCAGCACAAAATGTCTGTGTTCTCAGTGTTATGACCCCAACAATGAATGCATTTTCTAACGCACATACTGTACAGAAGAGAGGGGTCATGCTCCGGGCCCTCCAGTAATATTCTGCATTCTCTCCCAAGAGTGAAACTAAGTATTTAAATAATATAAAATAAGTGTTTTGGTTAAATGTTCTGTACTGCTATAGCCTCCAGTATGTTAAGGAAATGTCTATGTTTGACGTATGGAGAGAATATATTATTTATTTGATGTATATAGAGAGATGAATGTGTTTTTAATTTGGTTGTAAACAATGGTACTTGTCAGTGGTACTTACTACCTGGGATGTCCAGTATATATTCTAGATCATAACCCTGAGGAGATCAAATGCCTCTGCTACCAACTCTAAGGGACGGTTTCCTGTACGCAGATCAAGCTTAACACTGGACTATTGATATGTTGTGTTTTTAATCCAGGACTAGGTGTAATCTGTGCAAACCTGACCAGAATGTTTTGTCTTGTGTCTATGGTGAAAACTTGTGTTGTCAAGGAAAGAAAGATGCTACAGTCAGTACGTGTGATGTATGCATTCCAAAAACCATGCCAGTTTGCTTTCTCAATACAATTGTGTTATGTTGCCAGAGTCAGTTCTAATATGCTTTAAAGTGGTAATGTCAAATATTCCTGGTTTGTTAATGAATGTTCTGTTCTGACATGGCCTGATGTTAGAACAAAGGGACATGTTGATCGTTCTAACATGTAAGGAGGAATTTTGTGGGTGTTTTTAAAAAATATATTTATTTTTTTACCCATATTTAGAATAAAAGAACTTAACTCTACACCTGCACAACAATAAAACTCAGTTGGTGCTGAAGTCATAATGGATTCGAATGCTTCTGTAAACTCAAGTTCCAAATGGTCAAACAGAAATGGAGACCAGGCATGTTGGTTTACGTGAAAGAAATAAAGTCCTCTAAAATATGTTTGCTTTTACATGTTGTTGTTTGAGCTCAGATAAGCAATTTAAATGTCTATGATTGTAGCTACATACATTTTAATTCTCTACTTTGACAAAGATTTGTGGAATAGGGTTTTATGGCAAAGCTGTCTGCACTATTCTGAGACCTGTGTATTTTGAGCAGCCAATATGCCTGCATTTTTTTTTAGGGGGGGAAAAGAGGTTGAGATGGCGGCAGAAGATGCCCTACCACAGCTCTAGGATCAGATTACCCAACGCCCAAATCCTATCCTTGAGTTAATTGATGTACTTTTCCTTTCCAAGGCTGCAAACCGCCAAGTCTAAGGGTAGAGCTCGAATAAATTCAAGCCCCTTGGGTGCTGCCATAGTTACACTAGAAGTGCCCTTCCAAGAAGGCTCAAGGTCAATGGCCACAGATAAAATGACATTTGATTGGACTGATCATGTCAACATCATACTTTCAAAATCTTAGCTAACAGTCCTCATGAATCAAGTTGACAATCTACTGGCAAATCCTTTTTAATCCTTGTCATATGAAGAGAAATTACAGATAAAATGTATCGGTGCTCATTGGACATTAACATTACACAAGTTGGAAATCGCAAATTCAACAAGTGGTTTGGAAGGAGTCCGTGGCTAACTGCAAGCATTGCAAAACAATCATTAGCCTGCTATTCAGTGGAGTGGCTTTGTGGTCTCAAGTATTTGATTAAGGGTCTCTTTTCCTAGTTTATAATGATAAACATTCAACATTGATGTCAGTGAAGCATGATTTGTGCCGCGCTCAAAACAACTTAACTCGGGAACTGCAAAATCAGACTAGTGAGTTCAAGACAACTGGGAACTTGGGAGAAAATGAGCTACGACTAGGAAAATATTTTTTGAACTTTCATCCAACTTGGAATTGTAAATCAGGAACACGGGCCTCTTTCTAGAGCTATGACCTGAAGATCACTGACGTCATCATGATTCAAGCTTTTCTCTCTCCCAGAGTTCCCAGTTGTCTTGAAAGCAGCATAAATCCAGAGAATGTCAGTCTTTGATGAAAGTTTTATGACAAAATTTGCCCATGAAGGACCGCCGTGCCACCTTCCTGTTCAAGTGAGCACAGCACAACAAGGTGAGTTCAAAAATGTATTTTATGCAGCTGCATAAATGATGTAATATGCCAGGGAGATATTTATACTGTAGCTAACAAAGTAACACTAAGTGTATGTTGTGTAGTAAGCTGTTACCAGCCCATGTGCCTCACCCTAATAATTTGGTCTATTTTCACCTCTTAATTTTGCCTACTGTTCTGACTTGGTGGTGCACATGTGGCTGTTTTAGAGAAATGTAAAAAACACATTTTGTAAGAGCTTTCATTGTCTTTTTATATGCCCCCTTCATTTATCCTAAGGTTCTGACTTGGTGTACAGGGAGAACACTAAGAACAGCCCATGTTCTGAATTCTGTCGCTGTACATTTCAAAAGTGCTGAACAAATAGTTATATTGACTACATCCGTCCTAGCTCGCTCATTAATGTCTTAATTGAAATTACTGATTGCCTCTTATCCGCTTGTCACCCCCTTATGCCATAGTTGTACATCTCAATTATCAGTAGAAACCATATTTGTCAGCCATATCATTTTTTTAAAGGCAGTAAATGAGGCTGAATGAACTGTTTTGCTGCCAGACAAGGTTCCTCTGATAGCCAGGTGTAGCAGTGCTAAGGTGTTGGGACATCTTTATATAGGCTCAAACAGTTTGTGGGCACCGTTATAGTGCAATTAATGTGTTGTTTAGTGTTGTGTAGTGGCTATGCTGGCATGCATCCCATATTATTTAATTTTGTTGCCCCACCAAGATTTACATACTAAAATCGCAACGGAACATGGCAAATAACCGGTTTATCAGTTTAGAGTGCGGCGCATCATCCCATGATATCCGTGAAGACTGCGCACATCAGAAATATCAATGAAATATTATAGTTCCTAAACATCACTTTCTATATTCCAATAAAAGAGTCATTTTATAGGCTGTGTTGCTTACCACGTTGTGTTGCTACCATGCTATGTTGTTGTATTAGTTCTCTCTTTATGTAGGTTTGTGTTGTCTCTCTTGTCGTGATGTGTGTTTTGTCCGGTATTTACATGTTATTTAATCCCAGCCTCCTTCCCCACAGGGTGTCTTTTGCGTTTGGTAGGCAGTCATTGTAAATAAGAATTTGTTCTTAACTGACTTGCCCAGTTAAATAAAGGTCAAATAAATGTAAGTGAATAAATAGGCATCAAGCTCATATCGGTCCTCTAGAACGCAGTCGTAATCTTCCTAGTAGGACTCCACAATAATGAGGTGGTGTGTATGTGGGTGCACATCCGTTTCAGCGTGTTTTGGGAGTCGAGCAAGAGTCGACTCTGTACGACTCCAACCACATGAGTCGGAGTCGACTCCAAAAATCCTGGAGTCGTGCACCGCTAGTGGTAACAAGTGGAAATCCATCTCATTATTACCATTGCCACTGAAATTCCCAGATTGCATTTCGAGTACCACGTTATGACGAAACCTGTGTTATCCAATGGTTATTTGGAAGAGGGTCGCCCGTCAACCAATCACAGACCTTAGAGTTTTTAAAGGCATTTAAAAGAGGGATGTTTGAAATTAAACAAGACGCAGTTAGCGAGCGATTGACTAGAGTGCAATGTGCATTTTATTTTTATTTTATTTACTTAGTTAGTTAAAACGCTAGTTATCCCAGATGAATTATTACTATAGCTACTAAACTCGTGGTCTGATAGCAAATATCGAAATACTATATAGAGTTAACGTTTGCTAGACGAGGTTTCTTTCGCTTGGAATCGACATCTCTGGTTTGTCTGACTTGCTAGCTAACGTTAACGAGTTGGCTAACCCGTCATCAGTGTGCAGAACTGAGACTCGGTTTGCTAGATTGGGGGTTTGGTGTCCAATATTCGTCAATACACGACGTGAGAGAAGTCACTGCTGTTTTTTTTTTTTTTGAACCGTCGTAAGCTAAGATTTCGGTAAGTTTTAGACCCCATAAACCAAATATGAAATATGGATGTTACTGAAGTTAACTAGCTAACGTTAGCTATCAATTAGCTAGCTTGCTAATTTTTCTTTTGGCTAACTTGGCTAAATGTGTTAACCACATTTTTTAAAATATATATATATATATTTCTACAGAATATGGATGCTGCTAGACTCAAGATGGCAAAGGACTCGAAGCTTCAAAGGCCTGTGTCTGAACACAAGGTCAGTTCTGCATTGTAGTTCACTGTTCACACTCTTTGTCATGGAGATCTACAGGATGTGACTTTAGTTATGAAGACAATCCTAACCCCGTTCATATCACATGATTCCAACTAACTAATGGTCAGTGTTGTGTAAACCACTCTTTGAAAATAACCAACTACAATTGACCAAGAAAGTACCCAATTAACTAATTCCAGTGTGAAGTAAGATGCACTAAATATACAATTGAAAGAAATCGATGTTACTTTAGCTAACGAAAGTTACTTTTTGAATGTGTTTAAAACTGATTTGCCTAGTTGACTAAAATACAAGTTGCTAGTTCACATCCAAACACACTTCGTGAGATTGTTACTGTAATCTGAAATGTCAGACTACAAATTGAAGGAACAGGTCACTTTGGACTCACATTTTAAGTGTAATTTGGTGTATAAAACACAATGTTTCAAGTGAGAATTAGGCAGGTTTGATGATGAAATATAAAGGGTTTTATTGCCTTCTGCACCTTTTATTTTTTACATTGAAGTAGTGTAGCTCCGGTAAGCAACACTGCTATATGTCAAAGTAGTGTAGGTAAAGGGGGTTACATAGTCAATTGTATGACTGAAATGAGTCTTCTGCATTTAACCCAACCTCTCTGGCTCCAAATCAATCAAAGTTAAGACATTTCTCATTTATACAGCCTGAATTTGAAATAATTGACTTAATCTCATGTGAAGTTACTTACAACCTCTTTATGTTTGGTAAAATGACTACTCAGGGCTGGGCTAAACGGATACCGACTGTATTGTTAAAGCCTGTGGGTGTTCCAAATAAGCCCACGTCCAGAAATCAGTTTAAATGTCCAAATGTTGAAGACTCATTTCTTATCTAAGCTTAACATCTAAAATGATTAAATTACTGTTTGTTATGTGACATTACTCATAACAGGGGTGTCTAATTTGTATCTGTAGACTTGACTAGTTGAATCAGGTGTGGTACTGCTTGGTTGGTTCAAAACCCTGCACCCTCACTATCCCTTTAAAACACCATGCACAAATTCTTTTGAAAGTGGGTTCACATTTGCAGTACTGTTAATTAGTAAAATGTGTTTTAAGCCTGATGTTGTATTGCAAAGGTAGCTGGACCAAAAAGGAATCACCTGAATGAATCACCTGAATGAAGGACAATGTCCTAACCACATGAGTAGTCCAATAGTCAACTTGTCCCTCGATTCCAATTTGTCCTCTACTTGTAGGTGTTCTATCCTTGAAATCCCTAAACTGTAATCTTAAGGGCATAACTGTAGCTTGAGCATCTTACTTAAATTAAATCTAAAGAAAATACATGACTGCTTAGGTTCACTGCATGTTAGGGATGTCAACACACGATCCCAATGTGTTTCTATGCAAACTGGGCTTAATGGGAACATGCTGGGCAACAATCGATTCATGGAAGAAAAGTACAGTGACATTTACTCTAAATATTTGGAAACCAATGTGCTGAGTTATAAACATGCACTACACTACAATATGCCAATTTAGTACTAAGACATGTGAGCTTAACTTATGGGAAAAAGGGGTACCTTCTAGCCTAGTGGTTAAAGTGTTGGCCTACTAACTGAAAGGTCAGCTCAGGAATTTGATCCAGCAACAAGGTAAAACATCTATGCCCCTGAGCAAGGCAATTAACCCACTGTTCCCTGGGTGCTGACGTTGCATAAGACAGCCCCCTGCACCTCTGATTCAGAGGTTGTGTTAATGAGGAAGAACCGTTTTAGTTGTACAACTGAACAGGGGCTGCCTTAACCGACATCCAAGTCTTTGGATCCCGGGGAACAGTGGGTTAACTGCTTTGCTCAGGGGCAGAACAGATTATTACTTTGTCGTCGTGGGGATTCAATCCAGCAACCTCAGTTACTGACCCAAAGCTCTAACCACTAGGGTTACCTGCTGTCCCTCAATAGGCAATAGATGCTAATTAATGCCCATGTAGTATAGCATGTGCATATCAACATTCATCTCTTCATTTTACATTACCTATGATCACTTGTCTGAGAATGTACAGAAAATATCTGGGAAGTGTAGCTGTTGCTATATAGATGTCTTGGACATTGGCCTCTGGTAGGAATATACACAACTGTGTAACATCTATGGATTGAACCACATGAATGATTGAAGGGGGCTGTAGGGTATAAAATATACCCTTATCTACTATAAACACTACCTAGAGTTGAAGTTAGTTCAAATAACACAACGCTAATTATGTTAGCGGCAGGTAGCCTAGTGGTTAGAGCGTTGGACTAGTAAAGGAAAGGTTGCAAGATCGAATCACTGAGCTGACAATGACAAGGTAAAAAAAAATCTGTCGTTCTGCCCCCTGAACAGGCAGTTAACCCACTGTTCCTAGGCCGTCATTGTAAGTAAGAATTTGTTCTTAACTGACTTGCCTGGTTCAATAAAAATGCAACATGTAGTTACTGCTCAGTTGAACTTGCTACATGTGTTGTGGATGGCCTTGTGGGACTCATTGGCCAGGCTACATTAGTACTGCTGTAACCAAAGAAACAGGAAACTGTCATCCTCCTAAATAGGATATATCATGGCTTGACCCAAACCATTGACTGCAGTATCTAGCATGCAACCAACTACTTTGTGTTTCATAAAGCAGTGTGCTGATTTCCTGTTGTCCTGCCTTAATAGTACTCGACTTCCCTCCCCTTATGTTTAGCTTACCAGTGATGGGCCGAAGCGTGTTCCCGTGTCCCAGTCGTCCAGTGGTCACAAACCTGTGGCCTACGCCACACCAGCCCAGCGCGTTCTCGGGCCGTCAAATGGGCCGCAGCGTATCCAGCGATCCATGACCCAGAAGCCGGAGACCACTGTCCCACACACCAAGAGCACGCAGCCGCAAGCTGGTTATCAGAATGTGAATCCTGTTCAACCCCAGCCTAAACCGCAGTCTCAAATACAGAGCCTCAAATCTGTTAAAGGGCCACCTCAAACCCAGACCCCCAGCCAGCCAAAAGTTCAGAGCCAGCCAAAGAACCACGCCAACGCTTCAACTCCAAGTTCTGAGCCAGCCAGAGCCACTGAACATTCCAAGCAGGAAAAGCCACAAAGTAAGAACAAATGTTTTCTAATGGTCAGATTGGTTTGGTAGCTTATTCCTTGGTCCACTCTTACAATTGTTTTGTTTGTTCAGATAAACCTACCAAGAGTGAATCCTCAACTGCTTCTTCAAAGTAAGTGCAGGTGGTTGACTGAACGTTGACTCTGACCTCAGCAGACCAGGTGCTATGACTCTGTTCTAATGTGACTGCTGTAGAATGGGTGCAATACACATCTGCGTTGTTACTGTGACGGTAATGGTGGCTCATCTTCCTATTGTAGGAAACGCTGGGCCCTGGAGAACTTTGACATTGGTCGTCCCTTAGGGAAGGGTAAGTTTGGCAACGTGTACCTGGCCAGGGAGCGCCAGACCATGTTCATCCTGGCCCTCAAGGTGCTCTTCAAGAAGCAGCTGGAGAAGGCCGGGGTGGAGCACCAGCTGCGGCGGGAAGTGGAGATCCAGTCACACCTCAGGTGGGTGCTGATAATGCTGACATTCAGATGGACTGACTGGTGGTTGCTAGGTCTGTTTTTAATGCTTTAGTCAACTTTTGTTGGGGCATAAGGAACATTCAAATTAATAAAACTCTTCAACAATTGAGCTTTACAGTACTCAGTCCTACAGACACAAGGCACTGCGTGGTTGGCTAATAGGATCAAATATTTTCTGTCCACCAGGCTAGTCCTAGTATCATTCCTGTGGATGCGTAACCCATCGGCTGTATTGTAAAACGTGATATTAATTCAGCTATTCTCTCTCTCAGGCACCCCAATATCCTGCGTCTTTATGGTTACTTCCACGACACGGCTCGTGTTTACCTCATCCTGGAGTTTGCTCCTAAAGGGGAACTGTACAGTGAGCTGCAACGATGCGGAAGCTTTGATGAACAAAGGAGTGCCACGGTAAGAGGAATTAGTTGTGTAGTTATTTATTGTTTACTTGGAGAATAGTTTGGCCTGTGACTAGTTTATGGAATTATTTGAAATGTGGCCTGCGCTGGGCATAACGACAACCACGAACATGGCACTAGTAATACCATAACTATGACCTTTTTATTGGTTTAGGCTAGGCATGGGCAGTTTCCTGCACAATAATGATTCTTAAGGTCTGCAACCACAGCTGTTCTGTTTGCCTGTAGGACACTCAGGGGACTGAGTTGCAGCGATCTAAATATCAAGATGAACTTGAGTGTCTTTGCTTTCCTGAGTGTTCCGTTACCTTGACACTTCTCAATCACTTCAAAGCCTACAATCATTTGACTTCAAATGAGTCCTTACTGGATTTGCCAGATCTTTGTAGTCCTAAATGACCTAAAAGTAATTTTAAGAATATATTATCAAAAATTTGTTACATGTTAGCTGGGAAAATATGAAACGTCTTAAAATCACGTGCTGAGGCTGCTGTTCCTAAATCTTTGTGCGGCTCAGACGTGTTGGTCTCCCTTCTAAATCGAAGCCGTTCTGTTTCTCCAGTACATCATGGAGCTGGCGGATGCACTGAACTACTGCCACTCTAAGAAAGTCATCCACCGGGACATCAAGCCTGAGAACCTGCTGCTGGGGGCCAACGGGGAGCTGAAGATAGCAGACTTTGGCTGGTCGGTGCATACACCCTCCTCAAGGTAACCCCTCCATCCGTCAGTCTCCCTTGTTGGCAGTTTAGTCGCAACTTGAGATTGTGTAAGGACATTGGTGTGAAGTGAGTTTGCTTTTTGCAGCCAGAAGCATTGTCATGTGGAATAGGGACGTTAGTTTTCCATCTGCTACATTCCTGATGTTTCACCTCACTGAATAGACCCTGATGTGCTTCTTCCACCCTCTGTCCAGGAGGTCAACTTTGTGTGGAACTCTGGACTACCTGCCTCCAGAGATGATTGAGGGCAGAACCCATGATGAGAAGGTAGATCTGTGGAGCCTGGGGGTGCTCTGCTATGAGTTCCTGGTGGGTCGCCCTCCATTTGAGACGAAGAACAACGAGGACACCTATCGCAAGATCTCACGGGTCAGAACCGACTAAAGTTATTTCATGTAGAGCTGTTGGTGTTGCTTTACAATTAGGGAGGAAATAACATTCTACAGCAGTTGTACACGTTGATTCAGCTTTGCTCTTATTGGTTTACGTTTAGATCAAATTGTATTTTGTCACATGCTTTGTAAACAACCGGTGTAGATGACTTCATCTGGTGCTCAGTTGGTAGGAGCTTAGCGCCTGCTGTGAATGGGTCTCTTATTTAGCTGTTAGCTATTGGTTGACAGTCTTCCATTAATGCATACACTGTTGATTCAACTGGACTAGTGTTAACAAAACGTGGAATAGTCTTTCACCCAGTTCAAACCGCGGTACTGGGAACATCAAGGTAGTGTTTATTTCCTGCATGGATCATGTACAGACTAAATGTGTTTAGGATTGAACTGACCATGTTTATGTTATATACCTAGAACATAACTGACTCCCTCTCCTTCTTGCAGGTGGAGTTTACTTACCCAGTCCATGTTAGCGCCGGCAGCAGAGACCTAATAGACAAACTGCTGAAGCACAACCCCCTCCACAGGCTCCCTATCCAGGGTGTTTTGGCCCATCCCTGGGTGGTGGAGAAATCGACCAAGACGCCCACCGCCATGTCTCACAGCCCAGAGCAAAACAAATGAGGACCGTTGCATGGTGTTTTCATGAATCCTGGTTGGCTGTTTCCCAGCACCTACACAGTACTGTGGCCACGGTCGTGTTCATTTAGGTCACATAACAAAAGTCATCGTTATTGGACTGCTTCAGTCGTTATTTAGTTTGCTGTCTAATGAACACGCCGTTTGCTTAATGCCTCGACTATACTGCTCACTGCTATGGACAACTTGGCTTTCTTCTCTGACTGTGTCGTCTGGCGTCTTGATGCCCTTCTGTAACTTCTGCCTCTTCTATGGCATTTTATCTTTGTAAATATTTTACTGTTTTGTTAGTAAAATTATGAGAATATTATGGAATTCACTGTCATTACTTGAATAAATATTTTGGCTTGACATGTTGTAGCATTGTTCATGAGGGATAGGAAGTTACAATGCCAAACTTGCGGTGACGCATCGCTCATTTATGCAATGTTTTTTACTTTGAGGTAGCCCAATCTAATGCACAGGTTATATGGACAACTACAGTACATTTAAGGTTACTTTGTTCAAATCATTCAAGTACAGTAGCCAGACCGCGTTTCACTGGTAATGGCAACTCCCTTGATTGCCACTAGGTGGCGTACCACTCATTCTAATGAAGCAGTCATATAGATCCGGAGAAATAAAGAATTTGCTTCAACTTCACATTTTCATGTGACTATTTGAGCTTTACGTTACATTCACTATATACTATGCAACACAACCCTTGTGTTTAATCACAGGCTAATTATGCCATGGTTGGCTATACATTCTTATTAACACTCGACGGTAAGCGACGCAGTAGCCTCAATCGTTCCCTGTGCCTCGTCTACGTTCAGGTGTCACTCGTTAAAATGGTTGATTCAACGCTTAACAATCCAGTTGGTTAAGCGTTTGCGTCACGTATTTAGTGTTTGGCCTTTGTCCAATACTCCATATCAGTTATGCCGTTAATGATTTATTTTTGATTGTACCTAGTGACGATCAACCATACCTCCACTGATGTGAATTTGATAAAGCAACTAAGCCGAAGTCTTATATGTAGCAAAATTGCGTTTAGTCATTTCTGTGAATCTCGATTCTCAGCTCAAATACTTTCATATATTCGTGTATACCCCTTTAAATGAGTGGAATCTGCTATATTGGCTACACCTATCGCTGACCATTTAATTTTTTTAATTTAACCTTTTAACTAGGCTAGTCGTTTAAGAGTCAATGATGGTCTAGGAACAGTGGGTTAACTGCCTTCAGTGGCAGAACCACAGAACCTTTCGGTTATTAGTCCAAC
Organism: Oncorhynchus tshawytscha; assembly: GCF_018296145.1. Taxonomy (NCBI): domain Eukaryota; kingdom Metazoa; phylum Chordata; class Actinopteri; order Salmoniformes; family Salmonidae; genus Oncorhynchus; species Oncorhynchus tshawytscha. The sequence goes on along the minus strand of NC_056430.1, from coordinate 11,174,817 downwards.
ACTCTAACCTCAAGGCTACCTGCCGCACAGAAGCCGAGCACACAGCCATTGCAATCTCCATAGACATTGGCAGTAGAATGGCCTTGCTGAAGAGCTCAGTGACTATCAACATGGCATCATTTGATGCCACCTTTCCAACAAGTCAATTGGTCAGATTTCTGCCCTGCTAGAGCTGCCCCGGTCAGTGCTGTTAAAGTGAAGCTTCATAGAATGGGTTTCCATGGCTGAGGATTCGCACACACGCCTAAGATCACAATGCCATGTGTCAGCTGGAGTTGTGTAAAACTCGCTGCCATTGGACTCTGGAGCACTGGAAACACGTTCTGAGTGATACATTACACTTCACCATCTGGCAGTTTGATGGACAAATCATGGTTTGACTGATGCTAGGAGAACGCTACCTGCCCGAAAGCATAGTGCCAACTGTAAAGTTTGGTGGACGAGGAATAATGCTCTAGGGCTGTGGTTCAGGTCCCTTAGTTCCAGTGAAGGGAAATCTTAAGGCTACAGCATACAATGAGACACTAGACAATTTTGTGCTTCCAACGTTGTGGCAACAGTTTGGGGAAGGCCCTTTCCCTGTTTCAGCGTGCCAATGTCCCCAAGCACTAAGTGAGGTCCATACAGAAATGGTTAGTCGAGATTGGTGTGAAAGAACTTGACTGGCCAGCAGAGAGCCCTGACCTGAACCCCATCTAACGCCTTTGCGATGAATTGGGACGCCGAATCGCCCAACATCAGGGCCCGACCTCACTAATGCTCTTGTGGCTGAATGGAAGAAAGTCCCTGCAGCAATGTTCCAACATCTAGTGGAAAGCTTTCCCAGAAGAATGGAGGCTGTTATAGCAGCAAAGTGGGAACCAACTCCATATTAATGCCCATGATATTAGAATGAGATGTTCGATGAGCAGGTGTCCACATACTTTTGGTCTTGTAGTGTAGTCAGACAGCAACGCCTCTTTTCATCTCATCTTTTCCCTTTTCTAATCTCATCCTCTTTAGTAGCCTACTTTCAGCTGTAGAGCTTGCAGATTGGGTTGAGGTAGTCAAGAGCTACTGTAAACCTCTGTCAATGCCCATATATGCATTGACATCAACAGATTGTTAACCTTATGGAGATGGACTGTGCACGATGTGCAGGTCCTCACAAATAGGCCTGCGGTCCAGATGCATTTTTTTTTTTTAAACACGCAACCCACATGTTCGATGAACAGGCAGGCCTATCTGCTTGTGCCCCACAGCAAAAATCTGGCAAACAGCATACCGTCTGTTATAACTTCATTCCACTAAATTTATACAAGCATGATGAACCAAAGTGGACTAGGCCTACAAGCTGCACATAACCTTAAACTATTAACCTTTAGACTACCATTTTCTTTATTCTATATAGCGTTTTAGATATATAGGGCTAGGCTATTCCAAGCAATAGCACAAGCTACTGTCATTATAGACAATTACTGCCTAAAATGTACCATTAATCGAAGCAAACTGTAACAATTATGACACGTGACTTGTGCACCTGCATTCACTGTTGGCAGTGCTCACTTGAACCTCTCTCTCGCGCGCGCTTAAAAACAACACATATTTAATTAACTGAAACATTACCTTTTTGGTCTTGATTGTAATTGCATAATTCCTGTAATTCAGAGTGGCTATTACACAGGAATAACACTCATAAAACGTTAATCATTAAACAAAACCATGCATGTATTTTTTTATTATTAATCGTATATATGCAAAAAAATCTAAGTATTCTTCAACATTTTTTAAACATTTTATTCTATTTATAGAGAAAAAATACATGTTTCTCACGGTTTTCGTTTTCATCACATAAAACCACACACATGTATACAATATAATTTCACTTATTTCTTTATTCTTTAATATTCATTTTCACGGTATATGATAACGATTTATGAGATATAGGCTACATTCCATCTTTTTGAAACCACAATAACACTACACATACGGTTTTATAACATTTCCACGTGACCCGTTGGATTGCACAGAATGAAAAAATGTCTTTATGGACATGTTCTTCTTTGAATGACGTTTTCATATTTGTGTTATTGAAGACACTTGATTCCGGACCTCGAATTATTCACATTAATATCGCATGAATAGTTTACAATTAAAATGCATAATGTGAAACAGGGGATAAATTCGAATTGAGAGTGACAGAATTCCACGTGGGTTGGGTGTTCTTACTGACGCGACAGTATTTTCCTCTGTCTATGGCGAATATGGGTCAAATAACTTTGGAACTTGTGGTCCTAAAACGCCGTTCTCCGAACGCTAACGATTTGGCATTTTGACTTCAAGGGGATTTGCCGTTTTTTTCCCCTCACAATTTCATGTGCGACAGGTAAGTGTAAGCCTAACGATATGTTGTAGGCTAATGGTTATTCATTCAAATATCCAAAACACGTCTTTCCTTACTCTGGTTATAACCGTTTTCTTTTCCACCTTCCAACTCCAGAATGATTTTCTTATCTGTCTCAATATCATACATTCAATGCATAGTTAAAGTAGCTGTGCATGTAATTAGACCACCATAATCATACTGTTTCCATTATAGCGCTTGGAGAGAATAATTACTTCTCAATAAAGATATTTGAGATATTCCTCGTATTCAGTAACACGTTATATGGGCATAATCCATGATATGTATAGGTGTAGGCCGTCATTGTAAATAATAGTTTGTTCTTAACCTACTTGCTTGTTAAATAAATAAAACAAAAGTATTCTATTTTATTCTGTCTTGGTGATATACTTTATTGCCATTATATTAGTTGTCATCATGATTAGGTCCACATTACAATATTGGAACTATTGTAAATCATTTAGAAGAAGAAAATGGCAATATATCAAAACGTACAGCTTCGTTTTGTACCATTTAGTCACATTATGCCGTAGAATTGTCAAAGTCCACAACCACACGCACTCCTAGAATAAACGCTTCTGGAAAGAACCGACAAGGGGTTTATTGCTTGGCACCCCGAAAGGTTCTATATAGCACCATTTTGCAGGGTTCTTTGATCAGAACCCCCAGGGGTTATTCTCCACGGAACCAAACGTTTTTCAATATAGAACCTTTGGGTTCCATATAGGGTTCTAGACCAACGTTGGTTCTATATAGAATCTTAAGTTGTGCCATACATGAAGCAAGCATAGGACCCTTTTTGGTTCTCTCCAGAAGCTTTTTTTTCTAAGAATGTAAACTTGAATGTCAAATGAAATGGCTCTCCAGGTGGCACGAGACCTCCATAGAGAGATGAAATGACGCATTGCTCATTTAGCAATTTTGTTTAGGTCGATTGAACTATTGTAAACCTTCACTCCACTGAAACATATGGATATTCATTTAGTCATATTTAGGCTATACATTACAAGTTGAATTGTCCATATCGTGTGTCATGTTTTGTGACTTTTGTGTCTCTCACTCTCCGCGCGCGCACGCGTGTGTGTGTCAATGCAAGGGTGTAATGAGCACGCGAAAATGTGTGCGTGCACTGCATTCTGTGCGCGCATTTATTTCGCATGAATTGTGTAAGCATGGGCTGACTGCGCTCAGTGGTGATTTCAGTTATTCACTTTAAGATGGTTGTGCAGTAACATCTATATCCAGCAGACTGTTGCTTGGCTAATCTTCTATGCCATATTTATAAGCTTCTATGAGTCCCTCCATTGAGTGGATGAAACCGGAGATAGCGCATATGCCTCCTATTACAAATATAGCGACATCAAAGAATACGTGGTGCCATAGCAGCTTTCTCCATAGCAGCTTGAGGTGGAAGAGGCTGGGGAGCAGAAAGCACAGCCCCGCGCCCGTCATGCTGCCGGTTAGACCCATGAGAAGGGCAAAATGCGGTACATAAATGGCCATGAGCAACGTGAACACCACAAGGCTGCATCTGAGAGTGAGGCCCCACGCTTTCAGGCGTCCATCGCCCCCGTAGCAATTTGGGAACCACGTGCGTTCTTGTTCATTAAAAAAGGATTTCTCCAAAACCTCGACTGCAGCGAAGAATGGTAATGGGTATGACAGTAAGGCTTTGGACACTAAGAAGAGGTTTACGACAGCCCTGATGGTTGAGGGCAGGTTGTCTGTGATGACCTCCTTGGTGGCATCCGCCCAAGTCAGGTAGGCCACGAGGGCGAACAGGCCTTTGAGGACACACGCGGCGATGTGGGTCCAGTTCATCATGCAATGGAACTCGCTGGGCTTCTGCATGTTCCCCTCGAGCGACGGAAGGAAAATCTGAGAGGTGTAACTGAACACAATGATTCCAATAGAAATCGGAAACTTCTTTACATCGATGTAGAATTTGACTTTGTCCCAGGCCCAGTCACGCGCTCTGGAGAGGCAGTAGGCAATTACCAGGATGTTGATGACGAAGTGCGCGATAGTGCACAGCAAGCTGAATTTTGAGACGGACTTGAGGTTCTTGAGGAAGGCGCAGGGTAGCAGGGCGGCGGTGGCCACTATGGCCCAGGACTTCTGAGAGATAGGAAGCGTGGGAAAGCTGTTGTACATCAGGTTACCGCTCACAACAACGTACAGGATACACGTCATTACCAGCTCAATGATCTGGGCTACATTCACGATATGACCACCTAAAGATGGAAACCTCGGCTGACAACACGCGTTGGCTATGTCCACGTATGTGTCCCTCACACGCACCAGTTGACCGTCTTCGTCCTCCTCGTACAGGCAGGCGATGAGGATTTTCCCCGTGTAGCAACATACCACGGCGGCGAAAATAATGAGAAACAGTCCGAGGTAGCCCCCGTGGAGAATGGCGTATGGTAAACCCAGAACGAACATCCCCTGAAAACACAAAAATACACAACATGGAGATGGATTGGCCTATGGGAACAACGCATAACCAGTCCACAGTATAGGAAATTCAATACAATAGGCTATATAAAATGTGGGTTTTGCTTGGTAATAACTAATGCGTTTTAATAAAGCCTAAACATATACTATATATACATGAAAGTATAGCTTAAAGCTACGGGTTTGTAGTATGGGTATGGACATAATAAACACAACATGGGTTGGCCAATTCCAGATTAGAATATATATTTTTGTAGTATTTGTTGATCATAACGTCACGCATTATAAGCATTATAATATATCCTATGTGTAACATGATTCAATGAGGGATACAATGTATGTGTTCTGGTGGGGATTCCATTTCGCTGTGAGCGTGCCCATTCCAGCTAATTGTGTTAAAGTCATTAAGGGGTTCTAAAGGAGACACGTAAAGGAGACGTAACGGTGACTGCCATGATGATGACTATGGCCTGAATAACGTATGATGGGACGGCGCTTGGCTTGGGGACTTTTTTTTGCCTCATTTAAGTATTTATTAGGATCAACCGTAAGCTCTTTATGGGATCCAAACAGGAACAAAGCAACACATCATACGAAATACACTGTCGAGTAAATGTTAACATTTAAACGGTCACCATATATTACATGGTTGTAGGTAATGAACACGCGTAATGTAATGGTGAAGTGCGTTATAAAATGGCTATAACGTATCGGAAAGGCTATCGAGAAAAGCACAGAGCCGCATAGATTAGGCTATATCTTAATGACCTTGATGAGATGGTTATCTAGAAGGTCACCTGTCGATCTGAAGGGGAGATCCTTTCAAAAGTAGAGCTGCTACTTGAATGAGCGCCGGATCGACAGAGCCAGGGCTCGTGCGTAAAACTGCATCAATGGGTCAGTACGTCATTTTCTTTTGTCAAATGAAAGTGTATGGGTCTCCTCCATGGAATTAGACTATTTCAGTATATTTGATCATTATTCTCTAGGCTATGTGTATGGCTTCATATAATGAAATACAACAAAACATTACGTTTCACGCCCAGCGGTTATCTTCTTATTCTAACAGCATGCACGCCATTCCGTTTCCCCCGCTCATTATGAACCTATCCAAATCACATAAATGATCGATGTGTTCAAATAGCCCAATTCATCTCTAAATCCTAAATCAAAACGAAATATCCTGTCAGATGGGCTCGTTCTTCTTCTTTATTTTTCACAAGGAACCATTGGTAGTCTAATTGGTTGTCTATATCGACTGCGGTAACCCATCTCCATGTGCCGTTTTCAAGTATTCATTTCGTGGTTGCAATCAGTTTGAAGGAAAAGCTATGTATATTTCTTCACTTTTGGCTGTGGCAGGTAACACGACAAAATGAATGAATGCAGGAGTGAATGAGGGGAAGAGGACACAAGCAAAACCCATGAAGTTTCATCTGGTTATCTGAATGCGTGTTTACCTGGATTGCATTGGTGACGTTCCAGCCCGCTTCCCAAGCGGTGATTTTTGGTGATTTTTCTTCTTCGCCCAGACCTGAGGCTTTAGAACCGGAGAGCGGGGGTCCGGTGCCATCTCTCTGGTAGTGGCTGTCCCCAGTCGCCATTCCGTCTTCTCCTCCAGCAATGCCACCCTCTCCACTCCCTTCTCCAGCGTCTCCACCACCCATTTCATCCGATTTCATGATGTCCATCTGCAGCCCTTGCCGGTGGTCGTAATCCAAATCATCGCATGCGGCGAAGCCCAGTCCCTCCTCGTCTGTGGCGGCCTGGAAGCCCATCCTGGCCATCATCCCACTCACCTTCGCAGTGGATTTATTCGACATGGAAGTTGCCGCATTTGACAGTTTATTTTGAAACTTGCTTCGAATTAAATGTGCCATTGTTGCTTCCTCTGTCGGTGACGTTTTTTTTCTTCTAATTGAAATACAATAAATAGTCAACAACTTTAGTTTGCAGATATGTTTCTTTACATTAATAAAACAATGCTATGGTACAAACAGTGGTTTGATAAAGCCCTGATGGTTGTTCAGTTGCTATCTCCACTTCTTGATCATCCCCAGGTTCATGTCACCTTCAGACGTCGGCGCTCCGTCTCTGCATCTTGTTAATAACGCACTCTCTTATTTAGCTCGACGAAAACGTCCGATCTGGATACACGATTTTTCTGAAGGAAAACAATTTATTACGCTGAGGATTACTCTAAATTGCACGTTGCAATTTCTAATATTTAGTTGGTTTATTGATAATAACGGTTGCAGCAGCGCTTCCACAGTTGGTTTTCCTTGTTCGTTACCGATGCCAATGCGGTACGCTTGAGCCTGGGGGTGGTAAAGAGGAGGCACGTGTCATCATCAGCCTGCCAATGCAAGGACTCTGCTTCGTGAAACACGTCTCCAGCCCCCAGCGGGCGCAGCCACCCCATAGAAGAAAACGGGAGCTATTTGCTGCATTTCTAGGGGAGGTGCTTACGGTACCCCGACCCATCCCTACCCCCATATTCTACAAAACTTCATTCTAACATCCAATGGTATTCTGGGGGCTTCGACTAAATAACTTTACGTGCGGCCTATAAAAGGAGCTAGGCGGGAACTGTAGGGAGAAACCATCAACTCGTTGGACCTAGTTATGTAACTTTCAGACTAGAAAATTACCACTTTTTGTTATGACCATTGAGTTTCATTTTGAACGAAAAGAGGACGTGCGTGTCTTCAGTGGCAAAGATAGTTGGATGTGCCTACTGGAATTAAATGGATCGAATTTAAAATGTGTTTTTTTCGTTTATTCTTGAAGAAAATGCTTATTTTCTTGTTTCGTCAATCAAAATAGGCTGTCGATGGTAAGGTGAACGTTAATTCCATGTAGCCAATAGAGAAAGAAAAACGTGTATTGCTGCTGATTTAAAGGCTGCTTTATTTCTAAGGCTTGCATTTTATGAACCAGAACATCTTATTTGTTAGAAGAACACCCTTTTTTAATAACCCGACCTTATATCTAAATAGAAAAATAATATATCCTTGGTTTTGTTTCTAAAACGCAGCCAATAATTCAATTCGAAATTAGGATAAAAATGCTGTATTTTCAGGTTAAATGCATTGGCCATACATAGCACATTTTATTGTGTCTGCAACAAACCTTATCAAGATAATATTTTGGATGAAGCTTTCACCTTAATGTGTTTTTAATTCAACCATTGATTGAGAGAACTATAGCTTTTAATAGCAAACTATTTTTGGAGATCGATATGAGTTGCGAGTTTAAAAAAAGATTGTGACGTTATTGCAGGCCCATATATGGGATCATCTCCAGAAAAGGTTTATTGCTATGCGTGGATATGGATTTTCCTTTTGGCTATAAATATTAAATACACATATTTACTCTTGCATGCAGCACGAGTCCAAAACGTGTTTATTGTTTTACTAAAACAATTTAATTCTCAAATAGCCTAACACAACTATTTCATTATAATAGATACCAATAGGAAGGCCTAGTTTGTATTAGTCTTAATAATAATAACAACGTATAATTAGCTATCAACGTGCAATAAATAATCATTATTCGAAGATTATTATTTGTAAACTTTTAAATTATAAGTTATTCTGCCCGTGCTAACCCATGCAGTGTTCAAAGGACGCAGCAGAAGCCTGGAAATAGGAGTGAGCTAGATGTTTACATTTTTTACTACAGCAAGTCACCCCAACAGCTGCTTCTTCGTCGTGTCACTGATTGTTTGCGTGTGCCGCTTTCTAGTGTTTCGCCAGGCAAAGATAAAGACTTCATGTATGAGCGCGACACTAATGCCTCGGATGAGTTCTATATTTCTAAGCCTAATACTATTCTTCATTCAACCTATTTGGTGCTGAATTAAATGTACAATTTGATTCGAAAAATGTCTTACAATTTAGGAGAATTCTATTGTTCTCTTTGGACAGCTCTTTTTGGCGTTCTGCGGCGGGAACATAGGATGAGGCTATATGCCTGTTTTTTTTAATCACTAGACATGTTTTATTTTCAAACGAGTGACTATTGATATTTTGATGTTTCTAAACTCATATTATTCTGGGCATGGGGAATTCATGAATCAATTAGAGATTAATTGATCATCTTAATTGGTCCTTTGTTTATTTCCTGATTGAGGTTCTGCACCACGTGCAGAAGAACAGCGACAAAACAACCTGCCGTCGCTGTTTGGCTTGTTTGAGTGCTGAAGAAAAGCATGGGTTTTATCCTATTTTTGCTGTCGTTCTGTTGGACTAGGCTATATCACGTTCAATACCAACCACCGAAGGCTTCATGCAGCAGCTTACCATCATATGTTCACATTTCAAATAGGTGATTTGCATTTTAGTCTACAGTCACCACGCACGTGTATCTGCCAGGTTCCTAAAACATTATGGGACAGTAAAACATCAAACATCACCAGGAATTAGCTGGAAAAATACCTATGAAAAACACATTTTTAAAAATCCCACCAGTGATTGGCAATGATATCTAGTCTATTAAAATGTTTAGCATATATCTCAATTCCCACAATGAAATGTAAAATGTTCCCTAAAATAACTGAGAAAAGGGGGCTTAGCCTACACATTGCACGACCAAACATAAACGGTATTTTCTGAGAGAGAAGACCGAGTCAGAAATACAATAGAAGCGGTCCCCAGAGAGAGTGAAGGGGTTAATCACAGGCGGCGTTATCAGCCTCATCCAGACCTCCTCTGATGTGTAGGACTGTCTGGTTGAATGTGTTGTAGAATGAAAAGAACAGCCATGACACCAGAGGAGGGGGTTACAGTGCAGAATCTGAGGTAGTTTCCCACCGCGAGACTTGCTTACAGATAATAATCGGCAGTTTATTAGCCAATTGTTTATTAAAGGTAGGCACACTTATTTTAATTAGACAGACACTCGTTTTAATTATTTGTTATGAAGAACATAAATTAGATGGTCAAAACAAAACAAAATTACACACATGTTTACATCTGCACTAAAAGAAAAACACAAAAGATTGATTATACACAAAAAAAATAGCTTATTTGACTGGCTGTCAGTCTTTTCAATCAACCCCCCCCCTTTTCCATACGTGATTCATATTTTGTCGAGTGCGCGTGATATTGTGTTCCACGAACACATTAATAACGTGCTATTGACTTTTTGTGTGATGGCAGGCCGTATGCAGGTGCAAAACCTTTAAAAAAAAACATTAACTGATGGAATTCTCAAATGGAGAGTCAGCGAGTCTGAGAGAGTCGTCGTTCGACTCGTTCCACTGTGCATATAATCTGTCAGATAGATTGTCCTCACTACGGTCCAGTCTTTAGATATGGCCCTGGTCAGTTATTTTGCAGCTATAACAACCTCTCAAGTACATACATTCTGGTTTCATCTTGATAAATATAATCAGCAAGTCAATGTGATTCCGTGTGTGTGTGTGTCTGTCTGTGTGTGTGGTTTGTTCACCAATTTATGTTTGATTCGAATACCAGAGTTGTAGCCTATAGTGAACAAATTCATGGTCTGGGTGCGATTGAATTGCATGGGGGTAATAGTGATTTTATCTAGTCAATGCTCACTTTATCACCTATCATTGAAGGCAACAAGGGGTCAAGATGTCGGGTCCCAGGAGGATTCTCAACGAATAGTTGTCACCTTGAGAATACAGATTAAGGGAAGATAGCCAATAAACGCTTGTTTTATATCGCATGTAGCCAATCCGGTTTGTGGCTCTATTGTTTTTGAGGCACCCATGTATTGGATAGGCCTTACAGGGGCAGAGGAAACATATTCATTCACAGGCCGTGTGTTTTTTAATATGATGTGGAGTCAATCGAAAACTCACCCGTCTCTTCTCTCCACTCCTCTCCTCACATCAATTCACCCGTGGGCCTCTAGACCCCTCCCACCTCAGGCTCTGAAGCAGTCTGCTCTGTCATTTTCCCTATTACACACTTGGCTGAGCTGGCACATGTCCCCTCCTCCTCCCCCAACCACAAAATGATTAATTAGCACAATATGAGCCACTGAAGAGAAAATATGTTTGTCAAATATTCTGAGATGTGGTTGAAATTCTACCCAACCAGACCAAAACATGTAGACTATGATAGCAAGCAATGCCACAAATCATTTAGTGAAAATAAAATAACAATCGTATAATGCCCATAAATAACATACTTCAAGTGTATGTGTGTGAGAAAGAGAGAGCGAGAGAGAAAGCGAAAGAGAGTGAGTGAAAGAGAGAGAGATTCTACAAGAACGAGTGTGTGAAGTGAACCTCCCGTGTCTGTGTGCGCGGGTACGTTAATCAGTGTAGTAGGGAGAAGTCTTAAAGAGAGAGAGAATTGAGAACACTCACTGTCACTGTAGCCGTGATGATGATAATGGGGGGAGAGATCACTCAGAACACTGCACTGTGCTGTGCGCTTGAGGGAGGCTGAAAGTCAGCACACAAACTCTGACTTTTTCGATCATGCGCAGTACAGTCTGGAACATGCGCTCGCTCATGCTTTGCCTAAAGCAATTGGTTAAAGGGAACAGGGGACTTGATATTGGTGACAGATGTAAGAAATCACACGAACTTAATAACATAGGCTACTGTTACAGTAGGTCTATGGTTTTGTTTGATGTCAGCTGTGTCCATGTTACATATGTAGGTTACCCCTGTCTCATCACGTTTGTATGATCTGACATCCATAACAATAACACAATTTAGGTTTAACAGTACGATGTAGAAATATGATCCAGTTATTTAATTCAAAGCTAGGCCTATTTTCATATCCTGTAAGAAAAACGTCGCACATAGTCCGCTAGACCAGAGCCTGTGAAAGATAATGCATTACTTTAGCCCAATCCCCTTTCATTTAACCCTTGGCTGGCTGACTGACTGACGTGGTCACGTCACAGACTGGCTCAGCGAGGCAGAAAATAACACATAACACACTTCAATTAATAAGGAAACCTGAAAAGACACTCCGTCTCTCTAGAGACCGCGCACGGAGCAGTGGAATTAGCCTATCCAGAGAGCTTTTCTCTTTCCGGAATCCATTAACATTAGCATCACAATCACTGCATTATCGCCCTGATTAGCCAATATTTAGCCTAATTATATTGCCAACTTCAATTAAATGCATATACCTCCTCCTAGAACCATAGAATTCGGAATTAGAATACTGGAATGTACATGAACGTTCTTATGACGGGATAAAGGTCAGCTATTTTGGTCAGGGAGTTGGTCGACCATGGTCAGGTAGTACTGGGATACGATATTGTTTCAATTTAAAGATGATCTGCTTTGTGTGTTAGCTAGCTAGCCAGACAGTTTTAAAGGAATTCATTCATAAATATTTCTTAATTAACTGCCAATATGCCAATATTCCATTCAAACAAATGCAGTCAATCCACAGCCATATACTGGATGAAATCAATTGATGATAGAACTGACAAGATGTAAATTAAAGTAAGTACTGATAGTGTATCATATAATAACATTCACAGCTTTCCTAGAAAACTAAAATGTATACATTTATGGTCTGTTTTGAGGCTATTTGTACAGAACCCTTGAATAAAACCCATATAAACTGTATTTATAATTATATGACAATATTTTAGGTTGACAATAATTATGTTAGGCCTACACAAATGATGATTTATCACATGCCTTTTATTTTTCTGCATAAGTAAAAGCAGGAATGGCATCCACTATGTCGCTACTGCCATTCATTCCAATTAGATTTGCTTGGATTTCTCCCTGAACATAATGGCTGCCATTTTCGGACCATTCTGGAACGTTTTGTGAATTCCATGCAATAATATAACATTTTAGCTATATAATCTTGACTAAATGAATATCAGACTGAAAAAAGGACAAGGCTACTTATTGAAAAATAGGCCAAATGTTTGAAAATAAGAATTTGTTCTTAACTGACTTGCCTAGTTAAATAAAGGTTAAATTAAAAAATAAGGGAAAAAAGTGTACTTTTCTCCATGTTGCTATGTGTCTCTGTAAGGAAAACCAACCATAGCCTCTTATTCCTCCTCCTCCCCCAGAGATGCATCCAGGTGGCTCGGTGATAATCGCTAAGAGCCTTTTCATTATGGTCTTAGTGCGCCTGTTTAGTGGCTTATTATGAGGCCCTGAGAGGGCTACCGGGCGAGGTGGTTTATATTAGCCCTGCTGGGCGGCTGTGCTCTTTGCCACTCGAGGAATAACATTTCTGGTGAAATAAAATAAAAACATTTTTTGGATAAATTAGCCTACTGTGTTTTTAACCAAATAACATTTTCGAAAAATCCAATGTAAATCATTGTAAATGCATTTTCTTTGTCATAATTTATATTATTTTAGGCCTATTAATTTGTTCATTTTTTATCCAGTATTTTCTCATCGTCAGCGCTTGTGTGGTCGGTGGTGTCTCTTGTCTCGTGGTGCCAGTTGTTGTCCCTCCCGGTTAAGTGGCTTTGTTGTTCATGGGGTTCCGCGTGCTCCCTAGGCGCCATTTGTTGTTAAACTGGAGTGACTCCGCTCACTCCATCACCTTTGACGTTCGTCTTTTCACTCTAGCCAGGTTTTCACCTCCCCGCTGTGACACATTAACATTGTAATTGCCTTTTAGCCCTCGCTTTGAACACAATAAACTCAGCCGGTCCATTGGGACTAGCTGCTATGGCCCGGGGCTGGCACAATGAGCTATGCCATTGATTTATCACACTAGCTGCCGAGAAAGGACCACCATCATAAGGCAACCACCTTCAGTGGTGGACTATACAAAAATGAGGGTGGAACAGGCTCCCATTAACATTGACGGGACTGAAGTGGCATCGACAGGACTGAAGTGCGAGAGTTTCAAGTTCCTTGGTGTCCACATCACCAACAAACTATCATGGTCCAAACACACCCAAAACAGTCGTGAAGAGGGCACGACAACGCCTATTCCCCCTCAGGAGACTGAAAAGATCTGGCATGGATACCCAGATCCTCAAAAAGTTAAACAGCTGCACCATTGAGAGCATCCTGACCGGTTGCTTCACCGCCTGGTATGGCAACTGCTCAGCATCTGACCACAAGGCGCGACAGAGGGTAGTGCGTATGGCCCAGTACATCAATGTGGCCATGCTTCCTGCCATCCAGGACCTATATACCAGGCGGTGTCAGAGGAAGGCCCTACAGAGGGTAGTGCGTACGGCCCAGTACATCACTGTGGCCAAGCCTCCTGCCATCCAGGACCTATATACTAGGCATGTCAGTGGAAGGCCCAAAAAATTGTCAAAGGCAACAGACACCCAAGTCATAGACTGGTCTCTTTTCTACCACACGGTGAGCAGTACCTGAATGCCAAGTCTAGGGCCAAAAGGATCCTCAACAGCTTCTACCCCCAAGCCATAAGACTGCTGAACAACTAATCAAATGACCACCTGGCCTATTTACATTGTCCCCACCCCCTTTGTTTTACACTGCTGCTACTTGCTGTTTATTGTCACTTTTCAAATTACCTCGAGTAACCTGTACCCCCACACATTGACTCAGTACCGGTACCCCCCCTATATAGCCTCCACATTGACTCGGTACCTGTACCCCCTGTATATAGCCTCTACATTGACTCGGTACCTGTACCCCCTGTATATAGCCTCCACATTGACTCTGTACCGGTACCACCTGTATATAGCCTCTACATTGACTCGGTACCTGTACCACCTGTGTATAGCCTCCACTTTGACTCGGTACCTGTACCCCCTGTATATAGCCTCCACATTGACTCTGTAGTGGTACCACCTGTATATAGCCTCCACATTGACTCTGTACCAGTTCCCCCTTTATATAGCCTCCACATTGACTCTGTACTGGTACCCCCTGTATATAACCTCCACATTGACTCTGTACTGATCCCCCCTGTATATAGCCTCCACATTGACTAGGTACCGTAACACCCTGTATATAGCCTCCACATTGACTCGGTTCCGGTACCCCCTGTATATAGCCTCTACATTGACTCGGTACCTGTACCCCCTGTATATAGCCTCCACATTGACTCTGTACCGGTACCCCCTGTATATAGCCTCCACATTGACTCTGTACCGTAACACCCTGTATATAGCCTCCACATTGACTTGGTACCGTAATACCCTGTGTATAGCCTCCACTTTGACTCGGTTCCGGTACCCCCTGTATATAGCCTCTACATTGACTCGGTACCTGTACCCCCTGTATATAGCCTCTACATTGACTCGGTACCTGTACCCCCTGTATATAGCCTCCACATTGACTCTGTACCGGTACCCCCTGTATATAGCCTCCACATTGACTCTGTACCGTAACACCCTGTATATAGCCTCCACATTGACTTGGTACCGTAACACCCTGTGTATAGCCTCCACTTTGACTCGGTTCCGGTACCCCCTGTATATAGCCTCTACATTGACTCGGTACCTGTACCCCCTGTATATAGCCTCCACCTTGACTCTGTACCGTAACACCCTGTATATAGCCTCCACATTGACTCTGTACCGTAACACCCTGTATATAGCCTCCACATTGACTCGGTACCTGTACCCCCTGTATATAGCCTCCACATTGACTTGGTACCGTAACACCCTGTATATAGCCTCCACTTTGACTCGGTACCTGTACCCCCTGTATATAGCCTCCACATTGACTAGGTACCGTAACACCCTGTATATAGCCTCCACATTGACTCGGTACCTGTACCCCCTGTATATAGCCTCCACATTGACTAGGTACCGTAACACCCTGTATATAGCCTCCACATTGACTTGGTACCGTAACACCCTGTATATAGCCTCCACTTTGACTCGGTACCTGTACCCCCTGTATATAGCCTCCACATTGACTCTGTACCGTAACACCCTGTATATAGCCTCCACATTGACTCGGTTCCTGTACCCCCTGTATATAGCCTCCACATTGACTAGGTACCGTAACTCCCTGTATATAGCCTCCACATTGACTCTGTACCTGTACCCCCTGTATATAGCCTCCACATTGACTTGGTACCGTAACACCCTGTATATAGCCTCCACTTTGACACGGTTCCGTAACCCCTGTATATAGCCTCCACATTGACTTGGTACCGTAACACCCTGTATATAGCCTCCACATTGACTTGGTACCGTAACACCCTGTATATAGCCTCCACTTTGACTCGGTTCCGGTACCCCCTGTATATAGCCTCCACATTGACTAGGTACCGTAACACCCTGTATATAGCCTCCACATTGACTAGGTACCGTAACACCCTGTATATAGCCTCCACATTGACTAGGTACCGTAACACCCTGTATATAGCCTCCACATTGACTCTGTTCCGGTACCCCCTGTATATAGCCTCCACTTTGACTCGGTTCCGTAACACCCCCTGTATATAGCCTCCACATTGACTAGGTACCTTAACACCCTGTATATAGCCTCCACATTGACTCTGTACCGGTACCCCCTGTATATAGCCTCCACATTGACTAGGTACCGTAACACCCTGTGTATAGCCTCCACATTGACTCTGTACCTGTACCCCCTGTATATAGCCTCCACATTGACTAGGTACCGTAACACCCTGTATATAGCCTCCACATTGACTCTGTACCTGTACCCCTGTATATAGCCTCCACATTGACTCTGTACCGTAACACCCTGTATATAGCCTCCACATTGACTTTGTACCGTAACACCCTGTATATAGCCTCCACTTTGACTCTGTACCTGTACCCCCTGTATATAGCCTCCACATTGACTAGGTACCGTAACACCCTGTATATAGCCTCCACATTGACTGTACCTGTACCCCTGTATATAGCCTCCACATTGACTTTTATTTTAACACCCTGTTTATAGCCTCCACATTGACTTAACCTTTCCCCCTGTAATAGCCTCCATTGACTTGGTTCACCCTGTATATAGCCTCCACTTTGACACGGTTCTACCCCTGTTCTAGCCTCCACATTGACTAGGTACCGTTTTACCCTGTATTTATTTTCCACATTGACTTGGTAAACGTAACACCCTGTATATAGCCTCCACTTTGACTCCACGGTACCCCAGATATATAGCCTCCACATTGACTAGGTACCGTAACACCCTGTATATAGCCTCCACATTGACTAGGTACCGTAACACCCTGTATATAGCCTCCACATTGACTAGGTACCGTAACACCCTGTATATAGCCTCCACATTGACTCTGTACCGGTACCCCCTGTATATAGCCTCCACTTTGACTCGGTTCCGCACTGTTATAGCCTCCACATTGACTTGGTACCATAACACCCTGTATATAGCCTCCACTTTGACTCGGTTCCGGTACCCCCTGTATATAGCCTCCACATTGACTAGGTACCGTGACACCCTGTATATAGCCTCCACATTGACTGGTACCGTAACAAACTGTATATAGCCTCCACATTGACTCTGTACCGTAACACCCTGTATATAGCCTCCACTTTGACTCGGTTCCGGTACCCCCTGTATATAGCCTCCACATTGACTTGGTACCGTAACACCCTGTATATAGCCTCCACTTTGACTCGGTTCCGGTACCCCCTGTATATAGCCTCCACATTGACTAGGTACTGTAACACCCTGTATATAGCCTCCACATTGACTCTGTACCGTAACACCCTGTATATAGCCTCCACATTGACTCTGTACCGGTAGCCCCTGTATATAGCCTCCACATTGACTCTGTACCGGTACCCCTGTATATAGCCTCCACATTGACTCTGTACCGGTACCCCTGTATATAGCCTCCACATTGACTCTGTTCCGGTACCCCCTGTATATAGCCTCCACATTGACTCTGTACCGTAACACCCTGTATTGAGCCTCTTTATTGTTATGTACGTTTCTTGTGTTACTTTTTGTTTAATTTATATTTTTATTTTTACTTTAGTTTATTTAGTAAATCATTTATTAACTCTTTCTTGAACTGCATTGTTGGTTCAGGGCTTGTAAGAAGCATTTCACTGTAAGTCCTACACCTGTTCTATTTGGCGCATGTGACAAATACAATTTTATTTTATTTATTTTATTTCTTGTAAACAAAGAACCAAATAGCGGCGATGGTCAATTCAGCACCACGGACAGCAGATATTTATCGCAGTTCTGGGGCACGTTCAGAAGGACACTCCGTTTTGAAATCGTTCAGATATAAATACGTAATGTAGAACAAACACGCGTCTCCAACATGTAGACCAATGAATGATGTCGGCTCTATTTGTGGCATTTCTATCAGAAATCTATCAGTTTGGCAACTGAACGTGGCCCAGATGTTTCGACCATCAGCACCACAGAGCAGTGGACAGTGACCGCTACTGAGGCGCTACTGAAAACACAGTTACCACTGAGGGAATCCCTGAGGGTCAACTGGGAAGGCCTCCTAGACTGACTCCAACACAAACTGTTTCATAGACTGTTCAGACATATTCTGGATTGAAATGTTTGCATTTAGAATTGTAAATAATAGGAATCAACCTGCAAATGATTGAAATACACAACATAGTTAGATCTGTATGGAAGTATGGACTTCTCCAATGATTACTTGAACTAAAAGTCAGTCTGTGAACTGTTCATGAAACAATTGATCGTTATGCTCGTGGCAATGGGAAATAATCAATGGATATCACACATCACCTCATCCAGCAGTGGAGCTCTAGAGCCTGGGGTGTGTCTGGTGTGTGTCTGGTGTGTGTGTGTCTGGTGTGTGTCTGGTGTGTGTGTGTCTGGTGTGTGTGTGTCTGGTGTTGTGTGTGTCTGGTGTGTGTGTGTCTGGTGTGTGTGTCTGGTGTGTGTGTGTCTGGTGTGTGTGTGTCTGGTGTGTGTGTGTCTGGTGTGTGTGTGTCTGGTGTGTGTGTGTCTGGTGTGTGTGTGTCTGGTGTGTGTGTGTCTGGTGTGTGTGTGTCTGGTGTGTGTGTCTGGTGTGTGTGTGTGTCTGGTGTGTGTGTGTGTCTGGTGTGTGTGTGTCTGGTGTGTGTGTCTGGTGTGTGTGTGTCTGGTGTGTGTGTGTCTGGTGTGTGTGTGTCTGGTGTGTGTGTGTCTGGTGTTTATGTGTCTGGTGTTTATGTGTCTGGTGTTTATGTGTCTGGTGTTTATGTGTCTGGTGTTTATGTGTCTGGTGTGTGTGTGTCTGGTGTTTATGTGTCTGGTGTGTGTGTGTCTGGTGTGTGTGTGTGTCTGGTGTGTGTGTCTGGTGTGTGACTGGTGTGTGTGTGTGTGACTCATAGCTAATGTCTCCTTGTAGTGAGTACAGCAGCGAGTCAGACACAGTAGATCATGTACAACCGTTTTGTTCTCATTAAACTTGAATGTGTGTGTGAGAAGCGCCGCCATATCAGCTCTCCCTGGGCCCCAAGCACTTCTGCCTTGGGTCATATTCAGTAGAGAGAAAACATTTTGAAACAGAGTGAAACGGGGAGGTATATCCTGAAACTTGACCACTAAGAACACAGATTTATGCTATGGCAAGCCCTACTGAACACAACCCCGGCGTGTATAACTAGGAGAGGTGTAGCTGCCTGCCGGCTCACACCCAATATATTTAAATCTATTTCACTGTATATAGACTTTTTGTTTTCTTTTGTTCTACTGTGTTATTGACTTGTTAATTGTTTACTCCATGTGTAACTCTGTGTTGTCTGCTCACACTGCTATGCTTTATCTTGGCCAGGTCGCAGTTGTAAATGAGAACTTGTTCTCAACTAGCCTACCTGGTTAAATAAAGGTGTTCTCAACTAGCCTACCTGGTTAAATAAAGGTGGAATAAAAACATTTTAAAAATAGAAAAATGACTGTAATCATTCTGAAGAGACACGTCGCTCCAAGTCGTGATTCAACGTTTCTGTCAAAGTCCAAATCTGACCTAGGACAGACATGAAATAATGCAGTAAGTTGATGAGGACATGTTATGTATTGTTTCCCAACGCAGGCTATTGCTGTCTGTAACCACTTAGCAATTATTTCACTCAAACCTTTTAGCCTAACAGTGGTCCCCCCCCATTAAATACCTTATTTTAGTGCCTAATATTAGCCGCTACATCAGCATTACATCTACCTAGCATAAGCTCTGTTTTTATTAGCATAACACTCACCTTCCTCTCATCACTGGCTGAATTCCAAATAGCACCCTATTCCCTATATAGTGCACTACATTAGACCAGGACCCATAGGGCTCTGGTCATATGTAGTGCTGCATTATATAGGGTACAGATACCATTTAGGACACCCTCACTATGAATGATTCATTGAAATGCACCATCTTGTCTCCAAATTGACTACATTCAGAAACTCTGAAAAGGTTTTTGTTCAGTGCTCAGTCTTTGTGATGTTCTCTGGATGGATACAGGCAGGAAACCCTTCGATTTAATTGAAGCTAGCGGAGCTCTGGACTGGAGAGTGCTTGTAGCTTACCCTACCTTAGTAAAGAGTCGATCAGGTTGAATGAGTAAAAAACGCTGTTTGACTTTGAAAACGTTTGATTGTGTGTGTGTGTCATGTATGGTGTGTGTGTTTGCTGTGTGTGTGTGTGTGTGTGTGTGTTTGCTGTGTGTGTGTGTGTTATGTATGGTGTGTGTGTGTGTGTTTGCTGTGTGTGTGTGTGTTATGTATGGTGTGTGTGTGTGTTTGCTGTGTGTGTGTGTGTGTTTGCTGTGTGTGTTATGTATGGTGTGTGTGTGTGTGTTTGCTGTGTGTGTTATGTATGGTGTGTGTGTGTGTGTTTGCTGTTTGCTGTGTTATTATGTATGGTGTGTGTGTGTGTTTGCTGTGTGTGTGTGTTATGTAAGGTGTGTGTGCTATGTATGGTGTGTGTGTGTGCTGTGTATGTGTTATGTATGGTGTGTGTGTGTGCTGTGAGTATGTGTGTTATGTATGGTGTGTGTGTGTGTTATGTATGGTGTGTTTGTGCGAGCGAGCGAGCATCTATGTGTGTGAGTGCATCTCTCTGTCGGTGTGCGAGTGTGTGTCTCTCTCTCTCTGTCGGTGTGCCAGTGTGTCGTCCCCCATCCCCCAGCCAGCTAGCCACAGCCACTCCTGGATGTCATTAACGTCTATTGTGGGCTTCACAATCACACTCAGTAAAACTCAAGCTCTTATCGTCAGACACCAGACACACTGTAATAGCCACAGTCACACATCCCCAGTAGAACAGACACGACTATTGATTCCTGGACTGATGTGTCAGACACACACACACACACACACTCACTCACATATTCAAGGATTGGTTTGTCTCTCCAGGAACAACATATGATGTCATGTGCCAGTAACACTATCTGCACCTTTCATGCTTGTCTTTGGACATATCCTACTGTATGAAGCCTACCAATCCTACTGTATGAAGCCTACCAATCCTACTGTATGAAGCCTACCAATCCTACTGTATGAAGCCTACCAATGTATGTCATTTAGCAGATGCTTTTATCCAAAGCGACTTACAGTCACGCGTCATACATTTTACTTATGGGTGGTCCCGGGAATCGAACCCACTATCCTGCCGTTGAAAGCACCATGCTCTCCTCTGAGCTACAGAGGACAACGTACAACAAAACACTGAATTAGCTTGGTTAATTATAATTATGTAGCTATTCGTATTTGACAGAAACCCTCAATACAGGACTTCTACTACCGTTTCTTCATAAATACCAGATGCCCCCCTCCCTCCATCTCTCCCTGCTCACCCCGGGGCCTCCCTGTGTCACCGTAGCTCACCACTGATTGCTTTCTGATCTCACTCCTGTTCTGTTTAAACAGCATGGTCTCTCATGTGGCGGGGCAATGGAACACAAGTACAGCCCCAGGGTGCAATGCAGCCGCTAGCAGCCAGACCTGGGTTCAAATGCTATTTGAAATCATTTAAAATACTTTACCTGCCCTTGATTGAGTTTACCTGTTGCCAAAAGTCTGAAAAATGCAAACCACAAACCCTGTTCATCTGGCAGCTCAAGGCAGGCTAAAACAAACACTAACAAGTATCTGAAACATATCAACTACTATTTTAACCCAGGTCTGGTCTGGCGAGCAGCAGCTGCCTGTGTGTCTGCGGGGCTGCAAACTAGGAAGGTAGGCACAGGGACCTGACCTACTGGTACTTTGGCCTTCTCAGCCTCCGTCTGCCACTCCCGGGTACGGAGGGGAGGCCCCATCTAATGGGAAGCCCCGGGTACAGAGGGGAGGCCCCATGTAATGGGAGGCCACAGCTAAAGGTGAGCCCTTTAACACATGTAATGTTAGTTTGGACTGGTTCATGTAATCCAAGAGACACCAGAGTGTCAAGGTGCATTTCAGACTGGTTCAGGTAATCCAAGAGACACCAGAGTGTCAAGGTGCATTTCAGACTGGTTCAGGTAATCCAAGAGACACCAGAGGGACAAGGTGCATTTCAGACTGGTTCAGGTAATCCAAGAGACACCAGAGTGTCAAGGTGCATTTCAGACTGGTTCAGGTAATCCAAGAGACACCAGAGGGACAAGGTGCATTTCAGACTGGTTCAGGTAATCCAAGAGACACCAGAGGGACAAGGTGCATTTCAGACTGGTTCAGGTAATCCAAGAGACACCAGAGTGTCAAGGTGCATTTCAGACTGGTTCAGGTAATCCAAGAGACACCAGAGGGACAAGGTGCATTTCAGACTGGTTCAGGTAATCCAAGAGACACCAGAGTGTCAAGGTGCATTTCAGACTGGTTCAGGTAATCCAAGAGACACCAGAGTGTCAAGGTGCATTTCAGACTGGTTCAGGTAATCCAAGAGACACCAGAGTGTCAAGGTGCATTGGTTCAGGTAATCCAAGACTGGTTCAGGTAAATCCAAGAGACACCAGAGTGTCAAGGTGCATTTCAGACTGGTTCAGGTAATCCAAGAGACACCAGAGGGACAAGGTGCATTTCAGACTGGTTCATGTAATCCAAGAGACACCAGAGTGTCAAGGTGCATTTCAGACTGGTTCAGGTAATCCAAGAGACACCAGAGTGTCAAGGTGCATTTCAGACTGGTTCAGGTAATCCAAGAGACACCAGAGGGACAAGGTGCATTTCAGACTGGTTCAGGTAATCCAAGAGACACCAGAGTGTCAAGGTGCATTTCAGACTGGTTCAGGTAATCCAAGAGACACCAGAGGGACAAGGTGCATTTCAGACTGGTTCAGGTAATCCAAGAGACACCAGAGTGTCAAGGTGCATTTCAGACTGGTTCAGGTAATCCAAGAGACACCAGAGTGACAAGGTGCATTTCAGACTGGTTCAGGTAATCCAAGAGACACCAGAGTGTCAAGGTGCATTTCAGACTGGTTCAGGTAATCCAAGAGACACCAGAGTGTCAAGGTGCATTTCAGACTGGTTCAGGTAATCCAAGAGACACCAGAGTGTCAAGGTGCATTTCAGACTGGTTCAGGTAATCCAAGAGACACCAGAGTGTCAAGGTGCATTTCAGACTGGTTCAGGTAATCCAAGAGACACCAGAGTGTCAAGGTGCATTTCAGACTGGTTCAGGTAATCCAAGAGACACCAGAGGGACAAGGTGCATTTCAGACTGGTTCAGGTAATCCAAGAGACACCAGAGTGTCAAGGTGCATTTCAGACTGGTTCAGGTAATCCAAGAGACACCAGAGGGACAAGGAGCAGCAGATACAGTTTAGCTGCTGATGTAAAGAGAGAAGGAGGGGAATGGTCGGCATGTTGCAGTGGATTCTTCTGGTTTCTATTTAGCTGTGAAGTGCAGGTAGGCATTTTATACAAATCATATTGACTTTATTGCATTTACTGCAGATACATTGTTATACTTTGGCAACATTTCATTTAAGAATATTAGGACAGATTGTATTTTTGGAAGTCTGATTAATTATATTTATAACAAACAAAAGATGCACAGTATGTTTGTGTGCAATGATTTCTACTGAGGCTCCTGGGACATAGGTAGAGGAACTAGAATATATAGGTAGAGGAACAAGGGAGATATAGGTAGAGGAACTAGAAGATATAGCTGGAGGAACTAGAGGATATAGAGGACCAAGAGGATGTAGGTAGAGGCACTAGAGCATATAGGTAGAGGACCTAGAGGATATAGGTAGAGAACCTTTGGAGATATAGGAAGATGCTCTAGAGGATATAGGTAGAGGACCAAGAGGACGTAGGTAGAGGCACTAGAGGATATCGGTAGAGGACCTAGAGGACGTAGGTAGAGGCACTAGAGGATATAGGTAGAGAACCTTTGGAGATATAGGAAGAGGCACTAGGAAGATATAAGTAGAGAACCTAGAGGATATAGGTAGAGGACCAAGAGGATATTTGTAGAGGCATTTGAGGATATAGGTAGAGGACCAAGAGGACATAGGTAGAGGAACTAGAGGATTTAGGTAGAGGACCTAGCGGAGAAAGGTAGAGGCACTAGAGGATATAGGTAGAGGCACTAGAGGTTATAGGTAGAGGAACTAGAGGCACTAGAGGACATAGGTAGAGAAACTAGAGGATATAGGTAGAGGACCAAGAGGACATAGGTAGAGGAACTAGAGGATAAAGGGAGAGGACCAAGAGGATATACGTAGAGGAACTAGAGGATTTAGGTAGAGGACCAAGAGGACATAGGTAGAGGAACTAGAGGATTTAGGTAGAGGCACTAGAGGATACAGGAAGAGGCACTAGAGGATATAGGTAGAGAAACTAGAGGATAAAAGGAGAGGACCAAGAGGATATATGTAGAGGCACTAGAGGACATAGGTAGAGGTACTAGAGAATATAGGTAGAGGACATAGAGGTTATAGGTAGAGGACCTAGATGACATAGGTAAAGGAACAAGGGAGATATAGGTAGAGGAACTAGAGGATATAGGTAGAGGCACTAAAATATATAGCTTGAGGACCTAGAGGCACTAGGGAGATATAGGTCGAGGACCAAGAGGACATAGGTGTAGGCACTAGAGGAAATAGGTAGAGGACCTTTGGAGATATAGGAAGAGGCTCTAAAGGATATAGGTAGAGGCACTAAAGGTTATAGGTTTATTTATTTATTTATTTCACCTTTATTTAACCAGGTAGGCTAGTTGAGAACAAGTTCTCATTTGCAACTGCGACCTGGATAAGATAAAGCGTAGCAATTCGACACATACAACAACACAGAGTTACACATGGAATAAACAAAACATACAGTCAATAATACTGTAGAACAAAGAAAACAAAAAGTCTATATACAGTGAGAGCAAATGAGGTAAGTTAAGGAAATAAATAGGCCATGGTGGCGAAGTAATTACAATATAGCAATTAAACACTGGAATGGTAGATCGGCAGAAGATGAATGTGCAGGTAGAGATACTGGGGTGCAAAGGAGCAAAATAAATAAATAAATACCAGTATGGGGATGAGGTAGGTAGATAGATGGGCTGTTTACTGATAGGCTATGTACAGGTGCAGTGATCTGTAAACTGCTCTGACAGCTGGTGCTTAAATCTAGTGAGGGAGATGTGCGTCTCCAGTTTCAGAGATTTTTGTAATTCGTTCCAGTCATGAGCAGCAGAGAACTGGAAGGAAAGACGACCAAAGGAGGAATTGGCTTTGGGGGTGACGAGTGAGATATACCTGCTGGAGCGCGTGCTACGAGTGGGTGCTGCTATGGTGACCAGTGAGCTGAGATAAGGCAGGGCTTTACCTAGCAGAGACTTGTAGATAACCTGTAGCCAGTGGGTTTGGCGACGAGTATGAAGCGAGGGCCAACCAACGAGAGCGTACAGGTCGCAATGGTGGGTAGTGTATGGGGCTTTGGTGACAAAACGCATGGCACTGTGATAGACTGCATCCAGTTTGTTGAGTAGAGTGTTGGAGGCTATTTTATAGATGACATCACCGAAGTTGAGGATCGGTAGGATGGTCAGTTTTACGAGGGTATGTTTGGCAGCATGAGTGAAGGATGCTTTGTTGCGATATAGGAAGCCGATTCTAGATTTAATTTTGGATTGGAGATGCTTAATGTGAGTCTGGAAGGAGAGTTTACAGCCTAACCAGACACCTAGGTATTTGTAGTTGTCCACGTATTCTAAGTCAGAGACGTCCAGAGTAGTGATGCTGGACGGGCGAGCAGGTGCGGGCAGCGATCGATTGAAAAACATGCATATAGTTTTACTTGCGTTTAAGAGCAGTTGGAGGCCACGGAAGGAGAGTTGTATGGCATTGAAGCTCGTCTGATGGTTAGTTAACACAGTGTCCAAGGAGGGGGCAGAAGTATACAGAATGGTGTCGTCTGCGTAGAGGTGGATCAGGGAATCACCAGCAGCAAGAGCAACATCATTGATGTATACAGAAAAGAGAGTCGGACAGAGAATTGAACCCTGTGGCACACCCATAGAAACTGTCAGAGGTCCAGACAACAGGCCCTCCGATTTGACACACTGAACTCTATCAGAGAAGTAGTTGGTAAACCAGGCGAGGCAATCATTTGAGAAACCAAGGCTGTGGAGTCTGCCAATAAGAATGTTGTGATTGACAGAGTCGAAAGCCTTGGCCAGGTCGATGAATACGGCTGCACAGTAATGTCTCTTATCGATGGCGGTTATGATGTCGTTTTGAACCTTGAGCGTGGCTGAGGTGCACCCATGACCAGCTCTGAAACCAGATTGAAGTGTACCTATGATAAAAATTACAGACCTCTACATGCTTTGTAAGTTGGAAAACCTGCAAAATAGGTAGAGGTACTAGGGAGATACAGGTAGAGTACCTAGAGGATATAGGTAGAGGACCAAGTGGATATACAGTGGGGAGAACAAGTATTTGATACACTGCCAATTTTGCAGGTTTTCCTACTTACAAAGCATGTAGAGGTCTGTCATTTTTATCATAGGTACACTTCAACTGTGAGAGACGGAATCTAAAACAAAAACCCAGAAAATCACATTGTATGATTTTTAAGTAATTCATTTGCATTTTATTGCATGACACAAGTATTTGATACATCAGAAAAGCAGAACTTAATATTTGGTACAGAAACCTGTATTTGCAATTACAGTGATCATACGTTTCCTGTAGTTCTTGACCAGGTTTGCACACACTGCAGCAGGGATTTTGGCCCACTCCTCCATACAGACCTTCTCCAAATCCTTTAGGTTTCGGGGCTGTCGCTGGGCAATACGGACTTTCAGCTCCCTCCAAAGATGTTCTATTGCGTTCAGGTCTGGAAACTGGCTAGGCCACTCCAGGACCTTGAGATGCTTCTTACGGAGCCACTCCTTAGTTGCCTTGGCTGTGTGTTTCAGGTCGTTGTCATGCTGGAAGACCCAGCCACGACCCATCTTCAATGCTCTTACTGAGGGAAGGAGGTTGTAAAATAAATAAATAGGTCCTCTACCTATATCCTCTTGGGCCTCTACCTATATTCTCAAGTTCATCTACCTATATCCTCTAGTTCCTTGACCTATATTCTCTAGTTCCTTTACCTATATACTCTACCTATGTTCTCTTGGTACTCTACCTATATCCTCTAGTGCCTCTACCTATATCCTCTAGTGTCTCTACCTACAGTGGGGAGAACCACAGTCTCAGGAGACCACAGTCTCAAAGAAAACCATTAGTAACACACTACGCCATCATGGATGAGCCATGACCAGCCTTTCAAAGCACTCCATGCCTACAGATGTGAGTGCTACAAGTCAGTAGTCATTTAGGCAGGTTACCTTAGTGTTCTTGGGTACAGGGACTATGGTGGTCAGCTTTAAACATGTTGGAATTACAGATTCAATCAGAGGGAGGTTGAAAATGAAGACACTTTTTTTATTGACCGAGTCACTGGTGCTTCCTGCTTAAATTTTTGTTTGTGAGCAGGAATCAGGAGGATAGAATTGTGGTCAGATTTGCCAAATGAAGGGCTAGGGAGAACTTTGTACGCGTCTCTGTGTGTGGAGTAAAGGTGGTATAGAGTTTTTTTCCCCTGTGGTTACACATTTATCATGCTGGTAGATATTAGGTTAAACGGATTTAAGTTTCCCTGCATTAAAGTCCCCGGCCACTAGGTGAGCCACTTCTGGATGAGCATTTCTTGTTTGCTTATGGCCTTATACAACTCATTGAGTGCGGTCTTAGTGCCAGCATCGGATTGTGGTGGTAAATAAACAGCTACGAAGAATATAGATGAAAACTCTCTTGGTAGATAGTGTGGTCTACAGCTTATCATGAGATACTCCACCTCAGGCGAGTAAAACCTTGAGACTTCCTTAGATATTGTGCACCAGCTGTTGTTTACAAATATACATAGACCGCCACCCCTTGTCTTACCAGAGGCTGCTGTTCTATCCTGCCGATACAGTGTAAAACCCGGCAACTGTATGTTATTCATGTCGTCGTTCAGCCACGACTCGATGAAACATAAGATATTACAGTTTTTAACATCCCGTTGGTAGGATGTATGTGCTTGTAGTTCGTCCACTTTATTACCGAGTGATTGTACGTTGGCCAATAGTACCGATGGCAAAGGAAGATTAGCCACTTATCGCCGGATCCTTACAAGGCACCCTGATCTCCTTCCGCGAAATTGTCTCTTTCTCCTGCGAATGACGGGGATGAGGGCCTATTCGGGTGTC
Organism: Oncorhynchus tshawytscha; assembly: GCF_018296145.1. NCBI lineage: Eukaryota > Metazoa > Chordata > Actinopteri > Salmoniformes > Salmonidae > Oncorhynchus > Oncorhynchus tshawytscha. The sequence continues at coordinate 11,146,437 of NC_056430.1, read as the reverse complement.
TGGAGTAAATCCCTCTCCCCTGGATCATAAAATATAAATCATTTGTTCAGTTAAAAACCTCTTTGGGCTGGGTGGGACGCTAGAGCCCCATTTCGACAACATCTGGTGAAATTGCAGAGCGCGAAATTCAAAATGCACAAATCATAATATTAAACATTCATGAAAATACAAGTTTCATGCATTTTAAAAGCTTAACTTCTTGACAATCCAGCCGCTTTGTCAGATTTCAAAAAGGCTTTAAGGCGAAAGCCTACCATGCGATTATCTGAGGACAGTGCCCCACATACAAAAGCATTAAAAGCATTTTCCAAACCAGCAGAGGCGTCACAAAAGTCAGAAATAGCAATAAAATAAATCACGTACCTTTGAAGATCTTCCTCTGTTTACAATCCCAAGGGTCCCAGCTACACAACAAATGGTCGTTTTGTTCGATAATATCCTTCTTATATCCCAAAAAAGTCAGTTTATTTGGCGCGTTTGATTCAGTAATCCACCCGTTCCACTCGTTCAACATGCGTACAAAGGAATCCCAAAAGTTACCAATAGACTTCGTCCAAACAAGTCAAACAACTTTTCTAATCAATCCTTAGGTACCCTAATATGTAAATAAACAATCACGGAATGTAGTATGTTCAATACAAGAGATAAATAACGAAGCACAAGACTACAGTCCAAAATGAGAGCCACCTTGAAAAACTACAATTACTAACTAATTTTTCAAAAAACAAGCTTGAAACCCTTTCTAAACACTGTTGACATCTAGTGGAAGCCATAGGAACTGCAATCGGGGAAGATTTCCTTTGAATATCCCATAGACAAGCATTTCAATGGGTGGTGACCTCAAAAAAACAATTCTGGATGGATTGTCCTCGGAGTGTCGCCTGCCATATCAGTTCTGTTATACTCACAGACATTATTTCAACACTTTTAGAAACGCCAGAGTGTTTTTTATTCAATGTTACCACTTACTGCCCCCTAGCCTTAAGACGTTTTAAAGGTGAGTAATCGCTGTTCTGATGTCCAGAAGCTCTTTTTGGTCATAAGAGACAGTAGCAGCAACATTATGTACAAGATAAGTTACAAATGATGCAAAAAAAAAACAATCAAACCAGCACGGTTGGTTAAGAGCCCATAAAATGGCAGCCATCCCCTGCGATGCCATTTTTGGCGGGATTTCACAAAAAAGTGTTAAACAAATCAAAATATATTTTAAATTCTTCAAAGTATCCACCCTTTGTGGCCCTTCCGGGTGGCGCAGTGGTCTAAGGCAGTGCATCGCAGTGGTCTATCGCAGTGCTAGCTGTGCCACCAGAGATTCTGGGTTTGAGCCCAGGCTTGGCCGTGACTGGGAGGTCCATGGGGCAATGCACAATTGGTCCATGGGGCAATGCACAATTGGCCCAGTGTCGCCCGGGTAAGGGAAGGTTTGGCCTTCCTTGTCTCATTGTGCACTAGTGACTCCTGTGGTGGGCTGGGCACAGTGCAGGTGTACAGTGTTTCCTCTGACACATTGGTGTGGCTGGCTTCCAGGTTGGATGTGTGATGTGTTGTGTCAAGAAGCAGTGAGGATTTCTTTCTTTCTTAATCTTAAGGCTAGGCATCCCGCTAGTGGGACACCTGTCAACAACATCCAGTGAAATTGGAGGGCGCGCAATTCAAATAAATAATCGTAATATTAAACATTTATGAACATACAAGAACATCTTATATCGGTTAAAAGCTTAAATTATTGTTAACTGTCTGATTTACAATAGGCTTTACAGCGAAAGCATACCATGCAATTGTTTGAGGACAGCGCCCCACATCAACAGATTTTTCAACCAGCAGAGGCTTCATAAAATCACAAATAGCGATGAAATAATAATTTACTCTTTGAAAATCTTCCTCTGTTTGCAGTCCCAATTGTCCCAGCTACAACATGAATGGTTGTTTTGTTAGATAAAATCCTTCTTTATATCCCAAAATGTCTGTTTAGTTGGCGCCATCGATTTCAGTAATCCACTCGTTCAACATGCAGACAAAGGAATCCAAAAAGCTTCCGCTAAACTTTGTTAAAACAAGTCCAACTATGTTTCTATTTAATCCTCAAGTACCCTAAAATGTAAGTAAAAATGTAATTAAACTATAATTAAATTAAATTAAATTAAACTATAATATTTCATACGGAAAGAAGTATGTTCAATAGAAAAGTAAAATTAGCAAGTGCGTGACCTCTTCCTCGCAAGACCAGACTGATTTCCAACTGTGACTCCAGGTGCCAAAACTAAAAATTCTTCCTCATTTTGGAAGAAACAAGCCTGAAACCTTAAACAAAGACTGTTGACATCTACTGGAAGCCATAGGAATTGCAATCTGGGAGCTGGAATTACATAGCTTTCCATTGAAAGAGTATGGGATCTAAAAAAACGTTCTGGTTGGTTTTTCTTTGGAGTTTCGGCTACCATATCAATTGTGTTATAGTCTCATACATTGTTTTAACATTTCCACAAACCCCAAAGTATTTGCTATCCAATGATACCAATTATATGCATATCCTGGTTTCTGTTTATTTTGGGCATGTCAGTCAGGCAGAAATTCTGAAAAAAAGGACCCTAGCCTGCATTTGAGCCAATCATTGTGTTGTGACAAGGTAGGGGTGGTATAGAGAAGACAGCCCTATTTGGTAAAAGACCATGTCCATATTATGGCAAGAACAGCTCAAATAAGCAAAGAGAAACAACAGTCCATCATTACTTTAAGACATGAAGGTCAGTCAATGCGGAAAATTTCAAGAGCTTTGAAAATTTCTTAAAGTGCAGTCGCAACAACCATCAAGCGCTATGATGAAACTGGCTCTCATGAGGACCGCCACAGGAATGGAAGACCCAGAGTAATCTCTGCTGAAGAGGATAAGTTCCTTAGAGTTACCAGCCTCAGAAATTGCAGCCCTAATAAATGCTTAACAGAGTCCAAGTAACAGACACATCTCAACATCAACTGTTCAGAGGAGACTCAGGGCCTTCATGGTCGAATTGCTGCAAAGAAACCACTACTAAAGGACACCAACAAGAAGAAGAGACTTGCTTGGGCCAAGAAACACGAGCAATGGACATTAGACCAGTGGGAATCTCTCCTTTGGTCTGATGAATCCAAATTTGAGAATTTTGGTTCCAACCGCCGTGTCTTTGTGAGACGCAGAGAAGGTGAACGGATGATCTCGGCATGTGTGTCACGTTCTGACCTTAGTTCCTTTTTTATGTCTTTATTTTAGTTGGTCAGGGCGTGAGTTGGAGTGGGCATTCTATGTTGTTTTTCTATGTTTTGTTCTGTTGTTATATTTCTATGTGTTTGGCCTAGTATGGTTCTCAATCAGAGGCAGGTGTCAGTCGTTGTCTCTGATTGGGAGCCATATTTAGGTAGCCTGTTTTCTATTGTGTTTGTGGGTGGTTGTATCCTGTGTTAGTGTTTTCACCATACGGGACTGTTTCGGTTGTTTGTTTGTACTTTTGTTATTTTGTTCAGTGTTCTGTTGATTTATTAAACATATCATTATGGACACTTACCACGCTGCACATTGGTCTGATCCTTGCTACTCCTCCTCTGAAGAAGACGAATTCCGTTACAATGTGTGGTTCCCACTGTGAAGCATGAAGGAGGAGGTGTGATGGTGTGGGGGTGCTTTGCTGGTGACAATGTCAGTGATTTCTTTAGAATTCAAGGCACACGTAACCAGCATGTCTACCACAGCATTCTACAGCGATACACCATCACAACATCACATTCTGGTTTGCCCTTAGTGGGACTATCAATTGTTTTTCAACAGGACAATGACCCAACACACCTGCAGGCTGTGTAAGGGCTATTTGACCAAGAAGGAGAGTGATGGAGTGCTGCATCAGACGACCTGGTCTTCACAATCACCCGAACTCAATCCAATTGAGAAGGTTTGGGATGATTTGGACCGCAGGGTGAAGGAAAAGCAGCCAACAAGTGCTCAGCATATGTGGGAACTCCTTCAAGACTGTTGGAAAAGCATTCCAGATGACTTCCTAATGAAGCTGGTTGAGAGAATGCCAAGAGTGTGCAACGCTGTCATCAAGGCGATTGCTACTTTGAAGAATCTCACATATAAAATATATTTTTTTGTTTAACACATTTTTGGTTACAACATGATTCCATATGTGTTATTTCATAGTTTTGACGTCTTCACTATTTTTCTACAATTTAGAAAATAGTTAAACATAAAGAAAAACCCTTGAATGAGTCGGTGTGTCCAAACTTTTGACTGGTACTGTAAGTAGAGGAACTGGAAGAATGGTCATGATGTACGCTGAATTCAGGGAGTCAATACATTTAATAAATAAATGAACAAAACAAGAATCACGAACAGCCTCACCGACATGAAACAGAAACAATGACGACTGGGGAAGAAACCAAAGGGCTCGACATATAAAGGGCCGGTAATCAAGGAGCTGATGGAGTGTCATTATGTGCATAACGCCGGTGACAGGTGTGCGCCCTAACGAGCAGCTTGGTGACCTAGAGGCCGGAGAGGGAGCAAAACATGGTAGTCTGTTTCTGTCACCCTCAGGTTTTACATTCATGTGGATAAAATTCATTTCCTCCACCTATAGGTGTCATTTCACCATCTATACTTGATCTTCTAGCATTACAATCTGAGCTACATGGTTTCCTCCACAATCCTTGTCTTCCTTCCAGCCCCCCCCACTCCCCCACCCTGGATCTGTGGAAACCCCTGCAGGGTTTTCGTTTGGGGCTGGAGGGTTGTAGCCTTACCCTTGTCTCTCTGTCTATGAAACGACTCTCCTCCTCCACATAATCACTGCCAATTCAGCTCTTTGTTTCCATCCATAAGTACACCAGGCTGGCTGGGGGATTGCTATCATCACACTTTTGCTCCCTCTGTGTTTAGCAGCCCCCCCCTTCCCGTTTAGTCACTCTTTCATATCCCCCACCGCCATCCTCCGTCATGAACTGTTTATATGTCTCTCATGTCATTTCACGTAATTTACTGCCCTCCTCTCCTACCTTCATCACTCTGTACCTCCATCCATTAAGACAGTCTCTCCTCTCCTACCTTCATCACTCTGTACCTCCATCCATTAAGACAGTCTCTCCTCTCCTATCTTCATCACTCTGTACCATCCAGACTCCTGCCAGTTAAGACAGTCTCTCCTCTCCTACCTTCATCACTCTGTACCTCCATCCATTAAGACAGTCTCTCCTCTCCTACCTTCATCACTCTGTACCTCCATCCATTAAGACAGTCTCTCCTCTCCTACCTTCATCACTCTGTACCTCCATCCATTAAGACAGTCTCTCCTCTCCTACCCATTAAGACAGTCTCTCCTCTCCTATGTACCTCCATCCATTAAGACAGTCTCTCCTCTCCTATCCTTCATCACTCTGTACCTCCATCCATTAAGACAGTCTCTCCTCTCCTACCTTCATCTCTGTACCTCCATCCATTAAGACAGTCTCTCCTCTCCTATTCTCTCATCACTCTGTACCTCCATCCATTAAGACAGTCTCTCCTCTCCTACCTTCATCACTCTGTACCTCCATCCATTAAGACAGTCTCTTCACATCCATCCATTAAGACAGTCTCTCCTCTCCTACCTTCATCACTCTGTACCTCCATCCATTAAGACAGTCTCTCCTCTCCTACCTTCATCACTCTGTACCTCCATCCATTAAGACAGTCTCTCCTCTCCTACCTTCATCACTCTGTACCTCCATCCATTAAGACAGTCTCTCCTCTCCTACCTTCATCACTCTGTACCTCCATCCATTAAGACAGTCTCTCCTCTCCTATCTTCATCACTCTGTACCTCCATCCATTAAGACAGTCTCTCCCCTCCTACCTTCATCACTCTGTACCATCCAGACTCCTGCCAGTTAAGACAGTCTCTCCCCTCCTACCTTCATCACTCTGTACCATCCAGACTCCTGCCAGTTAAGACAGTCTCTCCTCTCCTACCTTCATCACTCTGTACCTCCATCCATTAAGACAGTCTCTCCTCTCCTACCTTCATCACTCTGTACCTCCATCCATTAAGACAGTCTCTCCTCTCCTACCTTCATCACTCTGTACCTCCATCCATTAAGACAGTCTCTCCTCTCCTACCTTCATCACTCTGTACCTCCATCCATTAAGACAGTCTCTCCTCTCCTACCTTCATCACTCTGTACCTCCATCCATTAAGACAGTCTCTCCTCTCCTACCTTCATCACTCTGTACCATCCAGACTCCTGCCAGTTAAGACAGTCTCTCCTCTCCTATCTTCATCACTCTGTACCTCCATCCATTAAGACAGTCTCTATCTTCATCCATTAAGACAGTCTCTCCTCTCCTACCTTCATCAGTTCCATCCATTAAGACAGTCTCTCCTCTCCTACCTTCATCACTCTGTACCTCCATCCATTAAGACAGTCTCTCCCCAGTACCTCCATCCATTAAGACAGTCTCTCCTCTCCTACCTTCATCACTCTGTACCATCCAGACTCCTGCCAGTTAAGACAGTCTCTCCTCTCCTACCTTCATCCATCCATTAAGACAGTCTCTCCTCTCCTATCTTCATCACTCTGTACCTCCATCCATTAAGACAGTCCTGCCTTCAGACTCCTTTAAGACAGTCTCTCCTCTCCTACCTTCATCACTCTGTACCTCCATCCAGACTCCTGCCAGTTAAGACAGTCTCTCCCCTCCTACCTTCATCACTCTGTACCATCCAGACTCCTGCCAGTTAAGACAGTCTCTCCCCTCCTACCTTCATCACTCTGTACCATCCAGACTCCTGCCAGTTAAGACAGTCTCTCCTCTCCTACCTTCATCACTCTGTACCATCCAGACTCCTTCCAGTTAAGACAGTCTCTCCCCTCCTACCTTCATCACTCTGTACCATCCAGACTCCTGCCAGTTAAGACAGTCTCTCCCTCCTACCTTCATCACTCTGTACCATCCAGACTCCTGCCAGTTAAGACAGTCTCTCCTCTCCTATCTTCATCACTCTGTACCTCCATCCAGACTCCTGCCAGTTAAGACAGTCTCTCCTCTCCTACCTTCATCACTCTGTACCATCCAGACTCCTGCCAGTTAAGACAGTCTCTCCTCCTACCTTCATCACTCTGTACCATCCAGACTCCTGCCAGTTAAGACAGTCTCTCCCCTCCTACCTTCATCACTCTGTATGTCCATCCAGACTCCTGCAAGTTAAGACAGTCTCTCCCCTCCTACCTTCATCACTCTGTACCATCCAGACTCCTGCCAGTTAAGACAGTCTCTCCCCTCCTACCTTCATCACTCTGTACCATCCAGACTCCTGCCAGTTAAGACAGTCTCTCCTCCTACCTTCATCACTCTGTACCATCCAGACTCCTGCCAGTTAAGACAGTCTCTCCCTCCTACCTTCATCACTCTGTACCATCCAGACTCCTGCCAGTTAAGACAGTCTCTCCTCTCCTACCTTCATCACTCTGTACCTCCATCCAGACTCCTGCCAGTTAAGACAGTCTCTCCTCTCCTACCTTCATCACTCTGTACCATCCAGACTCCTGCCAGTTAAGACAGTCTCTCCTCTCCTATCTTCATCACTCTGTACCTCCATCCATTAAGACAGTCTCTCCTCTCCTCGTCTCTCGTCTCTTTCTCCTCCCTATCTCTCTCCCCTCTCTCTCTCTCCCCCTCTCTCGCTCGCTCGCTCTCTCTCTCTCACCCTTTCTCTCTCTCTCTTTCTCTCTCCTATCTCTCTGTCTCTTTTGTCCCTCTCTCCTCTCTATCTCTCCCTGTCTTCTTCTCTCACAGCTGGTGCTTTTTGAAGGATGAAAAGGCCAAAATCAATGTAAATGTTTAATTTGACTGTCTGCACACCAGCTGAATGTTCTGATCCAGTTGTGTGGCCAGATATCTGATAACGTCAGGAGAAGGTATTGATTGATTTAGATAATCCAGATTATCAGACCAACTACCCACACACAGATTAATCCTTAATGCTGGTCTTAATTTAATTTAATCAAGATTATTGATATTTTGATGCTGAAAGTCTAAATCATAGATTCGGTATTTTATGTGTTCCCTGTGTTCCTTGTGTTTCCCTGTGTTCCCTGTGTGTCCCTGCGTTCCCTGCGTTTCCTGCGTTTCCTGCGTTCCCTGCGTTTCCTGTGTTCCCTGCGTTCCCTGTGTGTTCCCTGCGTTCCCTGTGTGTCCCTGTGTTTCCTGTGTTCCCTGTCCCTGTGTGTCCCTGTGTTTCCTGTGTGTTCCCTGTGTTTCCCTGTGTTTCCTGTGTTCCCTGTGTTTCCCTGTGTTTCCTGTGTTCCCTGTGTTTCCTGTGTTTCCTGTGTTCCCTGTGTTTCCTGTGTGTTCCCTGTGTGTCCCTGTGTGTCCCTGTGTTCCCTGTGTGTTCCCTGTGTGTTCCCTGTGTGTTCCCTGTGTGTCCCTGTCTTTCCTGTGTTCCCTGTGTTCCTGTGTTCCCTGTGTTCCCTGTGTGTTCCCTGTGTTCCCTGTGTGTTCCCTGTGTTCCCTGTGTTCCCTGTGTTTCCCTGTGTTCCTGTGTGTTCTTGTTCCTGTGTTCCCTGTGTGTTTCCTGTGTTCCCTGTGTGTTCCTGTGTGTTCCCTGTGTTCCCTGTGTTCCCTGTGTTTCCTGTGTTCCCTGTGTGTTCCTGTGTTCCTGTGTGTTCCCTGTGTTCCCTGTGTTTCCTGTGTGTTCCCTGTGTGTTCCTGTGTTCCCTGTGTTCCCTGTGTTCCCTGTGTTCCCTGTGTTCCCTGTGTGTTCCCTGTGTTCCCTGTGTTCCCTGTGTTTCCTGTGTCCCCTGTGTTCCCTGTGTTTGTTCCCTGTGTTTCCTGTGTTTCCTGTGTGTTCCCTGTGTTCCCTGTGTGTTCCTGTGTTCCCTGTGTTCCCTGTGTTCCCTGTGTTTCCCTGTGTTCCCTGTGTTCCCTGTGTTCCCTGTGTTTCCCTGTGTTCCCTGTGTTCCCTGTGTTCCCTGTGTTCCCTGTGTGTTCCTGTGTTCCTGTGTTCCCTGTGTTCCCTGTGTTCCCTGTGTTCCCTGTGTTTCCTGTGTTCCCTGTGTTCCCCCCGTGTGTTCCCTGTGTGTTCCTGTGTTCCCTGTGTTCCTGTGTTCCCTGTGTTTCCTGTGTTCCCTGTGTTCCCTGTGTGTTCCTGTGTTCCCTGTGTTCCCCTGTGTTCCCTGTGTTCCCTGTGTTCCCTGTGTTCCCTGTGTTCCCTGTGTTTCCTGTGTTCCTGTGTGTTCCTGTGTTCCCTTGTTCCTGTGTTCCCTGTGTTCCTGTGTTCCCTGTGTGTTCCTGTGTTCCCTGTGTTTCCCCCTGTGTTCCCTGTGTTCCCTGTTTCCCTGTGTTCCCTGTGTTCCTGTGTTCCTGTGTTCCTGTGTTCCCTGTGTTCCTGTGTTCCCTGTGTTCCCTGTGTGTTTAAATGTTCCTGTGTTTCCTGTGTTCCCTGTGTTTCCTGTGTTCCTGTGTGTTCCTGTGTTCCTGTGTTCCCTGTGTTCCCTGTGTTCCCTGTGTTCCCTGTGTTCCCCCTGTGTTTCCTGTGTGTTCCTGTGTTTCCTGTGTGTTGTGTTCCTGTGTTCCCTGTGTTCCCTGTGTTCCCTGTGTGTTCCTGTGTTCCCTGTGTTTCCTGTGTTTCCTGTGTTCCCTGTGTTTCCTGTGTGTCCCTGTGTGTTCCCTGTGTTCCCTGTGTTCCCTGTGTGTTCCTGTGTTCCCTGTGTGTTCCTGTGTTTCCTGTGTTCCCTGTGTGTTCCTGTGTTCCCTGTGTGTTCCTGTGTTCCCTGTGTGTTCCTGTGTTCCCTGTGTGTTCCTGTGTTCCCTGTGTGTTCCTGTGTGTTCCTGTGTTCCCTGTGTCCTGTGTGTCCTGTGTTTCCTGTGTTCCCTGTGTTCCCTGTGTGTTCCTGTGTTCCCTGTGTTTCCTGTGTTCCCTGTGTTCCCTGTGTTCCCTGTGTTCCCTGTGCTCTAGTGAAAGTATTATTTAAACCGTGTTCATGTTACCAAAATGTTCATTGTTTCCAAACATCACACAATGGTAAGTCCTCACCACACTACTCCTGCAGTCTTTATTGGGTCTAAACGGCATCAGGAACCGCTGGTCCACAGAGCTTCCTGTGTAAACGGCATCAGGAACCACTGGCCAATAGTGCTCTCTGTGTAAATAGCAGGCAGGTTGAACAAATACACTGTCCTTGCTAGGAGGGAGGATATTGTCTCAAAAGAACAGAGATAATTCAAATAATGCAAATTCAGAGAGGGTTTGCTGTCCGAGTATGAGTGTTGTACTGTACTGTAGTGTGGCCTAGTTGAGGGGGAGGGGTACCTCATGCATGAACAGCTCTCCTAGCTCACACACGCACGTGCACAACAGATTAGCGGGTTGGTTTCTCCTTTGCAGTCCTATGACTCATGGTCTAGAGCTGTGGTGACATGGGGATTCCCAGTCAACAGCAGTCAGCGATCACACACGCACCACAACAACAATAAACACATGAGGATCTAATGGTGGCAGGATAAGGGATAGCCTGGGTTCAAGATAGGATCCGTAGGCTGTTAAAAATGAATGTCAAGATTTCTTTAGACTGCATTGCAATAAGGAAATATCATGTTTTATACATATTGCAGATTCTTTCCCCCAAAAAATGTTGTACTGTAATTTCAGTTCAATAAAAATGAAATATAATTGTATTTGTCACGTGTTGAATGCAACAACTTTACCGTGAAATGCTTATGTCCATGTGCAGGGGGACAAGGTAGCTGAGGTAATATGTCCATGTGCAGGGGGACAAGGTAGCTGAGGTAATATGTCCATGTGCAGGGGGACAAGGTAGCTGAGGTAATATGTCCATGTGCAGGGGGACAAGGTAGCTGAGGTAATATGTCCATGTGCAGGGGGACAAGGTAGCTGAGGTAATATGTCCATGTGCAGGGGGACAAGGTAGCTGAGGTAATATGTCCATGTGCAGGGGGACAAGGTAGCTGAGGTAATATGTCCATGTGCAGGGGGACAAGGTAGCTGAGGTAATATGTCCATGTGCAGGGGGACAAGGTAGCTGAGGTAATATGTCCATGTGCAGGGGGACAAGGTAGCTGAGGTAATATGTCCATGTGCAGGGGGACAAGGTAGCTGAGGTAACATGTCCATGTGCAGGGGGACAAGGTAGCTGAGGTAATATGTCCATGTGCAGGGGGACAAGGTAGTTGAGGTAATATGTCCAGGTAGGGATAAAAGTGACTAGGCAATCAGGATAGATAATAAACAGAGAGGCAGCAGAGTGTGTGTGTGTCTGTGTCTGTGTGTGTCTGTGTGTGTCTGTGTGTGTCTGTGTGTGTGTGTGTGTGTGTGGCGTCAATATGCCACACACACACAATATGTATGCGTGTATATACACAGAAAATTTGCAAGTGTTAATATCTCGGTGTAATGGTGAAAAGTGTCATGAGTGTTCTACATACCTGAGTGTTGATTCTAGTGGGGTTAACACCAGTGTTATATCTGAGTGTTGATTCTGGTTGATTCTAATCTTCTGTATACCACCCCTATCTTGTCACAACACAACTGATTGGTTCAAACGCATTAAGAAAGAAAGACATTCCACAAATTAACTTTTAAGAAGGCACACCGTTTAATTGAAATGCATTGCAGGTGATTACCTCTTGAAGCTGGTTGAGAGAATGCCAAGAGTGTACAAAGCTGTTATCAATATATTTTGATTTGTTTAACACTTTTTTGGTAACTACATGATTCTATATGTGTTACTTCATAGTTTTGATGTCTTCACTATTATTCTACAATGTAGAAAATAGTAAAAATAAATATTTAAATATTTAAAAAAATATCTTTGTATTTTTATTTTACCTTTTATTTAACTAGGCAAGTCAGTTAAGAACAAATTCTTATTTACAATGACGGCCTAGGAACAGTGGGGTTAACTGTCTTGTTCAGGGAGCAGAACGACAGATTTTTTAAAGATTTTGAAATTGATGTGTGTACAAAAAATTGTCAGCTGCAAAACAAAATTATTCACCAAAAATATGAGCGGATTATAGAAGTGTAAAAAGCATTTCTGTTGTAAAGGACAAAAAGCCTTTCCTCTTTTTTTTTTTTACAATATCATTTTAGTAGCGGCTAATTCATATTATTACTGAAATTGCCTCAAATTGGTTGCCATGGTTATCTTTTTAGCTTTGTGCCTCAGTCAGTGGCTGATGATTGGAACAGAGACCTAGAAAGAGATGTGGTGGTGGGGCTGGAGGGAGAGAGCGATAGAGAGGAGAGGGGAAGAAAGATACGCTGCAAGGCAGTGACCTGGTAATAGTAAATCTGTCCACAGGCCATATTCACAGATAGTTGCCATGGTCACAATAATTGGGAGGCAGGCAGGGAGTGAGTGGGGATACGGTACGAGGAGGGGAGAAAAGAGGAGGGGAGAACAGAAAAGAGGAGAGAAGAGGAGAGGGGAGGAAAATAGAAGAAGGGAAGATGGGAGAGGATAATACAAAATAAATGAGGGGAAGGGATTGGAGAAGAGTGGAGACATGAGGGGAAGGGATTGGAGAAGAGAGGAGACATGAGGGGAAGGGATTGGAGAAGAGAGGAGACATGAGGGGAAGGGATTGGAGAAGAGAGGAGACATGAGGGGAAGGGATTGGAGAAGAGAGGAGTAATGAGGGGAAGGGATTGGAGAAGAGAGGAGACATGAGGGGAAGGGATTGGAGAAGAGAGGAGACATGAGGGGAAGGGATTTGAGAAGAGAGGAGTAATGAGGGGAAGGGATTGGAGAAGAGAGGAGACATGAGGGGAAGGGATTGGAAGAGAGGAGACATGAGGGGAAGGGATTGGAGAAGAGAGGAGGAGAAATGAGGGGAAGGGATTGGAGAAGAGAGGAGACATGGGATTGGAGGAGGGAGAGTATGAGGGGAAGGGAAGGGATTTGAGAAGAGATGGAGAAATGAGGGGAAGGGATTGGAGAAGAGAGGAGACAATGAGGGGAAGGGATTGGAGAAGAGAGGAGAAATGAGGGGAAGGGATTGGAGAAGAGAGGAGACATGAGGGGAAGGGATTGAGAGAAGAGGGATTGGAGAAGAGAGGAGTGAGGGGAAGGGATTGGAGAAGAGAGGAGTAATGAGGGGAAGAAGGAGAGGAGAAATGAGGGGAAGGATTGGAGAAGAGAGGAGAATGAGGGGAAGATGACTAAAGAGATTGGCCATGCTGAAGTTTCAGAAGAGAAGGAATGAGGGGAAGGATTAAAGAAGAGAAATTAGAAGGGATTGGAAGAGAAGAATGAGGGGAAGGGATTGGGTCAGAAGAAGAGGGCCAGAGGGGAAGTGATTGAGAAGAGGAGAAATAGGGAAGGATTGGAGGGGAGAAATTGGGGAGAGACCTGAGGGGAAGGGATTAAAGAGGGAGAAATTAGGGGAAGGGATTGGAGAAGAGAGAGGGGAAGGGATAATGAGGGGAAAAGAGAGGAGAAATGAGGGGAAGGGATTGGAGAAGAGAGGAGTAATGAGGGGAAGGGATTGGAGAAGAGAGGAGTAATGAGGGGAAGGGATTAAAGAGAGGAGAAATGAGGGGAAGGGATTGGAGAAGAGAGGAGAATGAGGGGAAGGGATTGGAGAAGAGAGGAGTAATGAGGGGAAGGATTAAAGAGAGGAGAAATTAGGGGAAGGGATTGGAGAAGAGAGGAGTAATGAGGGGAAGGGATTAAAGAGAGGAGAAATGAGGGGAAGGGATTGGAGAAGAGAGGAGTAATGAGGGGAAGGGATTGGAGAAGAGAGGAGTAATGAGGGGAAGGGATTGGAGAAGAGTGGAGAAATGAGGGGAAGGGATTGGAGAAGAGAGGAGTAGTGAGGGGAAGTGATTAAAGAGAGGAGAAATTAGGGGAAGGGATTGGAGAAGAGAGGAGTAATGAGGGGAAGTGATTAAAGAGAGGAGAAATTAGGGGAAGGGATTGGAGAAATGAGGGATTGGAGAGAGAGGAGTAATGAGGGGAAGGGATTGGAGAAGAGTGGAGAAATGAGGGGAAGGGATTGGAGAAGAGAGGAGAAATGAGAGGGAAGTGATTGGAGAAGAGTGGAGAAATGAGGGGAAGGGATTAAAGAGAGGAGAAATTAGGGAAGGGATTGGAGAAGAGTGGAGAAATGAGGGGAAGGGATTGGAGAAGAGTGGAGAAATGAGGGGAAGGGATTAAAGAGAGGAGAAATGAGGGGAAGGGATTGGAGAAGAGAGGAGTAATGAGGGGAAGGGATTGGAGAAGAGAGGAGTAATGAGGGGAAGGGATTGGAGAAGAGAGGAGAAATGAGGGGAAGGGATTGGAGAAGAGTGGAGAAATGAGGGGAAGGGATTAAAGAGTGGAGAAATGAGGGGAAGGGATTGGAGAAGAGTGGAGAAATGAGGGGAAGGGATTAAAGAGTGGAGAAATGAGGGGAAGGGATTGGAGAAGAGTGGAGAAATGAGGGGAAGGGATTAAAGAGTGGAGAAATGAGGGGAAGGGATTGGAGAAGAGAGGAGAAATGAGGGGAAGGGATTGGAGAAGAGAGGAGTAATGAGGGGAAGGGATTAAAGAGAGGAGAAATGAGGGGAAGGGATTGGAGAAGAGAGGAGACATGAGGGGAAGGGATTGGAGAAGAGAGGAGAAATGAGGGGAAGGAATTGGAGAAGAGAGGAGTAATGAGGGGAAGGGATTGGAGAAGAGAGGAGTAATGAGGGGAAGGGATTGGAGAAGAGTGGAGAAATGAGGGGAAGGGATTGGAGAAGAGAGGAGTAGTGAGGGGAAGTGATTAAAGAGAGGAGAAATTAGGGGAAGGGATTGGAGAAGAGAGGAGTAATGAGGGGAAGGGATTGGAGAAGAGTGGAGAAATGAGGGGAAGGGATTGGAGAAGAGAGGAGAAATGAGGGGAAGTGATTGGAGAAGAGTGGAGAAATGAGGGGAAGGGATTAAAGAGAGGAGAAATTAGGGGAAGGGATTGGAGAAGAGTGGAGAAATGAGGGGAAGGGATTGGAGAAGAGTGGAGAAATGAGGGGAAGGGATTAAAGAGAGGAGAAATGAGGGGAAGGGATTGGAGAAGAGAGGAGTAATGAGGGGAAGGGATTGGAGAAGAGAGGAGTAATGAGGGGAAGGGATTGGAGAAGAGAGGAGAAATGAGGGGAAGGGATTGGAGAAGAGTGGAGAAATGAGGGGAAGGGATTAAAGAGTGGAGAAATGAGGGGAAGGGATTGGAGAAGAGTGGAGAAATGAGGGGAAGGGATTAAAGAGTGGAGAAATGAGGGGAAGGGATTGGAGAAGAGAGGAGTAATGAGGGGAAGGGATTAAAGAGAGGAGAAATGAGGGGAAGGGATTGGAGAAGAGAGAAGACATGAGGGAAGAAGGGATTGGAGAAGAGAGGAGACATGAGGGGAAGGGATTGGAGAAGAGAGGAGACATGAGGGGAAGGGATTGGAGAAGAGAGGAGACATGAGGGGAAGGGATTGGAGAAGAGAGGAGAAATGAGGGGAAGGGATTGGAGAAGAGAGGAGAAATGAGGGGAAGGGATTGGAGAAGAGAGGAGAAATGAGGGGAAGGGATTGGAGAAGAGAGGAGACATGAGGGGAAGGGATTGGAGAAGAAAGGAGACATGAGGGGAAGGGATTGGAGAAGAGAGGAGACATGAGGGGAAGGGATTGGAGAAGAGAGGAGAAATAGGAGAATAGATGACAGTAGGCTGTGTGAGACCTGACTGCAGTCCAGATGGAGGCAGTACATGCCGGGTGTTTGACTGAACAGTGCAGTCTACCAGCGGAGAGTGGGACTGCACCTCCTCTCTCTGTTTGAAGCAACAACAAGCTGCTCACAGGTGAGTGACACGGGTGAGTGACACGGGTGAGTGACACGGGTGAGTGACACGGGTGAGTGACATGGGTGAGAGTAT
This sequence comes from Oncorhynchus tshawytscha, assembly GCF_018296145.1. Classification (NCBI taxonomy): domain Eukaryota; kingdom Metazoa; phylum Chordata; class Actinopteri; order Salmoniformes; family Salmonidae; genus Oncorhynchus; species Oncorhynchus tshawytscha. The sequence goes on along the minus strand of NC_056430.1, from coordinate 11,130,533 downwards.
TTCACTTACAATGCAATGGAGGTAGTGTGGCGGGACTTCCATTTCTCTTTTCAAGGTTAGGATTCCTCCCTAGTCAGCACCTGAACTTCTCTTTTCAAGGTTAGGATTCCTCCCTAGTCAGCACCTGAACTTCTCTTTTCAAGGTTAGGATTCCTCCCTAGTCAGCACCTGAACTTCTCTTTTCAAGGTTAGGATTCCTCCCTAGTCAGCACCTGAACTTGTCAGGTTTTTATATTCTTTAATCCTCAAAGGCAGTTTTATCGTGCCAATTTCACGGAAACCATAAATGTAAGATAAAAACAAACATGATTAGAACACACACATACACAACCACACACAATAATATGACTGTCTTTCTGTCTGTCTGTTTGTCTCTCTAATCTCTCTCTATCACTCTCTCTCAATTCAATTCAATTCAAGGGGCTTTATTGGCATGGGAAACATGTGTTAACATTGCCAAAGCAAGTGAGGTAGATAATATACAAAAGTGAAATAAAAATTAACAGTAAACATTACACATACAGAAGTTTCTCTCTCTCTCTTTCTCTCTCTCTCTCTCTCTCTCTGTCTCTCTTTCTCTCTTTCTCTCTATCTCTCTCTCTCTCTCTCTCTCTGTCTCTCTTTGTCCCTCTCTCTGCCTCTCTCTCTCTCTCTCTGTCTCTCTCTCTCAATTTCAATTCAATTCAATTCAAGGGCTTTATTGGCATGGGAAACATGTGTTAACATTGCCAAAGCAAGTGAGGTAGACAACATACAAAGTGAATATATAAAGTGAAAAACAACAAAAATGAACAGTAAACATTACACATACAGAAGTTTCAAAACAGTAAAGACATTACTCTCTCTGTCTCTCTCTCTGTCTCTCTCTGTCTCTCTTTGTCTCTCTCTCTCTGTCTGTCTTTCTCTCTCTGTCTCTCTCTCATTTTCTCTCTCTCTGTCTCTCTTTGTCCCTCTCTCTGCCTCTCTCTCTCTCTGTCTGCCTCTCTCTCGCTCTGTCTGTCTCTCTCTCTCTCATTTTCTCTCTCTCTGTCTCTCTTTGTCCCTCTCTCTGCCTCTCTCTCTCTCTGTCTGCCTCTCTCTCGCTCTGTCTGTCTCTCTCTCTCTCTCTCTGTCTGTCTGTCTCTCTCTCTGTCTCTCTCTCTGTCTCTCTCTGTCTCTCTCTGTCTCTCTTTGTCCCTCTCTCTGCCTCTCTCTCTCTGTCTGCCTCTCTGTCTGTCTGTCTGTCTGTCTGTCTGTCTGTCTGTCTGTCTGTCTGTCTGTCTGTCTGTCTGTCTGTCTGTCTGTCTGTCTGTCTGTCTGTCTGTCTGTCTGTCTGTCTGTCTGTCTCTCTCTGTCTCTCTCTCACTTTCTCTCTCTCTCTGCCTCTCTCTCAATTTCAATTAAATTCAATTCAAGGGCTTTATTGGCATGGGAAACGTGTTAACATTGCCAAAGCAAGTGAGGTAGATAATATATAAAGTGAATATATAAAGTGAAATAAACAATACAAATTAACAGTAAACATCACACATACAGAAGTTTCAAAACAATAAAGACATTACAAATGTCATATTATATATATATACAGTGTTTTAACAATCTCTCTCTCTCTCTCTCTCTCTCTCTCTCTCTCTCTCCCTCCCTGTCTCTCTCTCTGTCTCTGTCTCTCTCTCTCTCTGTCTCTGTTTCTGTCTGTCTCTCTCGCTGTCTCTCTCTCTCTCTCTCTCTCTCTGTCGCTGTGCTGGTGTGAGTGTCTCAGTATTCGTGGTGCCCAGGGGAGAGGGTGTCTGTTGGTGTGATGTGACATGGAGGATAGAACAGCCAGAGGTGTGAATGTGTCACCAACATCTCAGAGTGTCTGCCGTCTGCAGCCTGGCAGAAATCAAGCGGACATGTTCTGTCAGAACCCCATTGAGCTGTGTGTTTGCGTGTGAATGGGTGTGTGCGTAGTTTAGTTGTGTTCAACCAGCACGCGCCATCCATCTGATGTGAATGACTCAGATATAAATATATACTGTATGTTAATTTTCTGTTAATAAAATCAGTATTTGGTCATTTGAACAATGGTTTCTGTTTACTATATTTCCTCCTCAGCACATTCAAAGATAATGGCTGTGTTTTGATCTCATCATTTCATCTTTAATTATGTGTTTTATTAATGGGACTTTTTTTTTACATGGAAATTTCATTTCACGACATCAATATTTTTGTGCTTTTCATTATTGAAAACCTCAATTCAGACTTATTTTTAATTAAACAGATTTCCTTTTTCTTGAATCAGGAAAATATTTGAATATCTTTGATGTTCCTTTGACGGTACCGATGTATTCCCAGCAGCCACCTCTCTCTGAGCAGATAGCTGTGTGTTTATTACACGCATCATTGATTTAAATGCTAATTGATTCTGAGGCAGGAGGCTTTGAGAGCAGAGAACCTCCTGGCCTGGTCTCCATAGAGGCTTTATACACCTGCCGAAGCTGAGTGACACATATTGACAGAATAACCTCTTGTAGTGTGTGTGTGTGTGTGTGTGTGTGTGTGTGTGTGTGTGTGTGTGTGTGTTTTCATTAAACGTGCTATTGATATGGTTGAGTTTAAAGAAGTGTGTAGTAGTAGAGTGAACAGAGAGACATTTGGTTGAATGCAGACACATGCACACGTACACACACACGCACGCACGCACGCACGCACACACACACACACACACACACACACACACACACACACACACACACACACACACACACACACACACACATACACACACGCACACACACACACACACACGCACGCACACACACACACACACACACACACACACGTACACGCACGCACGCACATACACACACACACACACACACACACGCACGCACATACACACACACACACACCCAGCCCCCCATCATTACATGGTAATTTGGGAAACTAGAGCATGGGCAGCTAAATGATCCATGCAATGTTGCTAGGAGACACCAGGGCTGGATGTTACAGATAAATGCTCGAATTTCACCCCTGGCTGGGAGCAAAGAGAGAGAGAGGAGGATGGGGGAGTAGAGAGAGAGAGAGAGAGGAGGATGGGGGAGAGAGAGAGAGAGAGAGAGAGGAGGATGGGGGAGTAGAGAGAGAGAGAGAGAGAGGAGGATGGGGGAGTAGAGAGGGAGAGGAGGATGGGGGAGTAGAGAGAGAGAGAGAGGAGGATGGGGAGTAGAGAGAGAGAGAAGAGGATGGGGGTGTAGAGAGAGAGAGAGAGAGGAGGATCGGGGAGTAGAGAGGGAGAGGAGGATGGGGGAGTAGAGAGAGAGAGAGGAGGATGGGGAGTAGAGCGAGAGAGAGAGAGAGGAGGATGGGGGAGTAGAGAGAGAGAGAGGAGGATGGGGGAGTAGAGAGAGAGAGGAGGATGGGGGAGTAGAGAGAGAGAGAGAGGAGGATGGGGGAGTAAAGAGGGAGAGGAGTGGGGAGTATAGAGAGAGGAGGATGGGGGGAGAGAGAGAGAGAGAGGAGGATGGGGGAGTAGAGAGAGAGAGGAGGATGGGGGAGTAGAGAGAGAGAGGAGGATGGGGGAGTAGAGAGAGAGAGGAGGATGGGGGAGCAGAGAGAGAGAGAGGAGGATGGGGGAGTAGAGAGAGAGGAGGATGGGGGAGTAGAGAGAGAGAGGATTATGGGGAGTAGAGAGAGAGAGGAGGATGGGGGAGTAGAGAGAGAGATGAGGATGGGGGAATAGAGAGAGAGAGAGGAGGATGGGGAGTAGATAGAGAGAGGAAGATGGGGGAGTAGAGAGAGAGGAGGATGGGGGAGTAGAGAGAGAGGAGGATGGGGAGTAGAGAGAGAGCGGAGGATGGGGGAGTAGAGAGAGAGAGGAGGATGGGGAGTAGAGAGAGAGCGGAGGATGGGGGAGTAGAGAGAGAGAGGAGGATGGGGGAGTAGAGAGAGAGATGAGGATGGGGGAGTAGAGAGAGAGAGAGGAGGATGGGGGAGTAGAGAGAGAGGAGGATGGGGGAGTAGAGAGAGAGGAGGATGGGGGAGTAGAGAGAGAGCAGAGGATGGGGGAGTAGAGAGAGAGAGGAGGATGGGGGGAGTAGAGAGAGAGAGAGAGGAGGATGGGGGGAGAAGAGAGAGAGGAGGATGGGGGAGTAGAGAGAGAGAGGAGGATGGGGGAGTAGAGAGAGAGAGGAGGATGGGGGAGTAGAGAGAGGAGGATGGGGTAGAGAGAGAGAGAGGAGGATGGGGGGAGTAGAGAGAGAGAGGAGGATGGGGGAGTAGAGAGAGGAGGATGGGGGAGTAGAGAGAGAGAGGATGATGGGGAGTAGAGAGAGGGGAGGATGGGGTGAGTAGAGAGAGAGAGAGAGGAGGATGGGGGAGTAGAGAGAGAGAGGGAGGATGGGGAGCAGAGAGAGAGGAGGATGGGGGAGTAGAGAGAGAGAGGAGGATGGGGGAGTAGAGAGAGAGGATGAGGATGGGGGGAGTAGAGAGAGAGGAGGATGGGGGGAGTAGAGAGAGAGAGAGGAGGATGGGGGAGTAGAGAGAGAGAGAGGAGGATGGGGAGTAGAGAGAGAGGAGGATGGGGGAGTAGAGAGAGAGGAGGATGGGGGAGTAGAGAGAGAGGAGGATGGGGGAGTAGAGAGAGAGAGGATGATGGGGGGAGTAGAGAGAGAGGAGGATGGGGTGAGTAGAGAGAGAGAGAGAGAGAGGAGGATGGGGGAGTAGAGAGAGAGAGGATGATGGGGAGTAGAGAGAGAGAGGAGGATGGGGAGCAGAGAGAGAGGAGGATGGGGGAGTAGAGAGAGAGAGGAGGATGGGGGAGTAGAAAGAGAGGATGATGGGGGGAGTAGAGAGAGAGAGAGGAGGATGGGGGAGTAGAGAGAGAGAGGAGGATGGGGGAGTAGAGAGAGAGGAGGATGGAGGGAGTAGAGAGAGAGAGAGGAGGATGGGGGGTAGAGAGAGAGAGGGGGATGGTGGAGTAGAGAGATAGAGAGAGATGATGGGGGAGTAGAGAGAGAGCGGGAGAGAGGAGGATGGGGAGTAGAGAGAGAGAGGAGGATGGGGGGGAGTAGAGAGAGAGAGGAGGATGGGGGAGTAGAGAGAGAGGAGGATGGGGGAGTAGAGAGAGAGGAGGATGGGTCAGTAGAGAGAGAGGAGGAGGATGGGGAGCAGAGAGAGAGAGGAGGATGGGGGAGTAGAGAGAGAGAGGAGGATGGGGGAGTAGAGAGAGAGGAGGAGGTTGGGGGAGTAGAGAGAGAGAGAGGAGGATGGGGGAGTAGAGAGAGAGGAGGATGGGGGGAGTAGAGAGAGAGAGGAGGATGGGGGAGTAGAGAGAGAGGAGGATGGGGAGTAGAGAGAGAGGAGGATGGGGGAGTAGAGAGAGAGGAGGATGGGGGAGTAGAGAGAGAGGAGGATGGGGGAGTAGAGAGAGAGGAGGATGGGGTAGTAGAGAGAGAGAGAGGAGGTTGGGGGAGAGAGAGAGAGAGAGGAGGATGGGAGGAGTAGAGAGAGAGAGGGGATGGGGGAAGTAGAGCGATAGAGAGAGAGGATGGGGAGTAGAGAGAGAGCGAGAGAGAGGAGGATGGGGGAGTAGAGAGAGAGAGGAGGATGGGGGAGTAGAGAGAGAGACAGGATGGGGAGTAGAGAGAGAGAGAGAGGAGGATGGGGGAGTAGAGAGAGAGAGAGAGAGAGGAGGATGGGGGAGTAGAGAGAGAGAGGGGGATGGGGGAGTAGAGAGAGAGAGGAGGATGGAGGGAGTAGAGAGAGAGAGAGGAGGTTGGGGGAGTAGAGAGAGAGAGAGAGAGAGGAGGATGGGGAGTAGAGAGAGAGAGGAGGATGGGGGAGTAGAGAGAGAGGAGGATGGGGGAGTAGAGAGAGAGGAGGATGGGTCAGTAGAGAGAGAGGAGGAGGATGGGGGAGCAGAGAGAGAGAGGAGGATGGGGGAGTAGAGAGAGAGAGGAGGATGGGGGAGTAGAGAGAGAGGAGGAGGTTGGGGGAGTAGAGAGAGAGAGAGGAGGATGGGGGAGTAGAGAGAGAGGAGGATGGGGGAGTAGAGAGAGAGAGGAGGATGGGGGAGTAGAGAGAGAGGAGGATGGGGGAGTAGAGAGAGAGTAGGATGGGGGGGTAGAGAGAGAGGAGGATGGGGGAGTAGAGAGAGAGGAGGATGGGGGAGTAGAGAGAGAGGAGGATGGGGTAGTAGAGAGAGAGAGAGGAGGTTGGGGGAGTAGAGAGAGAGAGAGGAGGATGGGGGAGTAGAGAGAGAGAGAGGTGGATGGGGGAAGTAGAGAGATAGAGAGAGAGGATGGGGGAGTAGAGAGAGAGCGAGAGAGAGGAGGATGGGGGAGTAGAGAGAGAGAGGAGGATGGGGGAGTAGAGAGAGAGACAGGATGGGGGAGTAGAGAGAGAGAGAGAGAGGAGGATGGGGGAGTAGAGAGAGAGAGAGAGAGAGAGGATGGGGGAGTAGAGAGAGAGAGGAGGATGGGGGAGTAGAGAGAGAGAGGAGGATGGGGGAGTAGAGAGAGAGAGGAGGATGGGGGAGTAGAGAGAGAGAGGAGGATGGGGAGCAGAGAGAGAGAGAGGAGGATGGGGGTCGAGAGAGAGAGAGGAGGATGGGGGGAGTAGAGAGAGAGGAGGATGGGGGAGCAGAGAGAGAGAGAGGAGGATGGGGGAGCAGAGAGAGAGAGAGAGAGGAGGATGGGTGGGTAGTGACCGAGAGGAACACAGTGTATTAGCAGTGCAGTGACCAAGAGGAACACAGTGTATTAGCAGTGCAGTGCAGTGCAGTGACCGAGAGGAACACAGTGTATTAGCAGTGCAGTGACCGAGAGGAACACAGTGTATTAGCAGTGCAGTGACCGAGAGGAACACAGTGTATTAGCAGTGCAGTGACCGAGAGGAACACAGTGTATTAGCAGTGCAGTGACCGAGAGGAACACAGTGTATTAGCTGTGCAGTGACTGAGAGGAACACAGTGTGTTAGCAGTGCAGTGACTGAGAGGAACACAGTGTGTTAGCAGTGCAGTGTAGTGACCGAGCGGAACACAGTGTATTAGCAGTGCAGTGCAGTGACCGAGAGGAACACAGTGTATTAGCAGTGCAGTGACTGAGCGGAACACAGTGTATTAGCAGTGCAGTGGCTGAGCGGAACACAGTGGATTAGCAGTGCAGTGACCTAGAGGAACACAGTGTATCAGCAGTGCAGTGTAGTGACCGAGAGGATCACAGTGAATTAGCAGTGCAGTGAGTGAGAGGAACACAGTGTATTAGCAGTGCAGTGACCGAGAGGAACACAGTGTATTAGCAGTGCAGTGACTGAGAGGAACACAGTGTATTAGCAGTGCAGTGACTGAGAGGAACACAGTGTATTAGCAGTGCAGTGATTGAGAGGAACACAGTGTATTAGCAGTGCAGTGACCGAGAGGAACACAGTGTATTAGCAGTGCAGTGACCGAAAGGAACACAGTGTATTAGCAGTGCAGTGATCAAGAGGAACACAGTGTATTAGCAGTGCAGTGACCGAAAGGAACACAGTGTATTAGCAGTGCAGTGACCGAGAGGAAGACAGTGTATTAGCAGTGCAGTGACTGAGAGGAACACAGTGTATTAGCAGTGCAGTGACCGAAAGGAACACAGTGTATTAGCAGTGCAGTGACCGAGAGGAACACAGTGTATTAGCAGTGCAGTGACTGAGAGGAACACAGTGTATTAGCAGTGCAGTGACCGAGAGGAACACAGTGTATTAGCAGTGCAGTGACCGAGAGGAACACAGTGTATTAGCAGTGCAGTGACCGAGAGGAACACAGTGTATTAGCAGTGCAGTGACCGAGAGGAACACAGTGTATTAGCAGTGCAGTGACCGAGAGGAACACAGTGTATTAGCAGTGCAGTGACCGAGAGGAACACAGTGTATTAGCAGTGCAGTGACCGAGAGGAACACAGTGTATTAGCAGTGCAGTGTAGTGACCGAAAGGAACACAGTGTATTAGCAGTGCAGTGACCGAGAGGAACACAGTGTATTAGCTGCTCAGTGCAGTAAATCAATGTATTTTTCATTACGTGTATTTTTTCTCTTAATTTTTAAAAGTTTCTTTAACTTCTGGATTTGAGCTCATTATCGTAAATGGTTTTCGAAGGTTTTCCTTTAAAATGCTGTAAAGGACTTCTGGCCCACCTCAAAACAAAGGCCAGTTTGGTCATGGAGAACAGAGAGAGAAAGACTGAGAAAGTGGAGATTGTAAGTGCATGTCACGATTGGCCCTTGAATGAGGAAGACACAGAACTGTGATTGGTGGAGAGTGTACTGTGTAGGGGGGTGTGGGTTAGGGAGTCAGGGGTAAAGGGTTAGAGGGGTAGAGGGTTTGGGGTAGGGGGGCAGAGATTTTGGGGTAGGGGGATCCTTCCATCACCTCTTCGCAATACAGCTAATTTCCATTTATCCTGTGATTACAGTAATTTAGATTCTGTAAGAGGAGACCTTTTCAGTGTCTGAGGTTGAGTAAGACTGTAGTACTAGGAGCAGCTGTAATAGCCTGGGTATTCAACATTGAACATGTTGCTTCTCTGAAATACATCCTTTACTTTTATTTGAAAGACATGTTCTTACATTGTGGATTGATTTTCTGAACAGTGAGCTTCAATAGTATTGGGACAGTGACAAATATTCGATTTTTGTTGTCTCTATACTCCAGAACTTTGAATTTGAAATTACATTAAATTTGTATATGGACCAAAACATTTAGTCTATTCATGTGTATTAAAATAGTAAACAGTTAAGTATTTCGTCCCATATTTATAGCATTCACTGACTACAACAAGCTTGTGACTCGACAAATGTTTTTACGTGCTGTATGTGGCAGTGTCTACAGACAATCACGGACTACAAAAGGAAAACAGCCACGTCACGGACACCGACGTCTTGCTTCCAGACAAACTAAACACCATCTTTGCCGGATTTGAGGATAATATAGTGCAACCGACGCGTTAACCCGGCATCCCTAGTATTTCGTCCCATATTTATAGCATTCACTGACTACAACAAGCTTGTGACTCGACAAATGTTTTGGATACAAATGCAATACTTTTGTAGCTCACTGTATATCAAGCCTAGTGTTGGAATCGATTCTTAGTCCAGGACTAGGCTTAATATGTGTCTGGGAAACCGACCCTGTAAATCATAGAATATTCTCAATTGATGAGCTAGTTAGTTAAGACGAGTTTTCCAGGGGCTAATGCGTTTTATCAGGGAACACGCAGAACAGCCTACTACACTCTCCACCATTACAAGGTTCATCTATCAATTGATTAGGACTCTCCAATCACCATTACTAACACAGAGATGCTGTAGTTGTTGTTGTTTTGTGAGAACATGCCTGCTACCATAGTCTTCTATAGTCTTCTCTAGTCTTCCATAGTCTCACAGTCTTCTCTAGTCTCATAGTCCTCTATAGTCTCATAGTCTTCCATAGTCTTCTATAGTCTTCTATAGTCTCATAGTCTCATAGTCTTCCATAGTCTTCTGTAGTCTTCTATAGTCTTCTATTGTCTCACAGTCTTCTATAATCTTCTATAGTCTTCTATAGTCTTCTCTAGTCTTCCATAGTCTCATAGTCTTCTATAGTCTTCCATAGTCTCATAGTCTTTCCATAATTTTTATAATCTTTCCATAGTCTTTTCAAAGTCTTCCATAGTCTCATAGTCTTTCATAGTCTTCCATAGTCTCATAGTCTTCCATAGTCTCATAGTCTTTTCATAGTCTTCATAGTCTCATTGTCTTCCACAGTCCCATAGTCTTCCTGAGTCTTTCATAGTCCCATAGTCTTCCATAGTCTACCATAGTCTCATAGTCTACGATAGTCTCATAGTCTTCCATAGTCTCATAGTCTCATAGTCTTCCATAGTCTACCATAGTCTCATAGTCTACCATAATCTCATAGTCTACCATAGTCTTCCATAGTCTCATAGTCTTCCATAGTCTCATAGTCTCATAGTCTTCCATAGTCTCATAGTCTCATAGTTTCCCATAGTCTCATAGTCTTCCATAATCTCATAGTCTCATAGTCTCATAGTCTTCCATAATCTCATAGTCTCATAGTCTCATAGTCTTCCATAATCTCATAGTCTCATAGTCTCATAGTCTTCCATAGTCTCATAGTCTTCCATAGTCTCATAATCTCATAGTCTTTTCATAGTCTTCCGTAGTCTTCCATAGTCTTTCCATAGTTTTCTATAGTCCTATAGTCTCATAGTCTTCTATAGTCTTCTATAGTCTAATAGTCTCATAGTCTCATAGTCTTCTATAGTCTTCTATAGTCTCATAGTCTTCCATAGTCTCATAGTCTCATAGTTTCCCATAGTCTCATAGTCTTCCATAATCTCATAGTCTCATAGTCTTCCATAATCTCATAGTCTCATAGTCTTCCAAGGTCTCATAGTCTTCCATAATCTCACAGTCTCATAGTCTAACATAATCTCATAGTCTCATAATCTCATAGTCTTTTCATAGTCTTCTGTAGTCTTCCATAGTCTTTCCATAGTTTTCTATAGTCTCATAGTCTCATAGTCTTCTATACTCTTCTATAGTCTTCCATAGTCTCATAGACTTCTATAGTCTACTACAGTCTTCTATAGTCTCATAGTCTTCTATAGTCGCATAGTCTTCCATAGTCCTCTATAGTCTCATAGTCTCATAGTCTTCTATAGTCTCATAGTCTTCCATAGTCTTCTATAGTCTTCTATAGTCTCATAGTCTCATAGTCTTCTATAGCCTTCTATAGTCTTCCAAAATCTTCTATAGTCTTCTATAGCCTTCTATAGTCTTCTAAAATCTTCTATAGTCTCATAGTCTTCTATAATCTTCTATAGTCTTCTATAGTCTTCTCTAGTCTTCCATAGTCTCATAGATTTCTATAGTCTTCTATAGTCTTCTCTAGTCTTCCATAGTCTTCCATAGTCTCATAGTCTTCTATAGTCTCATAGTCTTCCATAGTCTTCTATAGTCTTCTATAGTCTCATAGTCTCATAGTCTTCTATAGTCTTCTATAGTCTTCTATAGTCTCATAGTCTTCTATAGTCTCATAGTCTCATAGTCTTCTATAGTCTCATAGTCTTCCATAGTCTTCTATAGTCTTCTATAGTCTTCTATAGTCTCATAGTCTCATAGTATTCTATAGTTTTCTATAGTCTTCTATAGTCTCATAGTCTCATAGTCTTCTATAGTCTCATAGTCTTCCATAGTCTTCTATAGTCTTCTATAGCCTTCTATAGTCTTCTAAAATCTTCTATAGTCTCATAGTCTTCTATAATCTTCTATAGTCTTCTATAGTCTTCTCTAGTCTTCCATAGTCTCATAGATTTCTATAGTCTTCTATAGTCTTCTCTAGTCTTCCATAGTCTCATAGTCTTCCATAGTCTCATAGTCTTCCATAGTCTTCTCATAGTCTTCCATAGTCTTCCATAGTCTCATAGTTTCCCATAGTCTCATAGTCTTCCATAGTCTTCTATAGTCTTCTATAGTCTCATAGTCTCATAGTCTTCTATAGTCTTCTATAGTCTTCTATAGTCCCATAGTCTTCTATAGTCTCATAGTCTTCCATAGTCTTCCATAGTCTTCTATAGTCTTCTATAGTCTTCTATAGTCTCATAGTTCCATAGTCTCATAGTCTTCTAGTCTACCATAGTCTCATAGTCTCATAGTCTTCCATAGTCTCATAGTTGTCCATAGTCTCATAGTCTACCATAGTCTCATAGTCTTCCATAGTCTCATAGTCTCATAGTTTCCCATAGTCTCATAGTCTCATAGTCTCATAGTTTTCCATAGTCTCATAGTCTTCCATAGTCACATAGTCTCATAGTCTTCCACAGTCTCATAGTCTTCCAAAATCTCATCATCTCATAGCCTTCCATAGTCTCATAGTCTAACATAATCTCATAGTCTCATAGTCTAACATAATCTCATTGTCTCATAGTCTCATAGTCTTCTATAGTCTCATAGTCTTTCATAGTCTCATAGTCTTCCACAGTCTTCAATAGTCGCATAGTCTCATAGTCTTTTCATAGTCTTCCGTAGTCTTCCATAGTCTTTCCATAGTCTTCCATATTCTTTCCATAGTGTTTATAGTCTGCCATAGTCTTTCCATAGTTTTTATAGTCTTCCATAGTCTTTTCATAGTATTTTCAAAGTATTCCATAGTCTCATAGTCTTTTCATAGTCTGTCATATTCTCATAGTCTTCCATAGTCCTCCATAGTCTTCCATAGTCCTCCATAGTCTTCCATAGTCTCATAGTCTTCCATAGTCCTCCATAGTCTTTCATCGTCCCATAGTCTTCCATAGTCTCATAGTCTTCCATAGTTACATAGTCTTTCATAATCTCATTGTCTCATAGTCTTTCATAGTCTCATAGTCTTCCATAATCTCATAATCTCTTAGTCTTCCATAGTCTCATAGTTTTCCATAATCTCATAGTCTCATAGTCTTCCATAATCTCATAATCTCATAGTCTTCCATAGTCTCATAGTCTTCCATAGTCTCGTAGTCTCCCATTGTCTTCCATAGTCTCATAGTCTCATAATCTCATAGTCTCATAGTCTTCCATAGTCTCATAGTCTCCCATTGTCTTCCATAGTCTCATAGTCTCATAGTCTCATAGTCTTCCATAGTCTTCCATAGTTTCATAGTCTCCCATAGTCTTCCATAGTCTCATAGTTTTCCATAGCCTTTCATAGACTTTTCAACGCTGGTCTGACCAATCGGAATCCACATTTAAAGATTGTTTTGATCACGCAGACTGGGACATGTTCTGGGAAGCCTCAGAGAATAATATCTTAAATGCTTAAACGCATTTGCTCAAAACTGTATTTAACCATGGAAAGGTGACTGGGAATATGGCAGAATACAAACAGTGTAGTTATTCCCTCCGCAATGCAATCAAACAAGCGAAATGTCAGTATAGAGACAAAGTGGAGTCGCAATTCAACGGCTCAGACACGAGACGTGCTGTATGTGGCAGTGTCTACAGACAATCACGGACTACAAACAAACAGCCACGTCACGGACACCGACGTCTTGCTTCCAGACAAACTAAACACCATCTTTGCCGGCTTTGAGGATAATATAGTGCAACCGACGCGTTAACCCGGCATCCCTAGCGGCATCCTCAGAGCATGCGCAGACCAGCTGGCTGGTGTGTTTACGAACATATCAATCTGGCCAAATCTGGTCAATTGCAAGATGGCGCCGACAGAAATGGTCACCTCTCTTCAGGTCCTTAGAAAACTATGCAGTTATTAGTTTTTTATGTATAATTTCTTACATTGTTAACCCAGAAAATCTCAAGTGTTATTACATACAGCCGGGAAGAACTATTAGATATAAAAGCGATGTCAACTTACCAACATTACGACCAGGAATACGTCTTTCCCGAAGCGGATGGAGGTCTGCTTTGTGCAGACCTCCACCCTGGACATGGGATCTTATCCCAGAGGCCGACACAAAACAACACGGTCGCCGCAGGAGAGTCAGACGGAGCGGCCTACTGGTCAGACTCAGAAGGCGAGCACACCATCCACCACTTCCGAGCATATTACTCGCCAATGTCTAATCTCTAGATAACAAGGTGGAAGAAATTAGGGCACGAGTTGCCTTCCAGAGAGACATCAGAGATTGTAATATTCTCTGTTTCACAGAAACATGGCTCACTCAAACATCTTGTCAGAGTCGGTAGAGCCACCCGGTTTCTTCATGCATCGTGCCGACAGAAACAAACATCTCTCTGGTAAGAAGAAGGGCTGGGGTGTATGCCTTGTGATTAACGACTCATGGTGTAATCAAAACAACATACAGGAACTCAAGTCCTTTTGTTCACCTGACCTAGAATTCCTTACAATCAAATGCAGACCGCATTATCTACCAAGATAATTATCTTAGATTATAGTCACAGCCGTGTATATCCCCTCCCAAGCAGATACCTCGTCAGCCCTGAAAAAACTTCACTGGACTCTTTGTAAACTGGAAACCATACATCCTGAGGCTGCATTTAGTGTAGCTGGAGATTTTAGCACAGCTAACCTGAGACTTCCTAGATTCTATCAGCATATAGAATGCGCAACACAAGTTGGTAGCATTCTGGATCATTGCTACTCTAAATTCTGCGATGCATACAAAGCCCTCCCCCGCCCTATATCTCCCAATCTATACACACAAGAAGCTAAAACAGGAAACGCCCATGCTCAGGTCTATACAATGCTGGTCTGACCAATCAGAATCCACGCTTCAAGATTTCTTAGATCATGTGGACTGGGATATGTTCCAGATAGCGTCAGACAATAACATTGATGTATACGCTGACTCTGTGAGCGAGTTTATTAGCAAGTGCATTGAAGATGTCCCACTGTGACTATTAAAACCTTTCCTAACCAGAAACCGTGGATTGATGGCAGCATTCACGCAAAACTGAAAGCGCGAAACACCGCTTTTAGTCATGGCAAGGCAACTGGAAACATGACCGAATACAAACATTGCAGCTATTCCCTCCGCAAGGCAATCAAACAAACAAAGCGACAGTATAGAGACAAAGTAGATTCGCAATTTAACGGCTTAAACACGAGATGTATGTGGCAGGGTCTACAGTCAATCACGGATTACAAAAATAAAACCAGCCCCGTCGGGGACATTGATGTCTTGCTCCCAGACAAATTAAACAACTTCTTTGCTTGCTTTGAGGACAATACAGTGCCACTGACACAGCCCGCAACCAAAGCCTGTGGGCTCTCCTTCTCCATGGCCAACGGGACTAAAACATTTAAATGCGTTAACACTCGCAAGGCTGCCGGTCCAGATGGCATTCCTAGCCACGTCCTCAGAGCTTGCGCAGACCAGCTGGCTGGTGTGTTTACGGACATATTCAATCAATCCCTATCCCAGTCTGTTGTCCCCACATGCTTCAAGAGGGCCATCATTGTTCCAGTTCCGAAGAAAGCTAAGGTAACTGAACTAAATTACTAATGCCCCGTTGCACTCACTTCTGTCATCATGAAGTGCTTTGAGAGACTAGTCAAGGATCATATCACCTCCACCCTACCTGATACCCTAGACCCCCTCCAATTTGCTTACCGCCCCAATAGGTCCACTGACGATGCAATCACCATCACACTGCACATTGCCCTATCCCATCTGGATAAGAGGAATACCTATGTAAGGATGCTGTTCATTTTTTCATACAGCTCAGCATTTAACACCATAGTACCCTCCAAACTCGAGACCCCGGGTCTCGAGCCCACCTTTTGCAATTGGGTCCTGGACTTCCTGATGGGCCTCCCCAGGTCGTGAAGGTAGGAAACAACATCTCCACACTGGGGCTCCACAAGGGTGCGTGCTCAGCCCTCTCCTCTACTCCCTGTTCACCCATGGCTGCATGGCAATGCATGCCTCCAACTCCATCATCAAGTTCGCAGACGACACTACAGTAGTAGGCTTGATTACCAACAACAGGGAGGAGGTGAGTGGACTCAGAGTGTGGTGTCAGGAAAACAACCTCTCATTCAATGTCAATAAAACAAAGGAGATGATCGTGGACTTCAGGAAAAAGCAGAGGGAGTACCCCCTCTCCACATCGATGGGACAGCAGTGGAGAAGTTTCTCGGAGTACACATCACGGACAAACTGAAATGGTCCAAATCAAATCAAATCAAATGTATTTATATAGCCCTTCATACATCAGCTGATATCTCAAAGTGCTGTACAGAAACCCAGCCTAAAACCCCAAACAGCAAGCAATGCAGGTGTAGAAGCACGGTGGCTAGGAAAAACTCCCTAGAAAGGCCAAAGCCTAGGAAGAAACCTAGAGAGGAACCAGGCTATGTGGGGTGGCCAGTCCTCTTCTGGCTGTGCCGGGTGGAGATTATAACAGAACATGGCCAAGATGTTCAAATGTTCATAAATGACCAGCATGGTCGAATAATAATAAGGCAGAACAGTTGAAACTGGAGCAGCAGCACGGCCAGGTGGACTGGGGACAGCAAGGAGTCATCATGTCAGGTAGTCCTGGGGCATGGTCCTAGGGCTCAGGTCCTCCGAGAGAGAGAGAGAGAGAGAAAGAGAGAATTAGAGAACACACACTTAGATTCACACAGGACACCGAATAGGACAGGAGATGTACTCTAGATATAACAAACTGACCCCAGCCCCCGACACATTAACTACTGCAGCATAAATACTGGAGGCTGAGACAGGAGGGGTCAGGAGACACTGTGGACCCATCCGAGGACACCCCAGACAGGGCCAAACAGGAAGGATATAACCCCACCCACTTTGCCAAAGCACAGCCCCCACACCACTAGAGGGATATCTTCAACCACCAACTTACCATCCTGAGACAAGGCTGAGTATAGCCCACAAAGATCTCCGCCATGGCACAACCCAAGGGGGGCGCCATCCCAGACAGGATGACCACATCAGTGAATCAACCCACTCAGGTGACGCACCCCTTCCAGGGACGGCATGAGAGAGCCCCAGTAAGCCAGTGACTCAGCCCCTGTAATAGGGTTAGAGGCAGAGAATCCCAGTGGGAAGAGGGGAACCGGCCAGGCAGAGACAGCAAGGGCGGTTCGTTGCTCCAGAGCCTTTCCGTTCACCTTCCCACTCCTGGGCCAGACTACACTCAATCATATGACCCACTGAAGAGATAAGTCTTCAGTAAGGACTTAAAGGTTGAGACCGAGTTTGCGTCTCTGACATGGGTAGGCAGACCGTTCCATAAAAATGCAGCTCTATAGGAGAAAGCCCTGCCTCCAGCTGTTTGCTTAGAAATTCTAGGGACAATTAGGAGGCCTGCGTCTTGTGACCGTAGCGTACGTGTAGGTATGTACGGCAGGACCAAATCAGAGAGATAGGTAGGAGCAAGCCCATGTAATGCTTTGTAGGTTAGCAGTAAAACCTTGAAATCAGCCCTTGCTTTGACAGGAAGCCAGTGTAGAGAGGCTAGCACTGGAGTAATATGATCAAATTTTTTGGTTCTAGTCAGGATTCTGAAGTTTATTTAGTGCTTTATCCGGGTAGCCGGAAAGTAGAGCATTGCAGTAGTCTAACCTAGAAGTGACAAAAGCATGGATTAATTTTTCTGCATCATTTTTGGACAGAAAGTTTCTGATTTTTGCAATGTTACGTAGATGGAAAAAAGCTGTCCTTGAAATGGTCTTGATATGTTCTTCAAAAGAGTGATCAGGGTCCAGAGTAACGCCGAGGTCCTTCACAGTTTTATTTGAGATGACTGTACAACCATTAAGACCAACCACACAGACAGAGTGGTGAAGAAGGCAACTGCGTCTCTTCAACCTCCGGAGGCTGAAGACATTTGGCTTGTCACCTAAAACCCTCACAAACTTTTACAGATGCACAATTGAGAGCATCCTGTCGGGCTATATCACTGCAAGTTACGGCAACTGCACTGCCCACAACCACAAGGCTCTCCAGATGGTGGTGCGGTCTGCACAACGCATCACCAGGGGCAAACTACCTGCCCTCAAGGACACCTACAACTCCCGATGTCACAGGAAGGACAAAAATGTTGTCAAGGACAACAACCACCCGAGCCACTGCCTGTTCACCCTGCTACCATCCAGAAGGCGAGGTCAGTACAGGTGCATCAAAGCTGGGACCGAGAGACTGAAAAATAGCTTCTATCTCAAGGCCATCAGACTCTTAAACAGCCTTCACTAGCACATAGAGGCTTCTGCCTACATACAGACTTGAAATCATTGGCCACTTTAATAAATGGATCATTAGTCACTTTAATAATGCCACTTTAACTTCTTTGGGACTGGGGGGCAGTATTAAGTAGCTTGGATGAATAAGGTGCCCAGAGTAAACTGCCTGCTGCTCAGGCCCAGTTACTAATATATGCATATTATTAGTAGATTTGGATAGAAAACACTCTGAAGTTTCTAAAACTGTTTGAATGTCTGTGAGTATAACATAACTCATATGGCAAGCAAAAACCTGAGAAAAACAACAACCAGGAAGTGGGAAATCTGAGGTTTGTAGTTTTTCAACTCATTCCCTATCGAAAACATTGTCTATGGGGTCATATTGCACTTCCTAAGGCTTCCACTAGATGTCAACAGTCTTTAGAACCTTGTTTGATGCTTCTACTGTGAAGTGGGGGTGAATGAGAGGGGATTGAGTCAGAGGTCTGGCAGAGTGCCATTAGCTAACCACGCTGACCACTATAGTTAGCTTGTGTTCCATTGCAATTCTACAGACAAAGGAATTCTCCGGTTGGAACATTATTGACGATTTATGATAAAAACATCATACAGATTGATTCTATACTTTGTTTGACATGTTTCTACGAACTGTAATATAACTTTTTATCTGAACTTTCGCATGGACTTGCCTGCACGTCGTGATTTTGGATTGTATACTAAACGCGCAAACAAAAAGGAGGTACAGTGCCTTGCGAAAGTATTCGGCCCCCTTGAACTTTGCGACCTTTTGCCACATTTCAGACTTCAAACATAAAGATATAAAACTGTATTTTTTTGTGAAGAATCAACAACAAGTGGGACACAATCATGAAGTGGAACGACATTTATTGGATATTTCAAACTTTTTTAACAAATCAAAAACTGAAAAATTGGGCGTGCAAAATGATTCAGCCCCCTTAAGTTAATACTTTGTAGTGCCACCTTTTGCTGCGATTACAGCTGTAAGTCGCTTGGGGTATGTCTCTATCAGTTTTGCACATCGAGAGACTGAAATTTTTCCCATTCCTCCTTGCAAAACAGCTCGAGCTCAGTGAGGTTGGATGGAGAGCATTTGTGAACAGCAGTTTTCAGTTCTTTCCACAGATTCTCGATTGGATTCAGGTCTGGACTTTGACTTGGCCATTCTAACACCTGGATATGTTTATTTTTGAACCATTTTTGAACCATACCATTCCATTGTATCCTGTCTCAGCCTCCAGTATTTATGCTGCAGTAGTTTATGTGTCGGGGGCTGGGGTCAGTTTGTTATATCTGGAGTACTTCTCCTGTCCTATTCGGTGTCCTGTGTGAATCTAAGTGTTCGTTCTCTAATTCTCTCCTTCTCTCTTTCTTTCTCTCTCTCGGAGGACCTGAGCCCTAGGACCTGAGCTCCAGGACTACCTGACATGATGACTCCTTGCTGTCCCCAGTCCACCTGGCCATGCTGCTGTTCCAGTTTCAACTGACCTGAGCCCTAGGACCATGCCCCAGGACTACCTGACATGATGACTCCTTGCTGTCCCCAGTCCACCTGGCCATGCTGCTGCTCCAGTTTCAACTTCCACCTGACTGTGCTGCTGCTCCAGTTTCAACTGTTCTGCCTTATTATTATTCGACCATGCTGGTCATTTATGAACATTTGAACATCTTGGCCATGTTCTGTTATAATCTCCACCCGGCACAGCCAGAAGAGGACTGGCCACCCCACATAGCCTGGTTCCTCTCTAGGTTTCTTCCTAGGTTTTGGCCTTTCTAGGGAGTTTTTCCTAGCCACCGTGCTTCTACACCTGCATTGCTTGCTGTTTGGGGTTTTAGGCTGGGTTTCTGTACAGCACTTTGAGATATCAGCTGATGTACGAAGGGCTATATAAATACATTTGATTTGATTTGATTTGATTTGTAGATTTTGCTTTATGTTTTGGATCATTGTCTTGTTGGAAGACAAATCTCCGTCCCAGTCTCAGGTCTTTTGCAGACTCCATCAGGTTTTCTTCCAGAATGGTCCTGTATTTGGCTCCATCCATCTTCCCATCAATTTTAACCATCTTCCCTGTCCCAGCTGAAGAAAAGCAGGCCCAAACCATGATGCTGCCACCACCATGTTTGACAGTGGGGGTGGTGTGTTCAGGGTGATGAGCTGTGTTGCTTTTACGCCAAACATAACGTTTTGCATTGTTGCCAAAAAGTTCAATTTTGGTTTCATCTGACCAGAGCATCTTCTTCCACATGTTTGGTGTGCCTCCCAGGTGGCTTGTGGCAAACTTTAAACAACACTTTTTATGGATATCTTTAAGAAATGGCTTTCTTCTTGCCACTCTTCCATAAAGGCCAGATTTGTGCAATATACGACTGATTGTTGTCCTATGGACAGAGTCTCCCACCTCAGCTGTAGATCTCTGCAGTTCATCCAGAGTGATCATGGGCCTCTTGGCTGCATCTCTGATCAGTCTTCTCCTTGTATGAGCTGAAAGTTGAGGGACGGCCAGGCCTTGGTAGATTTGCAGTGGTCTGATACTCCTTCCATTTCAATGTTATCGCTTGCACAGTGCTCCTTGGGATGTTTAAAGCTTGGGAAATATTTTTGTATCCAAATCCGGCTTTAAACTTCTTCACAACAGTATCTCGGACCTGCCTGGTGTGTTCCTTGTTCTTCATGATGCTCTCTGCGCTTTTAACGGACCTCTGAGACTATCACAGTGCAGGTGCATTTATACGGAGACTTGATTACACACAGGTGGATTGTATTTATCATCATTAGTCATTTAGGTCAACATTGGATCATTCAGAGATCCTCACTGAACTTCTGGAGAGAGTTTGCTGCACTGAAAGTAAAGGGGCTGAATAATTTTGCACGCCCAATTTTTCAGTTTTTGATTTGTTAAAAAAGTTTGAAATATCCAATAAATGTCGTTCCACTTCATGATTGTGTCCCACTTGTTGTTGATTCTTCACAAAAAAATACAGTTTTATACCTTTATGTTTGAAGCCTGAAAAAGGTCGCACAGTTCAAGGGGGCCGAATACTTTCGCAAGGCACTGTATTTGGACATAAATGAGGGACTTTATCGAACAAATCAAACAATTATTGTGGAACTGGGATTCCTGGGAGTGCATTCTGATGAAGATCATCAAAGGTAAGTGAATATTTATAATGCTATATCTGACTTGTAGTTTTTCAACTCATTCCCTATCGAAAACATTGTCTATGGGGTCAACATGGCGGATATCTGTTTGGCTGTTTTGTTGTCTGAGCGCTGTATTCAGATTATTGCATGGTTGCGGTTACATTAAGGAGAAGTTGATCTAAAGTTCCATGTATAACACTTGTATTTTCATCAACATTTATGATGAGTATTTCTGTAAATTGATATGGCTCTCTACAAAATCACCGGATGTTTTGGAACTACTGAACATAACACGCCAAGGTAAACTCAGATTTTTGGATATAAATATGAACTTTATCGAACAAAACATACATGTATTGTGTAACATGAAGTCCTATGAGTGTCATCTGATGAAGATCATCAAAGGTTAGTGAATAATTTTATCTCTATTTCTGCCTTTTGTGACTCCTCTCTTTGGCTGGAAAAATTGGCTGTGTTTTTCTGTGACTATGTGCAGACCTAACATAATCGTTTGATGTGCTTTCGCTGTGAAGCCTTTTTGAAATCAGACACTGTGGCTGGATTAACGAGAAGTGTATCTTTAAAATAGTGTAAAATACTTGTATGCTTGAGGAATTTTAATTATGAGATTTCTGTTGTTTTGAATTTGGCGCCCTGCACATTCACTGGCTGTTGTTGAGGTGGGACGCTACCGTCCCGAATATCCCAGAGAGGTTAATAATGTTTACATATCTTACATTACTCATCTCTGTGAGGACGTTGGTAAAAGGAAAAATGCAGAGTCAGGCGCAGGACACAGTTCTGAGTAATCATCCATAATTTATTCCAAAATAAGTAAGATTCCAACAAGGTACAAATACAATAATCCCAAGCACGAACAACGAGAACCCACATGACAAACAATAACGTACAAAACAGTGTATGATCAAGACAAAACAACACGAAAATGAAACATAGATCGGTGGTGTCTAGAAAGCCGGTGACGTCGACCGCCGAACACCGCCCGAAGGAGGAGAGGGGCCAACTTCGGCCGAAGTCGTGACAATCTCATATGTATATACTGTGTTTAATGCCATCTATTGCATCTTGCCTATGCCACTCTGTCATTGCTCATCCATATATTTATATGTATATATTCTTATTCCATTCCTTTACTTAGATTTGTGTGTATCAGGTAGTTGTTGGGGAATTATTCGATTACTTGTTAGATATTACTGCACTGTCGGAACTAGAAGCACAAGCATTTCGATACACTCACATTAACATCTGCTAACCATGTGTATGTGACCAATAACATTTGATTTGATGTAGAAATTCCATAGTCTTTCCATAGTATTTCTGTAAATTCAATATATGTGAAATAACAAACAGTTCACAATATTATTTTCACATTTATTGAGAAATCTTTAAAAAAAAATGTTTTATACAAAAGATATTTGCACCAGGCCTACCTAAATTACTTTCACTTGACAAGAGTAGAAAATAATTGCTTTTGTAAACAGTACAAATACACCTACTGCGTGCAGTAATTCCATACAGGGTTTTGGTTCTAAACCATATATACTGAACTAGCATTGTAACCTACAGTAGGGTAAATGTCTTTCAGAGCACTACGGTAGCATTTGATTGTGAGTACATTATTACAAAGCAAAGTCCATTCATTGAAGACATTCAGTCTACTCAGGTTATTACAGTAAAATACATTTCTCTATTTTCCATTACTCCTCATACATGTGTTTTTGACGTCACGTCCTAGTGTAGAAAACACGGAACATTGAACATTCCAATATGTCAGTTCTCCACATGCTGTACATGTGGCCCATGTTATTGGTCAGCTGTTTGCGTGTGTGTTTGCATCAATATCTCCTCATGTACTGTGGACTGGGGTGTATAGTGTCACTACTTCCCTGAGGGAGAACAGAGCTTTAGAGGTGACCTAGTTCCACTGATTAACGTCAGCAGAAGGCCGTGTGTGTGTGTGTGTGTTCCATCAGTGCTTTGTACCGGGGTACTGAACTGTGCCATGGACTCAGGACTCAACCCAATTGGGCTTGTGTAATGAAGCAAGCACACACACACACACGCACACACACACACACATGCACGTGCGCACGCACGCACGCACACACACACACACACACACACACACACACACACACACACACACACACACACACACACACACACAGAGATAATAACATCCGTAATAACACCCAGATATTACCCTCTCTATCAACCAGAAGAACTGACTCCTCTGTGGTAATGTTCATGGAATGCATGAACCAATGCATGAACCAATGCATGAACCACTGCATGAACCAATACATGAACCAATACATGAACCACTGCATGAACCAATACATGAACCACTGCATGAACCAATGCATGAACCAATACATGAACCACTGCATGAACCAATGCATGAACCACTGCATGAACCACTGCATGAACCAATGCATGAACCACTGCATGAACCAATGCATGAACCAATGCATGAACCACTGCATGAACCAATACATGAACCAATACATGAACCACTGCATGAACCAATACATGAACCACTGCATGAACCAATGCATGAACCAATACATGAACCACTGCATGAACCAATGCATGAACCACTGCATGAACCACTGCATGAACCAATACACCGTGACGATGCATCAGTAGGTCGTGTGACAGACAGGGAATTACACCGTGTGATAGATGCTGGCTGTCATTACACTGCTGCTCGGTTCTCTCTCCTAAAATGGCAGCACAATAGAACAGAAGGCTGTGGCTCTGACTCTGTACTGAGCAATGACTGAACCAATGACTGAACCAATGACTGCTGTGACTGAGATGAGATCTATGCAGTTTGTTACATTCTTGTTGTCATTTCTGAGGAGACTGGTAGCTAAACATACATTCATGGTAGGTTGTAGATGTGTAAATTCATGGTAGATTGTAGATGTGTAAATTCATAGTAGGTTGTAGATGTGTAAATTCAGGATAGTTTGTAGATGTATAAATTCATGGTAGGTTGTAGATGTGTAAATTCATGGTAGGTTGTAGATATGTAAATTCATGGTAGGTTGTAGATGTGTAAATTCATAGTAGGTTGTAGATGTGTAAATTCAGGATAGTTTGTAGATGTATGAATTCATGGTAGGTTGTAGATGTATAAATTCATGGTAGGTTGTAGATGTGTAAATTCATGATAGGTTGTAGATGTATAAATTCATGGTAGGTTGTAGATGTGTAAATTCATGATATGTTGTAGATGTGTAAATTCATGATAGGCTGTCATATAGAACATGTGTATACTTTATATTGATGTGATGGTGCAATGTCCAAGCTTCCTCAAAACGTGTAAACACTATTCATAGATTTCATATAAAAGTGTACTCTGAAGAAGTGATGACACATGGGTAATAGGATGAGAGAATAAATATGCAGAACCGCAGCAAAGTACAACTGATCAAAACATTTACAAGAATAAGAAGACTGTCTGAAAAGAGTCCCCGAAAAGAGTGGGTGAGCTTACATGACTGTTATGTTACGATCAGAAACACCTTTTCAACCATTTCCAAGGAGAACATTAATGACTACATACATATACATACAGATACATCCAATCAATTATAAATAGTCAATCCATCGTGATATTCAATACTTCATAAAATCCTTCAAAAACAAAAAAAAAACAAACAGAAAGGTTGAAGTCCAGCTTCACTGTCTTAAACAACAGTTCCCTTTAGGGGTACTGTAATCATGTCTTAGAGATTGACCTTTGATCCCTTAGAGAGAACTATGCCCTCTGTCCCCTGTGTTTAGGG
Organism: Oncorhynchus tshawytscha; assembly: GCF_018296145.1. Lineage (NCBI taxonomy): Eukaryota > Metazoa > Chordata > Actinopteri > Salmoniformes > Salmonidae > Oncorhynchus > Oncorhynchus tshawytscha. The sequence goes on along the minus strand of NC_056430.1, from coordinate 11,105,895 downwards.
CCTCTTATAGAGCCATCAGAGGCCAAGAGCCATCAGGGACAGGGACCTAAGAGTCCCTGTCCCTTACATCAGTTCATCAGAGTACCTGACTTTCCCTCTGTGTGACATTAAAGAAATAGACAAACAAGGAAAAGAGATATACTGTGCATGTGCCTCTCTTATTACTTTGTGATCAAATGGCATGAGTAGAAGGAATGGAGAGAGAGTGGGAGAGAAAGAAAGAGAGACTCGGAGGCAGCTGCATCAGATTCCCATCTGGGCTTCTGCGGATGCTGGGAAGTGATTGGCTGAGAGCCTGAGAGCTTAGCTGACAAGCCAGGAAGCAGACTGAGACACAAGCTCAGCCACTCCTCCACCTGAAGTCTGGAGGTGGGGTGTTTTTCCACAGTAGCTGCTTTACTTCTCCTAGTCTGGTCTCCTCCGCAATGGGCAGAGAGAGGGCTCAGCCTTGAGGTGGTTTGTGGTGGCAGCATCCTCTTCTCCTCTACTCCACCTGGTCTCCCTCCTCCTCTGGCTGGCTCTTGGAGCCCCCTGCTGGTCTCTCCCTCCTCCTCTGGCTGGCTCTTGGAGCCCCCTGCTGGTCTCTCCCTCCTCCTGCGACTGTCTTATATCTGCAGTCCCTTACTGGTGGTCAGCGGTTTGTGTTTGATGACCCACTCTCCACTGGGGTTGTTGTTGTACAGGTCCAGGAGATGGGTCTCTGGGTCCAAGCAGTGCTCACCTACAGGACAGAACAGAACAACACAAGGCAGAGTCAATACTGACGGACAGATTTTGTAATGGAACATGTTTTTATACAGGTTATTCTCATTCAGATAAAATCTCTTCTGCGAGAGAGATATTGAAAACAGTTTGAAACTAAAAACTTAAACTCTGCCTTGTTTTTGGTCCGTGAATGCACATACATTATGAGTGGCGTGTGAATGATTGGGTCCAGTACATAACAGTGCAGTAGCTACATGTGGAAGCATTTGTCTGCTCTGATAACTTCAGATGCACACCGTTGGCTCCCCCCCCTCCCTCTTTCTCTCCCTCTCCCCTCCCCCTTCTCTTCCTCTCTCGCCCTCTCTCTTTCTCTCCCCCTCTCTCTTCCTCGCTCAAACTCCCCTCTCTTTCTCTCCCCCGCTCTGCTTCTTTCTCTATCCCCCTCTCTCCCTATGCCCCTCTCTCCCTCTCGCTCCCCCCCTCTCCCCCCCTCTCTATCCCCCTCTCTCATGCTCTCATGCTCTCTCTCTTTCTCCCCCTCTCGCTCTTTCTCTCCCCTCTCTTCCCCCCTCTCTCTCCTTCTCCCCTCCCTCTTTTTCTCCCTCTCTCCTTCTCTATCCCCTGTTTCCCTCTCTCTCTCTCCCCTCCTCTACCCCTATCTCACCCCCCTCTACCCCTCTCTCGCCCACTCCCCCTAACCCTCTCTCAGCCCCCCTCACTCTCCAGTTCATTGCGTAAGGCCTGGCCAGCGTAATCAGTTCAATCAGCAGAAAGACATGCACATGTCAGAGTCACTCATGTAACCTTCTAATGTGGCTCTCAGCCTGATTACAGCAAACCGGGATTCAACGTCTATTTGAAATCATTTTGAACTGTGCTTGATTGAGCTTGCCTGGGTATGGGGTGGAGGCTGGTAGATAGACTGGGTATGGGGTTGAGGCTGGTGGATAGACTGGGTATGGGGTGGAGGCTGGTAGATAGACTGGGTATGGGGTGGAGGCTGGTAGATAGACTGGGTATGGGGTGGAGGCTGGTAGATAGACTGGGTATGGGGTGGAGGCTGGTAGATAGACTGGGTATGGGGTGGAGGCTGGTAGATAGACTGGGTATGGGGTGGAGGCTGGTAGATAGTCTGGGTATGGGGTGGAGGCTGGTGGATAGACTGGGTATGGGGTGGAGGCTGGTGGATAGACTGGGTATGGGGTGGAGGCTGGTAGATAGACTGGGTATGGGGTGGAGGCTGGTGGATAGACTGGGTATGGGGTGGAGACTGGTGGATAGACTGGGTATGGGGTGGAGGCTGGTGGATAGACTGGGTATGGGGTGGAGGCTGGTGGATAGACTGGGTATGGGGTGGAGGCTGGTAGGTAGCCTGGGTATGGGGTGGAGGCTGGTAGATAGACTGGGTATGGGGTGGAGGATGGTAGGTAGACTGGGTATGGGGTGGAGGCTGGTAGATAGACTGGGTATGGGGTGGAGGCTGGTAGATAGACTGGGTATGGGGTGGAGGCTGGTAGATAGACTGGGTATGGGGTGGAGGCTGGTAGATAGTCTGGGTATGGGGTGGAGGCTGGTAGATAGACTGGGTATGGGGTGGAGGCTGGTGGATAGACTGGGTATGGGGTGGAGACTGGTGGATAGACTGGGTATGGGGTGGAGGCTGGTGGATAGACTGGGTATGGGGTGGAGGCTGGTGGATAGACTGGGTATGGGGTGGAGGCTGGTAGGTAGACTGGGTATGGGGTGGAGGCTGGTAGATAGACTGGGTATGGGGTGGAGGCTGGTAGATAGACTGGGTATGGGGTGGAGGCTGGTAGATAGACTGGGTATGGGGTGGAGGCTGGTAGATAGACTGGGTATGGGGTGGAGGCTGGTGGATAGACTGGGTATGGGGTGGAGGCTGGTAGGTAGCCTGGGTATGGGGTGGAGACTGGTGGATAGACTGGGTATGGGGTGGAGGCTGGTGGATAGACTGGGTATGGGGTGGAGGCTGGTGGATAGACTGGGTATGGGGTGGAGGCTGGTAGGTAGACTGGGTATGGGGTGGAGGCTGGTAGATAGACTGGGTATGGGGTGGAGGCTGGTAGATAGACTGGGTATGGGGTGGAGCCTGGTAGATAGACTGGGTATGGGGTGGAGGCTGGTAGATAGACTGGGTATGGGGTGGAGGCTGGTAGATAGTCTGGGTATGGGGTGGAGGCTGGTAGATAGACTGGGTATGGGGTGGAGGCTGGTAGATAGACTGGGTATGGGGTGGAGGCTGGTAGATAGACTGGGTATGGGGTGGAGGCTGGTAGATAGACTGGGTATGGGGTGGAGGCTGGTAGATAGACTGGGTATGGGGTGGAGGCTGGTAGATAGACTGGGTATGGGGTGGAGGCTGGTGGATAGACTGGGTATGGGGTGGAGACTGGTGGATAGACTGGGTATGGGGTGGAGGCTGGTGGATAGACTGGGTATGGGGTGGAGGCTGGTGGATAGACTGGGTATGGGGTGGAGGCTGGTGGATAGACTGGGTATGGGGTGGAGGCTGGTGGATAGACTGGGTATGGGGTGGAGGCTGGTAGATAGACTGGGTATGGGGTGGAGGCTGGTAGATAGACTGGCGTATGGGGTGGAGGCTTGTGTTGTGGTACCTACCAATATTTCCTCCCACTTCATACATGGCACAGTCCAGGTATGATCCCAAATCATTCACCAAACTGTTCCTGTGATAAAGAACAGGCAGACTTGTTATTCATTCAATGTATTCGGTCAACTTCAGCATTCTCAATTTCTGCTCAGTGAAATGCCAACGTAGCATTTCTGAAGCAAGGTTTTCTATGCAGTGGGTTTACTGTGTGCTTAGAGGTCACCACTAGGACAGGGATTCAGTGGTTTTACTGTGTGCTTAGAGGTCACCACTAGGACAGTGAATCAGTGGTTTTACTGTGTGCTTAGAGGTCACCACTAGGACAGTGAATCAGTGGTTTTACTGTGTGCTTAGAGGTCACCACTAGGACAGTGAATCAGTGGTTTTACTGTATGCTTAGAGGTCACCACTAGGACAGGGATTCAGTGGTTTTACTGTGTGCTTAGAGGTCACCACTAGGACAGGGATTCAGTGGTTTTACTGTGTGCTTAGAGGTCACCACTAGGACAGGGATTCAGTGGTTTTACTGTGTGCTTAGAGATCACCACTAGGACAGTGAATCAGTGGTTTTACTGTATGCTTAGAGGTCACCACTAGGACAGGGATTCAGTGGTTTTACTGTATGCTTAGAGATCACCACTAGGACAGTGAATCAGTGGTTTTACTGTATGCTTAGAGGTCACCACTAGGACAGGGATTCAGTGGTTTTACTGTGTGCTTAGAGATCACCACTAGGACAGTGAATCAGTGGTTTTACTGTGTGCTTAGAGGTCACCACTAGGACAGTGAATCAGTGGTTTTACTGTGTGCTTAGAGGTCACCACTATGACAGTGAATCAGTGGTTTTACTGTATGCTTAGAGGTCACCACTAGGACAGGGATTCAGTGGTTTTACTGTATGCTTAGAGATCACCACTAGGACAGTGAATCAGTGGTTTTACTGTATGCTTAGAGGTCACCACTTGGACAGGGATTCAGTGGTTTTACTGTGTGCTTAGAGGTCACCACTAGGACAGGGATTCAGTGGTTTTACTGTGTGCTTAGAGATCACCACTAGGACAGTGAATCAGTGGTTTTACTGTGTGCTTAGAGGTCACCACTAGGACAGGGATTCAGTGGTTTTACTGTGTGCTTAGAGATCACCACTAGGACAGTGAATCAGTGGTTTTACTGTGTGCTTAGAGGTCACCACTAGGACAGGGATTCAGTGGTTTTACTGTGTGCTTAGAGATCACCACTAGGACAGAGTTTTCCCTGATCAGCTGGGTAAAAGCATTGATTCATTGATTGTAGTGTACTGTACCTCTTGAGCAGGCCCTTGGTGTTGTCAGAGCTGTGGAGGTGCCTGTGGAACTGAGCCAGTAGGTCTGATGCTCTAGAGTTTATGTTGACCTTGACCTCCATGGTGCTGCTCATCAGTTCTCCCACCTGGATCTTTACTGTACGACATGGCTGGTGGGGGTGGGGGGTGGGAGGGAACGGGGAGAGGAGAGAGAAATAGATGCCATCAAAATAGATGCTAAATTAGAGCCAGTGAGAGAAAACAAGTCTGAGTGTAAGTGCAAGTTACAAAAGTATTAGTAGTTTCTAGAAAAACAGCTACCTCGGAGGAGTTCTTGTCAGGTTTATCCTTGCGGTCCTGGTGAATTTTCCTCAGCAGGTTCTTGATGCGGCGATCGTAGAACTGGTACCTTCGGTTACTGTTCTCATTCAGCTTACGCACCTGGCTCATCAGGAAGTTAGGGATCTGCCATGGAGGAAGATATTTCATTCATCCACTTGCCATTACAATGATCTTGTTGTCAACCTTTACATGAGTACATCCTAGCTTTTGATTTAACCTTGCATACACACTATAGTTTGTCTGATGGGTAAACGGTAAGAGAGAAAAGCTGTGCAAAGGGACGTAAGTGTTGGTGGTAGATTGGTGGGAGTGTCCCACACACCATAGCTGCGGGAAGATGTTTGAGCGGGGGAGGGGAGGGGGGCTGACCTCGGCGTGGGTGTTGGTTCTCTCCTTCCCATCCGTTAGGCTATGTGACTCTCACTCAGTATCGATCTGACAGCTCACCATACACACAAGGTCCCGTTAGCTGTCCAGCAATGACTGCCTCTAAAAGCATATCTTAACTGTTGGGACCCACACAAACAGGACAAGCTACACTAAAATTCAAATGATTTTAAACTCAAAATAGACAGGTTGATTAAAGAAGGGTAATAAATGTTCCAACCACCAGCTGCAAATTTGGAATAATACATGTTTCTCTTTTATTTTAGGCTTTTTTTGCGAACTGCTACTGTGTCATTTAGAATGAGTTAAACCCCCTAACTGCTACTGTGTCATTTAGTATGAGTTAAACCCCCCTAACTGCTACTGTGTCATTTAGTATGAGTTAAACCCCCCTAACTGCTACTGTGTCATTTAGAATGAGTTAAACACCCCGAACTGCTACTGTGTCATTTAGAATGAGTTAAACCCCCCTAACTGCTACTGTGTCATTTAGAATGAGTTAAACCCCCCTAACTGCTACTGTGTCATTTAGAATGAGTTAAACACCCCTAACTGCTACTGTGTCATTTAGTATGGGTTAAACACCCCTAACTGCTACTGTGTCATTTAGAATGAGTTAAACCCCCCTAACTGCTACTGTGTCATTTAGAATGAGTTAAACCCCATTTAGAATGAGTTAAACCCCCTAACTGCTACTGTGTCATTTAGAATGAGTTAAACCCCCCTAACTGCTACTGTGTCATTTAGAATGAGTTAAACCCCTAACTGCTACTGTGTCATTTAGAATGAGTTAAACCCCCTGCTAACTGCTACTGTGTCATTTAGAATGAGTTAAACCCCCTAACTGCTACTGTGTCATTTAGTATGAGTTAAACCCCCTAACTGCTACTGTGTCATTTAGAATGAGTTAAACCCCCTAACTGCTACTGTGTCATTTAGAATGAGTTAAACCCCTAACTGCTACTGTGTCATTTAGAATGAGTTAAACCCCCTAACTGCTACTGTGTCATTTAGTATGAGTTAAACCCCCTAACTGCTACTGTGTCATTTAGAATGAGTTAAACACCCCTAACTGCTACTGTGTCATTTAGAATGAGTTAAACCCCTAACTGCTACTGTGTCATTTAGAATGAGTTAAACCCCCTAACTGCTACTGTGTCATTTAGAATGAGTTAAACCCCCTGCTAACTGCTACTGTGTCATTTAGAATGAGTTAAACCCCCCATAACTGCTACTGTGTCATTTAGAATGAGTTAAACCCCCCTAACTGCTACTGTGTCATTTAGAATGAGTTAAACCCCCCTAACTGCTACTGTGTCATTTAGAATGAGTTAAACCCCCTAACTGCTACTGTGTCATTTAGAATGAGTTAAACCCCCTAACTGCTACTGTGTCATTTAGAATGAGTTAAACCCCCTAACTGCTACTGTGTCATTTAGTATGAGTTAAACCCCCTAACTGCTACTGTGTCATTTAGAATGAGTTAAACCCCCCTAACTGCTACTGTGTCATTTAGAATGAGTTAAACCCCCTAACTGCTACTGTGTCATTTAGAATGAGTTAAACCCCTAACTGCTACTGTGTCATTTAGAATGAGTTAAACCCCCCTAACTGCTACTGTGTCATTTAGAATGAGTTAAACCCCCTAACTGCTACTGTGTCATTTAGAATGAGTTAAACCCCCCTAACTGCTACTGTGTCATTTAGTATGAGTTAAACCCCCTAACTGCTACTGTGTCATTTAGAATGAGTTAAACCCCCTGCTAACTGCTACTGTGTCATTTAGAATGAGTTAAACCCCCTAACTGCTACTGTGTCATTTAGAATGAGTTAAACACCCCTAACTGCTACTGTGTCATTTAGAATGAGTTAAACCCCCTAACTGCTACTGTGTCATTTAGAATGAGTTAAACACCCCTAACTGCTACTGTGTCATTTAGAATGAGTTAAACCCCCCTAACTGCTACTGTGTCATTTAGAATGAGTTAAACCCCCCTAACTGCTACTGTGTCATTTAGAATGAGTTAAACACCCCTAACTGCTACTGTGTCATTTAGAATGAGTTAAACCCCCCTAACTGCTACTGTGTCATTTAGAATGAGTTAAACCCCCTAACTGCTACTGTGTCATTTAGAATGAGTTAAACCCCCTGAACTGCTACTGTGTCATTTAGAATGAGTTAAACCCCCTAACTGCTACTGTGTCATTTAGAATGAGTTAAACCCCCTAACTGCTACTGTGTCATTTAGAATGAGTTAAACCCCCTAACTGCTACTGTGTCATTTAGAATGAGTTAAACCCCCTAACTGCTACTGTGTCATTTAGAATGAGTTAAACCCCTAACTGCTACTGTGTCATTTAGTATGAGTTAAACCCCCTGCTAACTGCTACTGTGTCATTTAGTCATTTAGAGAGTAAACCCTGCTACTGTGTCATTTAACTGCTACTGTGTCATTTAGAATGAGTTAAACCCCCTAACTGCTACTGTGTCATTTAGAATGAGTTAAACCCCCTAACTGCTACTGTGTCATTTAGAATGAGTTAAACCCCCTAACTGCTACTGTGTCATTTAGAATGAGTTAAACCCCCTAACTGCTACTGTGTCATTTAGAATGAGTTAAACCCCCTGCTAACTGCTACTGTGTCATTTAGAATGAGTTAAACCCCTGCTACTAACTGCTACTGTGTCATTTAGAATGAGTTAAACCCCCTGAACTGCTACTGTGTCATTTAGAATGAGTTAAACACCCCTAACTGCTACTGTGTCATTTAGAATGAGTTAAACCCCCCTAACTGCTACTGTGTCATTTAGAATGAGTTAAACACCCCTAACTGCTACTGTGTCATTTAGAATGAGTTAAACACCCCTAACTGCTACTGTGTCATTTAGAATGAGTTAAACCCCCCAACTGCTACTGTGTCATTTAGAATGAGTTAAAAACCCCCTAACTGCTACTGTGTCATTTAGAATGAGTTAAACCCCCTAACTGCTACTGTGTCATTTAGAATGAGTTAAACCCCTGTGTCATTTAGAATGAGTTAAACCCCCTAACTAACTGCTACTGTGTCATTTAGAATGAGTTAAACCCCCTAACTGCTACTGTGTCATTTAGAATGAGTTAAACCCCCTAACTGCTACTGTGTCATTTAGAATGAGTTAAACCCCCTAACTGCTACTGTGTCATTTAGAATGAGTTAAACCCCCCTAACTGCTACTGTGTCATTTAGAATGAGTTAAACCCCCTAACTGCTACTGTGTCATTTAGTATGAGTTAAACCCCCTAACTGCTACTGTGTCATTTAGTATGAGTTAAACCCCCCTAACTGCTACTGTGTCATTTAGAATGAGTTAAACCCCCTAACTGCTACTGTGTCATTTAGAATGAGTTAAACACCCCTAACTGCTACTGTGTCATTTAGAATGAGTTAAACCCCCTAACTGCTACTGTGTCATTTAGAATGAGTTAAACCCCCCCTAACTGCTACTGTGTCATTTAGAATGAGTTAAAACCCCCCTAACTGCTACTGTGTCATTTAGAATGAGTTAAACCCCCTAACTGCTACTGTGTCATTTAGAATGAGTTAAACCCCCTAACTGCTACTGTGTCATTTAGAATGAGTTAAACCCCCTGCTAACTGCTACTGTGTCATTTAGAATGAGTTAAACCCCCCTAACTGCTACTGTGTCATTTAGAATGAGTTAAACCCCCTAACTGCTACTGTGTCATTTAGAATGAGTTAAACCCCCTAACTGCTACTGTGTCATTTAGAATGAGTTAAACCCCCTAACTGCTACTGTGTCATTTAGAATGAGTTAAACCCCCTAACTGCTACTGTGTCATTTAGAATGAGTTAAACCCCCTAACTGCTACTGTGTCATTTAGAATGAGTTAAACCCCCTAACTGCTACTGTGTCATTTAGAATGAGTTAAACCCCCTACTGTGTCATTTAGAATGAGTTAAACCCCCCGAACTGCTACTGTGTCATTTAGAATGAGTTAAACCCCCCTAACTGCTACTGTGTCATTTAGAATGAGTTAAACCCCCCGAACTGCTACTGTGTCATTTAGAATGAGTTAAAACCCCCTAACTGCTACTGTGTCATTTAGAATGAGTTAAACCCCTAACTGCTACTGTGTCATTTAGAATGAGTTAAACCCCCCTAACTGCTACTGTGTCATTTAGAATGAGTTAAACCCCCTAACTGCTACTGTGTCATTTAGAATGAGTTAAACCCCCTAACTGCTACTGTGTCATTTAGAATGAGTTAAACCCCCTAACTGCTACTGTGTCATTTAGAATGAGTTAAACCCCCCTAACTGCTACTGTGTCATTTAGAATGAGTTAAACCCCCTAACTGCTACTGTGTCATTTAGAATGAGTTAAACCCCCTAACTGCTACTGTGTCATTTAGAATGAGTTAAACCCCCTGCTAACTGCTACTGTGTCATTTAGAATGAGTTAAACCCCCCTAACTAACTGCTACTGTGTCATTTAGAATGAGTTAAACCCCCTAACTGCTACTGTGTCATTTAGAATGAGTTAAACCCCCTAACTGCTACTGTGTCATTTAGAATGAGTTAAACCCCCTAACTGCTACTGTGTCATTTAGAATGAGTTAAACCCCCTAACTGCTACTGTGTCATTTAGAATGAGTTAAACCCCCCTAACTGCTACTGTGTCATTTAGAATGAGTTAAACCCCCCTAACTGCTACTGTGTCATTTAGAATGTTAAACACCCCTAACTGCTACTGTGTCATTTAGAATGAGTTAAACCCCTAACTGCTACTGTGTCATTTAGAATGAGTTAAACCCCCCGAACTGCTACTAACTGCTACTGTGTCATTTAGAATGAGTTAAAAAAAACGAACTGCTACTGTGTCATTTAGAATGAGTTAAACCCCCCGAACTGCTACTGTGTCATTTAGAATGAGTTAAACCCCCTAACTGCTACTGTGTCATTTAGAATGAGTTAAACCCCCTAACTGCTACTGTGTCATTTAGAATGAGTTAAACCCCCTAACTGCTACTGTGTCATTTAGAATGAGTTAAACCCCCTAACTGCTACTGTGTCATTTAGAATGAGTTAAACCCCCTAACTGCTACTGTGTCATTTAGAATGAGTTAAACACCCCCGAACTGCTACTGTGTCATTTAGAATGAGTTAAACACCCTGTGTCATTTAGAATGAGTTAAAACCCCCTAACTGCTACTGTGTCATTTAGAATGAGTTATACACCCCCTAACTGCTACTGTGTCATTTAGAATGAGTTAAACACCCCTAACTGCTACTGTGTCATTTAGAATGAGTTAAACCCCTAACTGCTACTATTTACTGCTACTGTGTCATTTAGAATGAGTTAAACCCCCTAACTGCTACTGTGTCATTTAGAATGAGTTAAACCCCCTAACTGCTACTGTGTCATTTAGAATGAGTTAAACCCCCTAACTGCTACTGTGTCATTTAGAATGAGTTAAACCCCCTAACTGCTACTGTGTCATTTAGAATGAGTTAAACCCCCTAACTGCTACTGTGTCATTTAGAATGAGTTAAACCCCCTAACTGCTACTGTGTCATTTAGAATGAGTTAAACACCCCTAACTGCTAATGTGTCATTTAGAATGAGTTAAACCCCCTAACTGCTACTGTGTCATTTAGAATGAGTTAAACCCCCTAACTGCTACTGTGTCATTTAGAATGAGTTAAACCCCCTAACTGCTACTGTGTCATTTAGAATGAGTTAAACCCCCCTAACTGCTACTGTGTCATTTAGAATGAGTTAAACACCCCTAACTGCTACTGTGTCATTTAGAATGAGTTAAAAACCCCGAACTGCTACTGTGTCATTTAGAATGAGTTAAACCCCCTAACTGCTACTGTGTCATTTAGAATGAGTTAAACCCCCTAACTGCTACTGTGTCATTTAGTATGGGTTAAACACCCCTAACTGCTACTGTGTCATTTAGTATGGGTTAAACACCCCTAACTGCTACTGTGTCATTTAGTATGGGTTAAACACCCCTAACTGCTACTGTGTCATTTAGAATGAGTTAAACACCCCTAACTGCTACTGTGTCATTTAGAATGAGTTAAACCCCCGAACTGCTACTGTGTCATTTAGAATGGGTTAAACACCCCTAACTGCTACTGTGTCATTTAGAATGAGTTAAACCCCCCTAACTGCTACTGTGTCATTTAGAATGAGTTAAAACCCCCCGAACTGCTACTGTGTCATTTAGAATGAGTTAAAACCCCTAACTGCTACTGTGTCATTTAGAATGAGTTAAAACCCCTAACTGCTACTGTGTCATTTAGAATGGGTTAAAACCCCTGCTACTGAACTGCTACTGTGTCATTTAGTATGAGTTAAAACCCCTAACTGCTACTGTGTCATTTAGAATGAGTTAAAACCCCTAACTGCTACTGTGTCATTTAGAATGAGTTAAAACCCCTAACTGCTACTGTGTCATTTAGAATGAGTTAAAACCCCCCTGCTACTGTGTCAACTGCTACTGTGTCATTTAGAATGAGTTAAAACCCCCTAACTGCTACTGTGTCATTTAGAATGAGTTAAAACCCCCGAACTGCTACTGTGTCATTTAGAATGAGTTAAAACCCCTGTGTCATTTAGAATGAGTTAAAACCCCTAACTGCTACTGTGTCATTTAGTATGGGTTAAAACCCCCGAACTGCTACTGTGTCATTTAGTATGAGTTAAAACCCCCGAACTGCTACTGTGTCATTTAGAATGAGTTAAACACCCCTAACTGCTACTGTGTCATTTAGTATGGGTTAAAACCCCCCTAACTGCTACTGTGTCATTTAGAATGAGTTAAAAATGAGTTAAAACCCCTAACTGCTACTGTGTCATTTAGTATGGGTTAAAACCCCCCGAACTGCTACTGTGTCATTTAGAATGAGTTAAAACCCCCTGCTACTGAACTGCTAGTTTTAATTTAGTATGGGTTAAAACCCCCGAACTGCTAGTTTTAATTTAGAATGGGTTAAAACCCCCGAACTGCTAGTTTTAATTTAGAATGGGTTAAAACCCCCGAACTGCTAGTTTTAATTTAGTATGGGTTAAAACCCCCGAACTGATAGTTTTAATTTAGTATGGGTTAAAACCCCGAACTGCTAGTTTTAATTTAGAATGGGTTAAAACCCCCGAACTGCTAGTTTTAATTTAGAATGGGTTAAAACCCCGAACTGCTAGTTTTAATTTAGTATGGGTTAAAACCCCGAACTGCTAGTTTTAATTTAGTATGGGTTAAAACCCCCGAACTGCTAGTTTTAATTTAGTATGGGTTAAAACCCCGAACTGCTAGTTTTAATTTAGTATGGGTTAAAACCCCCGAACTGCTAGTTTTAATTTAGTATGGGTTAAAACCCCCTGAACTGCTAGTTTTAATTTAGTATGGGTTAAAACCCCCGAACTGCTAGTTTTAATTTAGTATGGGTTAAAACCCCCCTGCTAGTTTAACTGCTAGTTTTAATTTAGTATGGGTTAAAACCCCGAACTGCTAGTTTTAATTTAGAATGGGTTAAAACCCCCGAACTGCTAGTTTTAATTTAGAATGGGTTAAAACCCCGAACTGCTAGTTTTCATTTAGAATGGGTTAAAACCCCGAACTGCTAGTTTTAATTTAGAATGAGTTAAACCCCCTAACTGCTAGTTTTAATTTAGAATGAGTTAAACCCCCTAACTGCTAGTTTTAATTTAGAATGAGTTAAACCCCCTAACTGCTAGTTTTAATTTGGAATGAGTTAAACCCCCTAACTGCTAGTTTTAATTTAGAATTAGTTAAACCCCTAACTGCTAGTTTTAATTTGGAATGAGTTAAACCCCCCTAACTGCTAGTTTTAATTTAGAATTAGTTAAACCCCCCTAACTGCTAGTTTTAATTTAGAAGGAGTTAAACCCCCCTAACTGCTAGTGTGTAATTTAGAATGAGTTTTTAAAAAACTAACTGCTAGTATGTCATTTAGAATGAGTTAAACACCCCTAACTGCTACTGTGTCATTTAGAATGAGTTATACACCCCTAACTGCTACTGTGTCATTTAGAATGGGTTAAACACCCCTAACTGCTACTGTGTCATTTAGAATGAGTTAAACCCCTTAACTGCTACTGTGTCATTTAGAATGAGTTAACCCCCCCTAATTGCTACTGTGTCATTTAGAATGAGTTAAACACCCCTAACTGCTACTGTGTCATTTAGAATGAGTTATACACCCCTAACTGCTACTGTGTCATTTAGAATGGTCTGGGACTCTGGTGTGCTAGCTAACTCCCTCGTGTAATTTTACAATCTTACCACCAGGGGACGCTGCTGCACCCCTGCTTCCCGTGCCCTTGCTACAAACCCAACCAAGCTCTGATGTTTCTATTGGTAAATAAATACTTAAATGAAAAGTGTTGTTGGTAGCCTGAAGTTTTTACTTACGGTCCAGAGCAGGTCCTGGTAGCGTATGAGTAGCCTCATGATGTCAGCAGCCTTCTCAGCATGTCCTTTCTCTTCCCCTGGCCCCCCGTCAGTGAGGCGAGAGGGTGCGGCCTTGTGGAGGAACAGGTTGGGGGCCTTCTCAGCATGTCCTTTCTCCTCCCCTGGCCCCCCGTCAGTGAGGCGGGTGGGTACGGCCTTGTGGAGGAACAGGAACAGGTTGGGGGCCATGATGGTGGACACGGCCCACAGGTTCATACGGTTCCTCCTCTCTCTGGAGACTACCTTGGAAAGAAACTCCAACAGAGCCTGCAGAGAGGAGAAGGAGCCTTTATTGTCTGTTCCCGCAGAAATGTGCTTTAAAAGGAGAGGAGACCTGTTTTACAGTGAGCCCCTCTATCAGTAATACATGTTTTCTCTTCGTAAGATTGAACGATGACGGTGGCTGAAGTGTTTTTCTGACAATGTTATTCTGTGTCATCAACAGAGGGACAAAGGCTCTGAAATGTTGAATCAGACCAGACACCTACAGTCATCCATGATGATGTCATCTTAAAGGCAACCTAGTAATGTGAAAGTATTCAAGTAGTCACGATTATTTATTCCGCATACGTGAACAAGAGCACAAGCTAGTTACATAAGAGCAGAACAACTCATCAAGGTGCTGAGAGTGCCCTCTCATGCCATTACCTCCTACCATACGTGGAGGAGTTAACACATTATATTATATAAGAGATATATGACTCATTAATGCATCACCTACAAGATGTACGTGTGGAGGTTTGAGATGTAATACATTATACAGAAGAAGTGGAGATTTAAAGTGCATCGCTATAGCCATCTGGTTACGTCATGGTCATGGAATCATTTGGAGTCTCACAGAATACCTTGAGTGTGTTTCTGTTGGGTTCAGGCAGTAGGAGGATGAGGAGGTTCAGAACGTGTAGCTTCTGTTTCAGCTCAGGGATGTCTGTAGAGCAGGAGGAAGGGGAAAGACAGAACAGACAACAGGGGTATGAAGGATCAACACACACTCATTTCATTTCCTTTGGCCCAACCATAATCTGATCTGTAGAGATGAATGACTCTGACAGGAAGCTATTAGGTTTCACATTCATCATTAATCTAATGTAAAGAAGACGTGTCTAAAGTTTCATATTCACATCACAAGCTACTTATTACTTTAATCATTCTGTCATTTATTTAATGGCATTAAAACTGTACAGGAAGTGGCATTATTAATAGTATAGCTGTCACAGCCGTTGACTGAAGAGGACCAAGGTGCAGCGTCGTGAGCGTACTTATTCTTTTTATTAGAAAAGACCCCGAACAAAAACAATAAACACTACAAAACAAACCGTGAAGCTAAAGGCTACGTGCCATAAACAAAGTCAACTTCCCACAAAGATAGGTGGGGAAAAAGGGCTGCCTAAGTATGGTTCTCACAACGATAGACAGCTGTCCCTGATTGAGAACCCTACCCGGCCAAAACATAGAAATACAAATAATAGAACAACCACCCCAAATCACACCCTGACCAAACCAAATAGAGACATAAAAAGGATCTCTAAGGTCAGGGCATGACAATAGCAGATTCAGACGAGCAGCTTAAAGGCTATCGTGTTGTTTATCTTCATTAGACCTCTAAGTAGTATGGACATAAAAGATTAGCACCTCGTTCTGCTGCCGATACAGTAAGGAGACCTAGACTTAGATCTGTACGTCATGCATGGCTGTGTGACTGGGCAGTCATAGGAGATGAGTGTGTGTGTGTGTGTGTGTGTGCGTGTGTGTGTGTGTTTTCATTAAACGTGCTATTGATATGGTTGAGTTTAAAGAAGTGTGTAGTAGTAGAGTGACATTTGGTTGAATGCAGACACACACACACACACATGGTAATTTGGGAAACTAGAGCATGGGCAGCTAAATGATCCATGCAATGTTGCTAGGAGACACCAGGGCTGGATGTTACAGATAAATGCTCGAATTTCACCCCTGGCTGGGAGCAAAGAGAGAGAGAGGAGGATGGGGGAGTAGAGAGAGAGAGAGAGAGAGGAGGATAGGGGAGTAGAGAGAGAGAGAGGAGGATGGGGGAGTAGAGAGGGAGAGGAGGATGGGGGAGTAGAGAGAGAGAGAGGAGGATGGGGGAGTAGAGAGAGAGAGAGAGAGAGAGAGAGGAGGATGGGGGAGTAGAGAGAGAGAGAGGGCACCAGAAGTCCTCACAAGGATAGTAAAACAAGGACAAAACAAGGACAATTTGTCGGGACATTTTAGGCTCAGGGGTTAGGTTTAGGGTTAGAAGTTAGGGTTAGGTTTAGGGTTAGGGTTAGGTTTAGAAGTTAGGGTTAGGTTTAGAAGTTAGGGTTAGGTTTAGGGTTAGGGTTAGGGTTAGGGTTAGGTTTAGGGTTAGAAGTTAGGGTTAGGTTTAGGGTTAGAAGTTAGGGTTAGGTTTAGGGTTAGGGTTAGGTTTAGGGTTAGAAGTTAGGGTTAGGTTTAGGGTTAGAAGTTAGGGTTAGGTTTAGGGTTAGGTTTAGGGTTGTTAGTTAGAAGTTAGGGTTAGGTTTACGGTTAGAAGTTAGGGTTAGGTTTAGGGTTAGAAGTTAGGGTTGGGGTTAGGGCTAGGTTTAGGGTTAGAAGTTAGGGTTAGATTTAGGGTTAGAAGTTAGGGTTAGGTTTAGGGTTAGAAGTTAGGGTTAGGGTTCAGTTTAGGGTTAGAAGTTAGGGTTAGGGTTAGGGTTAGAAGTTAGGGTTAGGGTTAGAAGTTAGGGTTAGGTTTAGGGTTAGAAGTTAGGGTTAGGTTTAGGGTTAGATGTTAGGGTTAGAAGTTAGGGTTAGGGTTAGGTTCAGGGTTAGAAGTTAGGTTTAGGGTTAGGTTTAGGGTTAGAAGTTAGGGTTAGGGTTAGGTTAAGTTAGGGTTAGGTTTAGGGTTAGAAGTTAGGGTTAGGGTTAGGTTTAGGGTTAGAAGTTAGGGTTAGGTTTAGGGTTAGAAGTTAGGGTTAGGGTTAGGGTTAGGGTTAGAAGTTAGGGTTAGGGTTAGAAGTTAGGGTTAGGGTTAGGTTTAGGGTTAGAAGTTAGGGTTAGGGTTAGGTTTAGGGTTAGAAGTTAGGGTTAGGGTTAGAAGTTAGGGTTAGGGGTTAGGGTTAGGGTTTAGGGTTAGGTTAGGGTTAGGGTTAGGGTTAGGGTTAGAAGTTAGGGTTAGGGTTAGAAGTTAGGGTTAGGTTTAGGGTTAGAAGTTAGGGTTAGGTTTAGGGTTAGAAGTTAGGGTTAGAAGTTAGGGTTAGGGTTAGGTTCAGAGTTAGAAGTTAGGGTTAGGGTTAGGTTTAGGGTTAGAAGTTAGGGTTAGAAGTTAGGGTTAGGTTTAGGGTTAGAAGTTAGGGTTAGGGTTAGGTTTAGGGTTAGAAGTTAGGGTTAGAAGTTAGGTTTAGGGTTAGAAGTTAGGGTTAGGGTTAGAAGTTAGGGTTAGGGTTAGGTTTAGGGTTAGGGTTAGGGTTAGGGTTAGGGTTAGGGTTAGGTTTAGGGTTAGAAGTTAGGGTTAGAAGTTAGGGTTAGGGTTAGGTTTAGGATTAGAATTTAGGGTATTTAAGCGCCAGTACAGAGACAAAGTAGAATCTCAATTCAACGGCTCAGACACAAGAGGCATGTGGCAGGGTCTACAGTCAATCACGGACTACAGGAAGAAACCCAGCCCAGTCACGGACCAGGATGTCTTGCTCCCAGGCAGACTAAATAACTTTTTTGCCCGCTTTGAGGACAATACAGTGCCACTGACACGGCCTGCAACGAAAACATGCGGTCTCTCTTTCACTGCAGCCGAAGTGAGTAAGACATTTAAACGTGTTAACCCTCGCAAGGCTGCAGGCCCAGACGGCATCCCCAGCCGCGCCCTCAGAGCATGCGCAGACCAGCTGGCCGGTGTGTTTACGGACATATTCAATCAATCCCTATACCAGTCTGCTGTTCCCACATGCTTCAAGAGGGCCACCATTGTTCCTGTTCCCAAGAAAGCTAAGGTAACTGAGCTAAACGACTACCGCCCCGTAGCACTCACATCCGTCATCATGAAGTGCTTTGAGAGACTAGTCAAGGACCATATCACCTCCACCCTACCTGACACCCTTGACCCACTCCAATTTGCTTACCGCCCAAATAGGTCCACAGACGATGCAATCTCAACCACACTGCACACTGCCCTAACCCATCTGGACAAGAGGAATACCTATGTGAGAATGCTGTTCATCGACTACAGCTCGGCATTCAACACCATAGTACCCTCCAAGCTCGTCATCAAGCTCGAGACCCTGGGTCTCGACCCCGCCCTGTGCAACTGGGTACTGGACTTCCTGACGGGCCGCCCCAGGTGGTGAGGGTAGGCAACAACATCTCCTCCCCGCTGATCCTCAACACTGGGGCCCCACAAGGGTGCGTTCTGAGCCCTCTCCTGTACTCCCTGTTCACCCACGACTGCGTGGCCATGCACGCCTCCAACTCAATCATCAAGTTTGCGGACGACACAACAGTGGTAGGCTTGATTACCAACAACGACGAGACGGCCTACAGGGAGGAGGTGAGGGCCTCGGAGTGTGGTGTCAGGAAAATAACCTCACACTCAACGTCAACAAAACTAAGGAGATGATTGTGGACTTCAGGAAACAGCAGAGGGAACACCCCCATCCACATCGATGGAACAGTAGTGGAGAGGGTAGCAAGTTTTAAGTTCCTCGGCATACACATCACAGACAAACTGAATTGGTCCACTCACACAGACAGCATCGTGAGGAAGGCGCAGCAGCGCCTCTTCAACCTCAGGAGGCTGAAGAAATTCGGCTTGTCACCAAAAGCACTCACAAACTTCTACAGATGCACAATCGAGAGCATCCTGGCGGGCTGTATCACCGCCTGGTATGGCAACTGCACCGCCCTCAACCGTAAGGCTCTCCAGAGGGTAGTGAGGTCTGCACAACGCATCACCGGGGGCAAACTACCTGCCCTCCAGGACACCTACACCACCCGATGCTACAGGAAGGCCATAAAGATCATCAAGGACATCAACCACCCGAGCCACTGCCTGTTCACCCCGCTGTCATCCAGAAGGCGAGGTCAGTACAGGTGCATCAAAGCTGGGACCGAGAGACTGAAAAACAGCTTCTATCTCAAGGCCATCAGACTGTTAAACAGCCACCACTAACATTGAGTGGCTACTGCCAACACACTGTCAATGACACTGACTCTACTCCAGCCACTTTAATAATGGGAATTGATGGGAAATGATGTAAATATATCACTAGCCACTTTAAACAATGCTACCTTATATAATGTTACTTACCCTACATTATTCATCTCATATGCATACGTAGATACTGTACTCTATATCATCGACTGCATCCTTATGTAATACATGTATCACTAGCCACTTTAACTATGCCACTTGGTTTACATACTCATCTCATATGTATATACTGTACTCGATATCATCTACTGTATCTTGCCTATGCTGCTCTGTACCATCACTCATTCATATATCCTTCTGTACATATTCCTTATCCCCTTACACTGTGTATAAGACAGTCGTTTTTTTGGAATTGTTAGTTAGATTACTTGTTCGTTATTACTGCATTGTCGGAACTAGAAGCACAAGCATTTCGCTACACTCGCATTAACATCTGCTAACCATGTGTATGTGACAAATAAAATTTGATTTGATTTGATTTTAGGTTTAGAAGTTAGGTTTAGGGTTAGAAGTTAGGGTTAGGGTTAGGATTAGGTTTAGGGTTAGAAGTTAGGGTTAGAAGTTAGGGTTAGGTTTAGGGTTAGAAGTTAGGGTTAGGGTTAGGTTTAGGGTTAGAAGTTAGGTTTAGGGTTAGAAGTTAGGGTTCGGGTTAGGGTTAGAAGTTAGGGTTAGGGTTAGAAGTTAGGGTTAGGGTTGGAAGTTAGGTTTAGGGTTAGAAGTTAGGGTTAGAAGTTAGGTTTAGGGTTAGAAGTTAGGGTTAGGGTTAGAAGTTAGGGTTAGGGTTAGGGTTAGAAGTTAGGTTTAGGGTTAGAAGTTAGGGTTAGGGTTAGGTTTAGAAGTTAGGGTTAGGGTTAGGGTTAGGGTTAGAAGTTAGGGTTAGGGTTAGAAGGTAGGATTAGAAGGTAGGGTTAGGGGTTAGGGTTAGGGTTAGGGTTAGGGTTAGGGTTAGGGTTAGGGTTAGGGGTTAGGGTTAGGGTTAGGGTTAGAAGGTAGGGTTAGGTACAGTGCATTTGGAAAGTATTCAGACCCTTTGACTTTGACCACATTATGTTGCGTTACAGCCTTATTCTAAAATGGATTAAATTGTTTTTCCCCCTCATCAATCTACACACAATACCCCATAATGACAAAGCAAAAACAGGTTTTTATACATTTTTGCAAATGTATAAAGAAATAAAAACGAAAATATCACATTTACATGAGTATTCAGACCCTTTTCTCAGTACTTTGTTGAAGCACCTTTGGCAGCGATTACAGCCATGAGTCTTCTTAGGTATGACACTACAAGCTTGGCACACCTTTATTTGGGGAGTTTCTCCCATTCTTCTCTGCAGATCCTCTCAAGCTCTGTCAAGTTGGATGGGGAGTGTCGCTGCACAGCTATTTTCAGGTCTCTCCAGAGATGTTCGATCGGGTTCAAGTCCGGGCTCTGGCTGGGCCACTCAAGGACATTCAGAGACTTGTCCCGAAGGCACTCCTTCGTTGTCTTGGCTGTGTGCTTAGGGTCATTATCCTGTTGGAAGGTGAACCTGTGCCCCAGTCTGAGGTCCTGATCGCTCTGGAGCAGGTTTTCATCAAGGATCGCTCTGTACTTTTCTCCGTTCATCTTTCCCTCGATCCTGACTAGTCTCCCAGTCGCTGCCGCTGAAAAACATCCCCAGAGCATGATGCTGCCACCACCATGCTTCACCATAGGGATGGTGGCAGGTTTCCTCCAGGTGTGATGCTTGGAATTCAGGCCAAAGAGTTCAATCTTGGTTTCATCAGACCAGAGAATCTTGTTTCTCATTGTTTGAGTCCTTTAAGTGCATTTTGGCAAACTCTAAGCAGGCTTTTATGTGCCTTTTACTGAAGAGTGGCTTCTGTCTGGCCACTCTACCATAAAGGCCTGATTGGTGGAGTACTGCAGAGATTGTTGTCCTTCTGGAAAGTCCCATCTCCCATCTCCACGGAGGAACTCTGGAGTTCTTTCAGAGTGACCATCTGGTTCTTGGTTACCCCGTCTGACCAAGGACATTCTCCCCCGATTGCTCAGTTTGGCCATGTGGCCAGCTCTAGGAAGAGTCTTGGTGGTTCCATACTTCTTCCATTTAAGAATGATGGAGGCTACTGTGTTCTTGGGGACCTTCAGTGCTGCAGTCATTTTTTGGTACCCTTCCCCAGATCTGTGCCTAGACACAATCCTGTCTTGGAGTTCTATGGACAATTCTTTCCACCTCATGGCTTGGTTGTTGCTCTGACATGCACTGTTAATTGTAGGACCTTATATAGACAGGTGTGTGCCTTTCCAAATCATGTCCAATCAATTGAATTTAACACAGGTGGACTCCAAGTTGTCGAATCATTTCAAGGATGGTCAATGGAAATAGGATTCACCTGAGCTCAAGTTTGAGTCTCATAGTAAAGGGTCTGAATACTTGAATAAGGTATTCATTTTCTTTAATTTGAATACATTTGCGAAAATGTCTAAAAACCTATTTTCCCTTTGTCATTATGGGGTATTGTGTGTAGATTGTTGAGGGAAACATGTTTTTTAATCATTTTAGAATCAGGCTGTAACGTAACAACATGTGGACAAAGTCAACGGGTCTGAATACTTTCAGAATGCACTGTATAGATTAGGGGTTAAGGGTTACGGTTAGGGGTTAAGGTTAGGGGTTAAGGTTAGTGGTTAAGGTTAGGGATTAAGGTTTGGGGTTAAGGTTAGGGGTTAAGGATTACGGTTAGGGGTTAAGGTTAGGGGTTAAGGTTTGGGGTTAAGGTTAGGGGTTAAGGTTAGGGGTTAAGGTTAGGGGTTAAGGTTTACGGTTAGGGGTTAAGGTTAGGGGTTAAGGTTTACGGTTAGGGGTTAAGGTTAGGGGTTAAGGTTAGGGGTTAAGGTTAGCGGTTAAGGTTAGGGGTTAAGGTTAGGGGTTAAGGTTTGGGGTTAAGGTTAGGGGTTAAGGTTAGGGTTAAGGTTTACGGTTAGGGGTTAAGGTTAGGGGTTAAGGTTAGGGGTTAAGGTTTACGGTTAGGGGTTAAGGTTAGGGGTTAAGGTTTACGCTCAGGGGTTAAGGTTAGGGGTTAAGGTTTACGGTTAGGGGTTAAGGTTAGGGGTTAAGGTTTACGGTTAGGGGTTAAGGTTAGGGGTTAAGGTTAGGGGTTAAGGTTTACGCTTAGGGGTTAAGGTTAGGGGTTAAGGTTAGGGGTTAAGGTTTACGGTTAGGGGTTAAGGTTAGGGGTTAAGGTTTACGGTTAGGGGTTTACGGTTAGGGGTTAAGGTTAGGGGTTAAGGTTTACGGCTAGGGGTTAAGGTTAGGGGTTAAGGTTTATGGTTAGGGGTTAAGGTTAGGGGTTAAGGTTTACGGTTAGGGGTTAAGGTTAGGGGTTAAGGTTTACGGTTAGGGGTTAAGGTTAGGGGTTAAGGTTTACGGTTAGGGGTTAAGGTTAGGGGTTAAGGTTTACGGTTAGGGGTTAAGGTTAGGGGTTAAGGTTTACGCTTAGGGGTTAAGGTTAGGGTTAAGGTTTTACGGTTAGGGTTAAGGTTAGGGGTTAAGGTTTACGGTTAGGGGTTAAGGTTAGGGGTTAAGGTTTACGGGGTTAATTAGGTTAGGGGTTAAGGTTTACGGTTAGGGGTTAAGGTTAGGGGTTAAGGTTTACGGTTAGGGGTTAAGGTTAGGGTTAAGGTTTACGGTTAGGGGTTAAGGTTGGGGGTTAAGGTTTACGGTTAGGGGTTAAGGTTAGGGGTTAAGGTTAGGGGTTAAGGTTTACGGTTAGGGGTTAAGGTTAGGGGTTAAGGTTTACGCTTAGGGGTTAAGGTTAGGGGTTAAGGTTTACGGTTAGGGGTTAAGGTTAGGGGTTAAGGTTAGGGGTTAAGGTTTACGGTTAGGGGTTAAGGTTAGTGGTTAAGGTTTACGGATAGGGGTTAAGGTTAGGGGTTTACGGTTAGGGGTTAAGGTTTACGGTTAGGGGTTAAGGTTAGGGGTTAAGGTTAGGGGTTAAGGTTAGGGGTTAAGGTTAGAGGTTAAGGTTTACGGTTAGGGGTTAAGGTTAGGGATTAAGGTTTACGGTTAGGGGTTAAGGTTAGGGGTTAAGGTTTACGGTTAGGGGTTAAGGTTAGGGTTAGGAGTTAAGGTTAGGGGTTAGGGGGTTAAGGTTAGGGTTAGGGGTTATGGTTAGGGGTTAAGTTTAGGGTTAGGGGTTAAGGTTAGGGTTAGGGGTCAAGGTTAGGGGTTACGGTTAGGTTTAGGGGTTAGGTTTAGGGTTAGGGTTAGGAGTTAGGGTTAGGGTTAGGGGTTAGGAGTTAGGGTTAGGGTTAGGGTTAGGTTTAGGGGTTAGGGGGTTAGGAGTTAGGGTTAGGGTTAGGTTTAGGGTTAGGGGGTTAGGAGTTAGGGTTAGGGTTATGGTTAGGTTTAGGGGTTAAGGTTAGGGTTAGGAGTTAAGATTAGGGGTTAGGGGTTAAGGTTAGGGTTAGGGGTTAGGGGTTAAGGTTAGGGGTTAAGGTTAGGGGTTAAGGTTAGGGGTTAAGGTTTACGGTTAGGGGTTAAGGTTAGGGGTTAAGGTTTACGGTTAGGGGTTAAGGTTAGGGGTTAAGGTTAGGGGTTAAGGTTTACGGTTAGGGGTTTACGGTTAGGGGTTACGGTTAGGGGTTACGGTTAGGGGTTAAGGTTAGGGTTAGGAGTTAAGGTTAGGGGTTAAGGTTAGGGTTAGGGGTTAAGGTTAAGGGTTAGGGGTTAGGTTAGGGTTAGGGGTTAAGGTTAGGGGTTAGGTTAGGTTAGGGGTTAAGGTTAGGGGTTAAGGTTAGGTTAGGAGTTAAGGTTAGGGGTTAGGGTTAGGTTAGGGTTAATTTTAGGGGTTAAGGTTAGGGGTTAAGGTTTACGGTTAGGGGTTTAGGTTAGGGGTTAAGGTTTACGGTTAGGGGTTAAGGTTTTACGGTTAGGGGTTAAGGTTAGGGGTTAGGGTTAAGGTTAGGGTTAGGGGTTACGGGTTAGGGGTTAAGGTTAGGGGTTAAGGGTTAAGGTTAGGGGTTAAGGTTGGGGTTAGGGGTTAAGGTTAGGGGTTAAGGTTAGGGTTAGGAGTTAAGGTTAGGGGTTAGGGGTTAATTTTAGGGGTTAAGGTTAGGGTAAGGAGTTAAGGTTAGGGGTTAAGGTTAGGGTTAGGGGTTAAGGTTAGAGGTTAAGGTTAGGGTTAGGAGTTAAGATTAGGGGTTAGGGGTTAAGGTTAGGGTTAGGGGTTAAGGGTTAAGGTTAGGGGTTAAGGTTAGGGTTAGGGGTTAAGGTTAGGGGTTAAGGTTAGGGTTAGGAGTTAAGGTTAGGGGTTAGGGGTTAAGGTTAGGGTTAGGGGTTATGGTTAGGGGTTAAGTTTAGGGTTAGGGGTTATGGTTAGGGTTAGGGGTCAAGGTTAGGGGTTACGGTTAGGGTTTAAGGTTATGGTTAGGGGTTAATATTAGGATTAGAGGTTAAGGTTAGGGTTAGGGGTTAAGGTTAGGGTTAGGGGTTAAGGTTAGGGATTACGGTTAGGGGTTAAGGTTAGGGTTAGGCATTATGGTTAGGTTTAAGGGTTAGGGTTAGGGTTAAGTTTAGGGGTTAGGGTTAGGGTTAGGTTTAGGGGTTAGGGGTTAGGAGTTAGGGTTAGGGTTAGGGTTAGGGTTAGGGTTAGGGTTAGGGGTTAGGGGTTAGGAGGAGTTAGGGTTAGGGTTAGGTTTAGGGGTTAGGGGTTAGGAGTTAGGGTTAGGGTTAGGTTTAGGGGTTAGGGGTTAGGAGTTAGGGTTAGGGTTATGGTTAGGTTTAGGGGTTAAGGTTAGGGTTAGGAGTTAAGATTAGGGGTTAGGGGTTAGGGTTAAGGTTAGGGTTAGGGAGTTATGTTAGGGGTTAAGGTTAGGGGTTAAGGTTAGGGTTAGGAGTTAGGTTAGGGGTTAGGGTTTTAAGGTTAGGGGTTAGGGTTATGGTTAGGGTTAATTTAGGGTTAGGGGTTAAGGTTAGGGTTAGGGGTCAAGGTTAGGGTTTAAGGTTAAGGTTAGGGATTATGGTTAGGGGTTAATATTAGGGTTAGGCATTAGGTTAAGGTTAGGGTTAGGGGTTTAAGGTTAGGGTTAGGCATTATGGTTAGGTTTAGGGTTAGGGTTAGGGTTAGGGGTTAGTTAGGGTTAGGGTTAGGGTTAGGTTAGGGGTTAGGGGTTAGGAGTTAGGGTTAGGTTTTTAGGGGTTAGGAGTTAGGGGGTTAGGGGTTAGGTTTAGGGGTTAGGGGTTAGGAGTTAGGGTTAGGGGTTGTGAGTTAGGGTTAGGGTTAGGGTTAGGGTTAGGGTTAGGGTTAGGTTTAGGGTTAGGAGTTAGGGTTAGGGTTAGGTTTAGGGTTAGGGTTAGGAGTTAGGGTTAGGTTAGGGTTAGGGGTTAGGGTTAGGGTTAGGGTTTAGGGGTTAGGGGTTAGGAGTTAGGGTTAGGGGTTAGGGGTTAGGGTTAGGTTTAGGGTTAGGGTTAGGGGTTAGGGGTTAGGTTAGGGTTAGGGTTAGGGTTAGGTTTAGGGTTAGGGTTAGGTTTAGGGGTTAGGAGTTAGGGTTAGGGTTAGGGTTAGGGTTAGGGTTAGGGTTAGGGTTAGGGGTTAGGGTTAGGGTTAGGGTTAGGGTTAGGGTTAGGGTTTAGGGAATAAATTGTTTGCTCCCCACAAGGATAGTAAAACTAAACTGTGTGTGTGTGTGTGTGTGTGTGTGTGTGTGTGTGTGTGTGTGTGTGTGTGTGTGTGTGTGTGTGTGTGTGTGTGTGTGTGTGTGTGTGTGTGTGTGTGTGTGTGTGTGTGTGTGTGTGTGTGTGTGTGTGTGTGTGTGAAAATGACTTAGATACATAATGATAACTGACTCAGACTAAGGAATGATTATATACACTCAGACTAAGTAATGACTATATACACTCAGACTAAATAATGATTATAATGACTATATACACTCAGACTAAGTAATGATTATATACACTCAGACTAAGTAATGACTATATACACTCAGACTAAGTAATGACTATATACACTCAGACTAAGTAATGACTATATACACTCAGACTAAGTAATGACTATATACACTCAGACTAAGTAATGACTATATACACTCAGACTAAGTAATGACTATATACACTCAGACTAAGTAATGATTATATACACTCAGACTAAGTAATGATTATATACACTCAGACTAAGTAATGACTATATACACTCAGACTAAGTAATGACTATATACACTCAGACTAAATAATGACTATATACACTCAGACTAAGTAATGACTATATACACTCAGACTAAGTAATGATTATATACACTCAGACTAAGTAATGACTATATACACTCAGACTAAGTAATGACTATATACACTCAGACTAAATAATGACTATATACACTCAGACTAAGTAATGACTATATACACTCAGACTAAGGAATGATTATATACACTCAGACTAAGGAATGACTATATACACTCAGACCAAGTAATGACTATATACACTCAGACTAAATAATGACTATATATACTCTCCTGACATATTTATATTTGGACAGTGAAGCTAAAACTTTTAATGTGGCTCTATACTTTGAGATCAAATTTGTATTTATATGACAGTACACAATGTCACCTTTTATTTGAGGGTATTTTCATTCGTATCTGTTATACCATTTAGAAATGAAAGCACTTTATGTATCTAGTCCCCCCATTTGAAGGAGTCATAAGTATTTGTAAAAATGTGTTGACTACATCAAGCTTGTGACTCTACAAACTTGTTGGATGCATTTTCAGTTTGTTTTGGTTGTGTTTCAGATTCTGTTGTGCCCAAAATCAATTATAAATCATCTATTGTGTCATTTTGGAGTCACTTTTATTGTAAATAAGAATATAATATGTTTCTAAACACTTCTACATTAATGTGGATGCTACCATGGTTACTGATAATCCTGAATGAATCGTGAATAATAATGAGTGAGAAATGTACAGATGCACAAAGATCATATCCCCAAAACATACTGAACTCACAGTTAGCATGTGAGGTTAGCATGTATTCGGGGTATGATTTTTATGCCTCTGTAACTTTCTCACTCATCATTATTCATGATTCATTCATGGTTATCCATAATTCTATTCTTATTTACAATAAAAGTGACTCCAGAATGACAAAAAGTATTGACCATTCATTTCTATTGAGCACAACATAATCCGAAACACAACCAAAACAACTGCAAATGCATCCAACAAGTTTGCAGAATCACAAGCTTGATGTAGTCATTGCGTACTAGGAATGTGGGACCAAATACTAAACGTTTGACAAAATGACACCTTCGAATGGGGGGGACTAGATACATAAAGTGCTTTAATTTCTAAACAGTAAATCAGATACTTATGAAAACACACACAATAAAAGGTGCCATTCTACACTGTCACCTCATATAAAACATTTGATCTCATATCCAAAACGCTGGACTATAGAGACACATTAAAGGTTTTATCTTCGCGGGTAAATAAATAGATAGGGGATTGTCTGTGTGCAGACTCACCCCTGGTAGCACTGAAGGTGTTGAGGTGCTCCGCGGTGAGAAGTGGAGATGGTAGTTCTCTGATAAACTTCTTTAACAGGGCAGCAACATCGTT
The DNA here is from genome assembly GCF_018296145.1 of Oncorhynchus tshawytscha. Classification (NCBI taxonomy): domain Eukaryota; kingdom Metazoa; phylum Chordata; class Actinopteri; order Salmoniformes; family Salmonidae; genus Oncorhynchus; species Oncorhynchus tshawytscha. The sequence continues at coordinate 11,078,280 of NC_056430.1, read as the reverse complement.
AGGACTGACCTCGTCCCAGATGAACCCTCCAGAGTAGAAGTTCTGTTCCAGGTCCTGCTGCAGCTTCTGACCACAGGGAGAAACAGACAACATTGTTGAACAGTGTACAGGTATCTTTCTTTCATGACTGTATGGTGTTTGTACCCTGCACATGCAACTTATTGGATGTGCATATTCTATTTTCTAATTAGAAACAAGAGATTGGAAAATATCTCACCTTGATTCTGGACTGAGAGCCTGAAACCCGCAGAATACCCTCTGAGTCAACTCCCCTCTTCTCCAGGAACCACAGCAGCTGTAGAAGATACATACAGATAAGAACAGCAGCAGCAGGACATCATGCTCTTGGTTTTTAAGATAGATACTAGAAGTCGGTATTATGTTTAGCTTACCGCTTGCAGGATGAGAGGAGTGGTAGCAGTGGGTTTGACTTTCTGGTCATTCTCCAACAGGGTGGCCAGGGGAACCCCAAACAGGGCACCCTCTGTGAACGAGAGAGAGAGAGAGAGAGAGAGAGAGAGAGAGAGAGAGAGAGAGAGAGAGAGAGAGAGAGAGAGAGAGAGGAAAGGTTAGTATTGCTGTCAACTCCTGTACTCTTTTCACATCTCCCAGGGCTTGACACATTCGTTTGGCTGCAGAGGCAGGAGGAGCACGAGAGGCCACACACAGTTTGTGTGTGTGTGTGTAAGTTGTGTTAGAGAGTTCACATACCTGGGATCTTCCTCTTGCAGGTCTTGTGTCGTTTGACATCGAGCTCCAGCAGGTCACAGAGTGCTGTCATGTCGATCAGGGCCAGCTGACGTACCTTTTTCATGTCCTGGTTGGACAAGTCCTGGATACGAGTTACACCCAGACGACACTGGGGGCAGATCACCCTCTGTGGGGGGAGGGGGAGGGGAGGGAGAGAGAGAGAGAGAGAGAGAGAGAGAGAGAGAGAGAGAGAGACAGAGACAGAGACTCAGACAGAGAGAGAGAGAGAGAGAGAGAGAGAGAGAGAGAGAGAGAGACAGAGAGAGAGAGAGAGAGAGAGAGAGAGAGAGAGAGAGAGAGAGAGAGAGAGAGACAGAGAGAGAGAGAGAGAGAGAGAGAGAGAGAGGCAGAGAGACAGAGAGAGAGAGAGAGAGAGAGAGAGAGAGAGAGAGAGAGAGAGAGAGAGAGAGCGAGAGAGAGAGAGACAGAGAGAGAGAGAGAGAGAGACAGAGAGAGAGAGAGCGAGAGAGAGATAAAGCCCTTGAATTGAATTGAATTGAGAGAGAGAGACTTAGCAATGGATACATGTCATCTCTATTCCTCCCTCTCTTTCGCTCCCTCCCCCTCCCCTCTCCCCCCTCCCCCTCCCCTCCCCCTCTCCCCCTCCCCACACCCCACTCCCCTCCCCACACCCCACTCCCCCTCCCCTCCCCCTCCCCCTCACATGGATGGGCAGGGGCATTCACAAACAGGGATATAAACAAATTTGTGCCCAACATTTGAGAGAAATAAGCTTTTTGTGCGTATTGAACATTTCTGGGATCTTTTTATTTCAGCTCGTGAAACCAACACTTTACATGTTCCGTTTATATTTTTGTTCAATATAATAATAGAACAGGAATTATCCTAAATTCATTCTCTGCACATACCTACGTAAAACAGTCCTTACATTGTTCCGTACTAAATCCCCCAGTCAGAGTCCCTAACACTGTTATCTAACCTACAGTACAGGGTCCCAGTCTGAGTCCCTAACACTGTTATCTAACCTACAGTACAGGGTCCCAGTCTGAGTCCCTAACACTGTTATCTAACCTGCTGTACAGGGTCCCAGTCTGAGTCCCTAACACTGTTATCTAACCTACAGTACAGGGTCCCAGTCTGAGTCCCTAACACTGTTATCTAACCTGCTGTACAGGGTCCCAGTCTGAGTCCCTAACACTGTTATCTAACCTACAGTACAGGGTCCCAGTCTGAGTCCCTAACACTGTTATCTAACCTGCTGTACAGGGTCCCAGTCTGAGTCCCTAACACTGTTATCTAACCTACTGTACAGGGTCCCAGTCTGAGTCCCTAACACTGTTATCTAACCTACAGTACAGGGTCCCAGTCTGAGTCCCTAACACTGTTATCTAACCTGCTGTACATGGTTTGAGTCTGAGTCCCTAACACTGTTATCTAACCTACAGTACAGGATCCCAGTCTGAGTTGGTGTAGGAGGAGAGTTTTTCTGTTTTAATGCCTAAGATGATGTGTTCCACACATTGCATGTGTACCGAGTGAGAGAGAGAGACTCTTACAGGAAGTGTGCCGTCCTCCTTCCTCTTGCAGCTGTTCTTTATCTGAGGCAGCTTAGCCTGTTTTAACAAGATGGCCGCCTGTTCGCAGTAGGCCACGTCTGTGATGAAAATCTCCTCTTTAGGGGCACCTCCATGCTTCTTCTGCTGGTCCAAGCTGACCTCTGACAAACAAAATCAGGTTGATGTGTTAATGATAGTGTACCTCATAGCAGTCATAACGGTTAGCATAATGTAGGTCTGAGGTAGTAAAACACAATTAAATGTTCGCTCATTAATGCTGACCCCAAAGGTGATCAGGCCGGTACATCACCGGGGCCAAGCTTCCTGCCATCCAGGACCTCTACACCAGGCGGTGTCAGAGGAAGGCCCTAAAAATTGTCAACGACTCCAACCATCCCAGTCATAGACTGTTCTCTCTGCAACTGCACGGCAAGCGGTACCGGAGCACCAAGTCTAGGTCCAAAAGGCTTCCTAACAGCTTCTACCCCCAAGCCATAAGACTCCTGAACATCTAGTCAAATGGATACCCAGACTATTTGCATTGCCCCCCCCCCATCCCCCACCCCCATCCCTCCACGCTGCTGCTACTCTCTGTTATTATCTTTGCTTAACAACTCTACTCTTTAATTACTTGTTATTCTTATCGCTTACTTTTTGGGGGGTATTTTATTAAAACTGCTTTGTTGGTTAAGGGCTTGTAAGTAAGCATGTGACAAATGCAATTGGATTCGATTGGATCTTTAATTAAGTTTATTTCACCTTAGACCAGCTGGTCTGTGGAGTGCGAGTTCAGGATTCATCTGAACCAATCAGAAGAGAGAATGTACACACACACACACACACACACACACACACACACACACACACACACACACACACACACACACACACACACACACACACACACACACACACACACACACACACGGTCAATGTATGTTATACTGTCAGGTACATATGGAATAAAGATGTAGATAGTTGGTACCTTGTAGTGGTGTCTTGTTGATGGTCTCCATACTGTCATCCGGTAGAGATGATTTAGGCTCTGTAGGCTCAGAGTCTTGACACTCTGGTAGAGATGATTTAGGCTCTGTAGGCTCAGAGTCTTGACACTCTGGTAGAGATGATTTAGGCTCTGTAGGCTCAGAGTCTTGACACTCCGGTAGAGATGATTTAGGCTCTGTAGGCTCAGAGTCTTGACACTCCGGTAGAGGTGTCTGAGTGGAGAGAAGAGAAGGAAACATGTCAACTGATCACATTGATTGACAAAGTCCTTTTTAACACCCGCAGTTTGTCGCAAAGTGCTTTTGCAGTAACACATCCTAGAACCCAAAGAGCAAGCAAACATGTCTACCAACAGAGGTAGGACGAGCTCGAGTACAGTAACAGTTAGTCTCTTTACAGTGTCATGTCACTTCATGGTGTCTGATGACTGAATGGAAGCACGGAGAGAAGAATTGTTTTCTAGTGTTAAACAGCTGATAGGATCAGAGAAACACCTATTTTACTCCATCTCGGGAGCTCAGACGACAAAGAATGGCCTTTCCGTGTGATTTCCCTTTATTCTGATAGGTCAACTGTCTTTATAGAACTCCGGCACCAGTGAGAATAGAGGAATGAACACAGTGAAGGCTATTATTTAAACCAAAGGGACTCTGGGAGATGTACTCTGTGTGGACTAGAGTAAACCTGGCATTGGATGTGTACTTGACTCAGCTGGTGTAAAACCATAGAACAAAAGCCTGAAAGCAAACACACAATTGTGTTTTTCTGTATTTGTTTCCTTTCAGCTGCAGGAACAGGAAATCCATCCTGTTATCACAGGAAAAATCATATCTACGGACTGATTGCACCACTAAGAAGAGACAGTATGAAACAATGTGGAAAGGAAAAGGAAATCCTACAGAATGATCCTGACAGAAAGAGACTACTAACAATGTGTCAGTCTGACAGTAAGACAGTACTAACAATGTGTCAGTCTGACAGTAAGAGACTACTAACAATGTGTCAGTCTGACAGTAAGACAGTACTAACAATGTGTCAGTCTGACAGAAAGAGACTACTAACAATGTGTCAGTCTGACAGAAAGAGACTACTAACAATGTGTCAGTCTGACAGAAAGAGACTACTAACAATGTGTCAGTCTGACAGAAAGAGACTACTAACAATGTGTCAGTCTGACAGAAAGAGACTACTAACAGTCTGACAGAAAGAGACTACTAACAATGTGTCAGTCTGACAGAAAGAGACTACTAACAATGTGTCAGTCTGACAGAAAGAGACTACTAACAATGTGTCAGTCTGACAGAAAGAGACTACTAACAATGTGTCAGTCTGACAGAAAGAGACTACTAACAATGTGTCAGTCTGACAGAAAGAGACTACTAACAATGTGTCAGTCTGACAGAAAGAGACTACTAACAATGTGTCAGTCTGACAGAAAGAGACTACTAACAATGTGTCAGTCTGACAGTAAGACAGTACTAACAATGTGTCAGTCTGACAGAAAGAGACTACTAACAATGTGTCAGTCTGACAGAAAGAGACTACTAACAATGTGTCAGTCTGACAGTAAGACAGTACTAACAATGTGTCAGTCTGACAGAAAGAGACTACTAAAAATGTGTCAGTCTGACAGAAAGAGACTACTAACAATGTGTCAGTCTGACAGAAAGAGACTACTAACAATGTGTCAGTCTGACAGAAAGAGACTACTAACAATGTGTCAGTCTGACAGAAAGAGACTACTAACAATGTGTCAGTCTGACAGTAAGACAGTACTAACAATGTGTCAGTCTGACAGTAAGACAGTACTAACAATGTGTCAGTCTGACAGTAAGACAGTACTAACAATGTGTCAGTCTGACAGTAAGACAGTACTAACAATGTGTCAGTCTGACAGTAAGACAGTACTAACAATGTGTCAGTCTGACAGTAAGACAGTACTAACAATGTGTCAGTCTGACAGTAAGACAGTACTAACAATGTGTCAGTCTGACAGTAAGACAGTACTAACAATGTGTCAGTCTGACAGTAAGACAGTACTAACAATGTGTCAGTCTGACAGTAAGACAGTACTAACAATGTGTCAGTCTGACAGAAAGAGACTACTAACAATGTGTCAGTCTGACAGTAAGACAGTACTAACAATGTGTCAGTCTGACAGTAAGACAGTACTAACAATGTGTCAGTCTGACAGTAAGACAGTACTAACAATGTGTCAGTCTGACAGTAAGACAGTACTAACAATGTGTCAGTCTGACAGTAAGACAGTACTAACAATGTGTCAGTCTGACAGTAAGACAGTACTAACAATGTGTCAGTCTGACAGTAAGACAGTACTAACAATGTGTCAGTCTGACAGTAAGACAGTACTAACAATGTGTCAGTCTGACAGAAAGAGACTACTAACAATATGTCAGTCTGACAGTAAGACAGTGCTAACAATGTGTCAGTCTGACAGTAAGACAGTACTAACAATGTGTCAGTCTGACAGAAAGAGACTACTAACAATGTGTCAGTCTGACAGAAAGAGACTACTAACAATGTGTCAGTCTGACAGTAAGACAGTACTAACAATGTGTCAGTCTGACAGAAAGAGACTACTAACAATGTGTCAGTCTGACAGAAAGAGACTACTAACAATGTGTCAGTCTGACAGTAAGACAGTACTAACAATGTGTCAGTCTGACAGAAAGAGACTACTAACAATGTGTCAGTCTGACAGAAAGAAACTACTAACAATGTGTCAGTCTGACAGAAAGAGACTACTAACAATGTGTCAGTCTGACAGAAAGAGACTACTAACAATGTGTCAGTCTGACAGAAAGAGACTACTAACAATGTGTCAGTCTGACAGAAAGAGACTACTAACAATGTGTCAGTCTGACAGTAAGACAGTACTAACAATGTGTCAGTCTGACAGAAAGAGACTACTAACAATGTGTCAGTCTGACAGAAAGAGACTACTAACATTGTGTCAGCGGTCAGTGGGACAGTCTGACAGTCTGACAGTAAGACAGTATTAACATTGTGTCAGCAGTCAGTCTGACAGTAAGACAGTATTAACATTGTGTCAGCAGTCAGTCTGACAGTAAGACAGTACTAACAATGTGTCAGTCTGACAGAAAGAGACTACTAACAATGAGTCAGTCTGACAGAAAGAGACTACTAACAATGTGTCAGTCTGACAGAAAGAGACTACTAACAATGTGTCAGTCTGACAGAAAGAGACTACTAACAATGTGTCAGTCTGACAGAAAGAGACTACTAACAATGTGTCAGTCTGACAGTAAGACAGTACTAACAATGTGTCAGTCTGACAGTAAGACAGTACTAACAATGTGTCAGTCTGACAGTAAGACAGTACTAACAATGTGTCAGTCTGACAGTAAGACAGTACTAACAATGTGTCAGTCTGACAGTAAGACAGTACTAACATTGTGTCAGCGGTCAGTGGGACAGTCTGACAGTCTGACAGTAAGACAGTATTAACATTGTGTCAGCAGTCAGTCTGACAGTAAGACAGTACTAACAATGTGTCAGTCTGACAGTAAGACAGTACTAACAATGTGTCAGTCTGACAGTAAGACAGTACTAACAATGTGAGAGTTAACATTGTGTCAGCAGTCAGTCTGACAGTAAGACAGTACTAACATTGTGTCAGCAGTCAGTCTGACAGTAAGACAGTACTAACATTGTGTCAGCAGTCAGTCTGACAGTAAGACAGTACTAACATTGTGTCAGCAGTCAGTCTGACAGTAAGACAGCACTAACATTGTGTCAGCAGTCAGTCTGACAGTAAGACAGTACTAACATTGTGTCAGCGGTCAGTCTGACAGTAAGACAGTACTAACATTGTGTCAGCAGTCAGTCTGACAGTAAGACAGTACTAACATTGTGTCAGCAGTCAGTCTGACAGTAAGACAGTACTAACATTGTGTCAGCAGTCAGTCTGACAGTAAGACAGTACTAACATTGTGTCAGCAGTCAGTCTGACAGTAAGACAGCACTAACATTGTGTCAGCAGTCAGTCTGACCTGAGCAATAGAGGATGCTGATGAGCTGAAGACGTCCCTGACGTCACGTGGTGGGTGTTTGCTCCTCTTCCTCAGGGACAGTGTGTAGGAGTCCAGTCTCCTCTGGACGGCAGCGGCCTGCGTACGGGTCAGAGTGGACAGCAGTATGGCCTGGTCAACATCCTGGTCCTCAGTGTCCCTGTCTCTGTCTGGTTTCTGCTGCCTGATCAGAGTGGAGAGACCGGCATCCTGCAGCCATCGCTCCTCCTGCTCCCCCTCTGGATCAACAATACAACTATTAAATAAACCCTTATTAGTCATGACATAATAGCTTCATCACAGAGCCTGTACAGAGTTCTCCCCAGGATATTTGACCAAGGTGCTGCTGATGAGTCATTCTAGGGGGAGGGCTGGGAGATTTAACACCTTCAAGAATAACCAATAAACTAGCAGACACTGTGATTGAATTAATACATTTAAATGAATTCATATTTAAATATTTTCCTATTTTTCCTAGAATTATCCTGGTAATTTCATTTTTCAATGGTCAACATAACGTGGACCATAGTTATGAGGGCCAGACAAGAGCAATTCCTGTAATTCACAGTGTGTGTGTGTGTGTGTGTGTGTGTGTGTGTGTGTGTGTGTGTGTGTGTGTGTGTGTGTGTGTGTGTGTGTGTGTGTGTGTGTGTGTGTGTGTGTGTGTGTGTGTGTGTGTGTGTGTGAAAAATATATATACTGTACATACAGTAACAGTCAAATGTTTGGACACACCTACTCATTCAAGGGGTTTTATTCATTTGATTTGTTTAACACTTTTTTGGTTACTACTTGATTCCATATGTGTAATTTCATAGTTTTAATGTCTTCACTATTATTCTACATGGTAGAAAATAGTAAAAATAAAGAAAAACCCTTGAATGAGTAGGTGTGTCCAAACTTTTAAATGGTACTGTATATTTGATTTATTTTACATAGTGGCGCAGCTCAGTCTACAAGGTGGGGCAGTGCAGCTCAGTCTACAAGGTGGGGAGGTGCAGCTCAGTCTACAAGGTGGGGAGGTGCAGCTCAGTCTACAAGGTGGGGCAGTGCAGCTGCCTGGTGGGAGCTCAGTCTGACAAGGTGGGGGTGCAGTCTACAAGGTGGGGCAGTGCATCTCAGTCTACAAGGTGGGGAGGTGCAGCTCAGTCTACAAGGTGGGGCAGTGCAGCTCAGTCTACAAGGTGGGGAGGTGCAGCTCAGTCTACAAGGTGGGGCAGTGCAGCTCAGTCTGGGAGGTGCAGCTCAGTCTAAGGTGGGGCAGTGGGGAGGTGCAGCTCAGTCTACAAGGTGGGGGTGCAGTGCAGCAGCTCAGTCTACAAGGTGGGGCAGTGCAGCTCAGTCTACAAGGTGGGGCAGTGCAGCTCAGTCTACAAGGTGGGGCAGTGCAGCTCAGTCTACAAGGTGGGGCAGTGCAGCTCAGTCTACAAGGTGGGGAGGTGCAGCAGCTCAGTCTACAAGGTGGGGAGGTGCAGCTCAGTCTACAAGGTGGGGCAGTGTCTAGCTGGGCAGGTGCAGCTCTACAAGGTGGGGAGGTGCAGCTCAGTCTACAAGGTGGGGAGGTGCAGCTCAGTCTACAAGGTGGGGCAGTGCAGCTCAGTCTACAAGGTGGGGCAGTGCAGCTCAGTCTACAAGGTGGGGAGGTGCAGCTCAGTCTACAAGGTGGGGCAGTACAGCTCAGTCTACAAGGTGGGGCAGTACAGCTCAGTCTACAAGGTGGGGCAGTACAGCTCAGTCTGCAGCAAGCTGGGGCAGTACAGCTCAGTCTACAAGCTGGGGCAGTGCAGCTCAGTCTACAAGGTGGGGCAGTGCAGCTCAGTCTACAAGGTGGGGGGGCAGGTGCAGCTCAGTCTACAAGGTGGGGCAGTACAGCTCAGTCTACAAGGTGGGGCAGTACAGCTCAGTCTACAAGCTGGGGCAGTACAGCTCAGTCTACAAGGTGGGGCAGTACAGCTCAGTCTACAAGGTGGGGCAGTACAGCTCTTACATTATTTGGGGAGAACCCTGCTTTACATACTGCGTACTTGTGCATGTGTGAACGTGTGCTTGTGTGTGTGTGTGTGTGTGTGTGTGTGTGTGTGTGTGTGTGTGTGTGTGTGTGTGTGTGTGTGTGTGTGTGTGTGTGCGTGTGTGTGCGTGTGCGTGCGTGCGTGCGTGCGTGTGTGTGTGTGTGTGTGTGTGTGTGCTTGGGTGTGTGTGTATGTGTGCGTGCGTGTGTGCGTGCGTGTGTGTGTGTGTGTGTGTGTGTGTGTGTGTGTGTGTTTTGCACGTGCATGTGACTGTCCACATTATACTGTTACCTGCAGTTATATGCATAGCATATGTACCGCTGTGTAACGACTAAGACTGGATCTTATAGAGGGAAAGTACATTGTAACATTGTGGTTCTATACAGCACACACACACACACACACACACACATGGTTCAACGCAACACAACTCACCAAAAAACATCAGGCAACCCAATAACAACCAAATCTCACTGTTTACATTAAGACAATAGACTCTTGCAGGTAATCGACTGACTTACACACAACTCCTCTGTCTCTGTTCTTACCTTCAGAGTGTCTGGAGTCTCGTCTGGCGCTCTCAGTGTCAAGGTCAGTGTATCCGCTTCCCTGGCTACGTATCGCCTCCACCTCGCTCCAGAAGGAGTCCAGACACAGTTTGTCAGGGTGCTGTTGTTGTTCCTGGTGGGATGCTGTACAATGTTCAGCTGCAGCTTGGTCCTGGTATCTTGGCCTGGCCCAGGGCTCACCGTTCATCTCGGAGGAACTGGGGCTCCTGACAACCAGACAGACAGGAAGAAACAACAAAAGATCAAGATAAACGGAGACGGGAGAATAATAGAGAGACGAGGGATCCAGATTCCACAGAGATGGAGAGACAAAAGCTGGAGGAGGGATGCAGGGAGGGAGGGAGGGAGGGTAGGAGGCAGGGCCTGAGGGAGGAGAGGGAGAGCGTGGACTGGATGGACACAAAGACTCCGGTTTCCATTGTTCTCAATAATACTGGCCCGGGGACGTGATAATGTGTGTGGCCAGTAGATGTCACTGTGGCGCTGTTTCCACCCAATTTTCTCCCGGTTTAAAAAAAAAAAATCTAAATGAGATTAAAATAATCCATTGATTGTGATTGCATAATATTCAACACACTGTTGACATAATGAACGCCTTGACAAGTTCCATACAAAATGTTATAACCTAATTTCCTAATAATCCAAGGATTCAGTATCCCAGTATCTCTACTTGCACATTCATCTTCTTCACATCCTACCATTCCATTGTTTAATTGCTATATTGCAATTACTTCGCCACCATGGCCTATTTTTTGCCTTTACCTCCCTTATCCTACCTCATTTGCACACACTGTATATAGACTTTTTCTATTGTGTTATTGACTGTATGTTTGTTTATTCCATGTGTAACTCTGTCTTGTTGTATGTGTCGAACTGCTTTGCAGGTCGCAGTTGTAAATGAGAACTTGTTCTCAACTAGTTTACCTGGTTAAATAAAGGTGAAATAAAATTTAAAAAATAATAAAAATTCAGAGTTACATCCCTTGACTAATAATTGTGCCCGTCGTTCCAGTCTGCTGTTCATGTGTAGAGCTTTTCAGACGATGAAATGACAGTCTGAAGTGTCTTAATATCCACGTTCTGTTAGTTTTGACTTGGGTCCAAATACCAAAACAGCTATTCTTGTTTCCTCTCACAATGTCTCTTTGTGATTTCCTTTCACAGTTTGTACTGTAGCTTCCTGTAGTTTTGTAACACAGTTTCTACTGTAGCTTCCTGTAGTTTTGTAACACAGTTTCTACTGTAGCTTCCTGTAGTTTTGTAACACAGTTTATACTGTAGCTTCCTGTAGTTTTATTTCACAGTTTCTACTGTAGTTTCCTGTAGTTTAGTTTGCAATCAGTTATAGTGAGGTGGAAATGTTCCTACTTCTCCTCTTGATAGCCTAGTCAATGACCATTGATAAAACCATTTACTCAGCCCTTTGACATGCTAAACAGGTCCAGCCGAGGCCTCTACAGGGCAGGGTGACTGACCGGTATTGCCCATTTCTGTGACCTGTTTAAAAAGCTCCTTAAAACAATGTGGAAATAAACAGATAATCCCTTGATATCAGAACAGGCTCACAGATCGACAGCAGTCAAAACAACTGTTATAAATAAAACAAATAAAACAATAAAACAACTGCTATAGAACACATAAAACAACTGCTATAGAACACATAAAACAACTGTTATAGAACACATAAAACAACTGCTATAGAACACATAAAACAACTGCTATAGAACACATAAAACAACTGCTATAGAACACATAAAACAACTGCTATAGAACACATAAAACAACTGCTATAGAACACATGAAACAACTGTTATAGAACACATAAAACAACTGCTATAGAACACATAAAACAACTGTTATAGAACACATAAAACAACTGCTATAGAACACATAAAACAACTGCTATAGAACACATAAAACAACTGCTATAGAACACATAAAACAACTGCTATAGAACACATAAAACAACTGCTATAGAACACATAAAACAACTGCTATAGAACACATAAAACAACTGCTATAGAACACATAAAACAACTGCTATAGAACACATAAAACAACATAGAACACATAAAACAACTGTTATAGAACACATAAAACAACTGTTATAGAACACATAAAACAACTGCTATAGAACACATAAAACAACTGCTATAGAACACATAAAACAACTGTTATAGAACACATAAAACAACTGTTATAGAACACATAAAACAACTGCTATAGAACACATAAAACAACTGCTATAGAACACATAAAACAACTGCTATAGAACACATAAAACAACTGTTATAGAACACATAAAACAACTGCTATAGAACACATAAAACAACTGCTATAGAACACATAAAACAACTGCTATAGAACACATAAAACAACTGCTATAGAACACAAACAGAACATAGAATATCAAAACAAATGTGTTGTAATTTATGGTATTTAATGGTCACATAACCTTCCAGATAAAATCACAAGAACAGAATCAAGCCTCATAAATCCCACAACATCTGCAGCACTGACACGCATGCCCCACAGAACTAAGTCCTACAGACAAAATAGGCTCAGCAATATACATAACCTGCTTCCACAGTCAGTCAGTCAACCATAAGGAAACTACTGTTGACGAATTCTAACCCGTATTGATAGTGAGACAGTACTGTGCCATAGAGTGGGGCATACAGTATGTATAAGGGTTGCATAACTCAAAAAGTCACACAAATCTCTCATGATTTACTCTAGTCTGAGTGAAGCCTGTGATCTCAAGTGAAGAGCCTTCCCTAAGTCAGTAGTCAGCAGATCCAGAATCATATAGTCCAGTCCACTGGACCTACATACCTGTCGGCAACGTGGGAGGTTGATTTGGATCCCAGCCTACTGAAGGAGCTGTGGGTGGTTGGGAACTTCAGCCTGTTCAGCCGCGTGTGGGGTAGAAAATGGCTGGTGGTGCTGGAGATAGGAGCGAGCCTGCACATTACCTGCTCTCTGTTTCCCATTTTCAATCAGTGCTTCAGGGCTTTTACGAGTCCTTAAGTAGCTCTCTTTTGTTTTCCACTCTCTCTAGTCAAAAATAAGATTCTAGTGCTCGAGGGCTTTTAACCGCAGAGTGCACGCTGTGTACATGTATGCAAGGTGACGGATGAAGGAATGTTGTGTTTGTGTGAGGTGACGGATGAAGGAATGCTGTGTGTGTGTGATGGTGGGGCTAGTCATCAACACCAAGTTGTCCCCTTACTCTGAGGACACACCCTGTAATCCTGGTCTCTGGTTAAATCCTAGATCTGGCCTCCACAACCCACCTGACTGGAGAGGATTAGCAACACTAATACACGTTAGTGTATTACACATTTATTTACTTATGGGTGGTCCCTAGACTCAAACCCTCTATTCTGCCACTGCAAGAGCTCAGAAGACTACATATACTGCCATGGCATGGGTCCTGAGATCCTCAAAAGGTTTTACACCTGCACCATCGAGAGCATCCTGGCGGATTGCTTCACTGCCTGGTATGACAATTGCTCGGCCTTTGACCGCAAGGCACTACAGAGGGTAGTGCGTATGGCCCAATACATCACCGGGGCGAAGCTTCCTGCCATCCAGGACCTCTACATCAGGCGGTGTCAGATGAAGGCCCTAAAAATTGTCAAAGACTCCAGCCACCCGAGTCATAGACTGTTCTCTGCCATGCTGCTGCTACTCTGTTATTATCTATGCATAGCCACTTTAATAACTCTACCTACATGTACATATTACCTCAATTACCTCGACACCGGTGCCCCCGCACATTAACAAATTGACTCTGTACCGGTACTGGCTGTATATAGCCTCCACATTGACTCTGTACCGGTATCCCCTGTATATAGCCTCCACATTGACTCAGTACCAGTACCCCCTGTATATAGCCTCCACATTGACTCTGTACCGGTACCCCCTGTATATAGCCTCCACATTGACTCTGTACCGTTACCCCCTGTATATAGCCTCCACATTGACTCAGTACCGGTACCACCTGTATATAGCCTCCACATTGACTCTGTACCGGTACCCCACATTGTATATAGCCTCCACATTGACTCTGTACCAGTACCCCCTTTATTTGACTCTGTTAGCCAGTGTTGAACTGGAGATAAGGCGGATTATTTCCCTGTATATAGATAGCCTCCACATTGACTCTGTACCGGTACCCCTGTATATAGCCTCCACATTGACTCTGTACCAGTACCCCTGTATATAGCCTCCACATTGACTCTGTACCGGTACCACCTGTATATAGCCTCCACATTGACTCATTACCGGTACCCCTGTATATAGCCTCCACATTGACTCTGTTCCGGTACCACCTGTATATAGCCTCCACATTGACTCAGTACCGGTACCCCCTGTATATAGCCTCCACATTGACTCTGTTCCGGTACCCCTGTATATAGCCTCCACATTGACTCATTACCGGTACCCCTGTACCCCCGGTGTATATAGCCTCCACATTGACTCTGTTCCGGTACCACCTGTATATAGCCTCCACATTGAGTCAGTACCGGTACCCCCATGTATATAGCCTCCACATTGACTCTGTTCCGGTACCCCTGTATATAGCCTCCACATTGACTCTGTACCGGTACCCCCTGTATATAGCCTCCACATTGACTCTGTACCCCTGTATATAGCAGTACCGGTACCCCTGTATATAGCCTCCACATTAACTCTGTACCGGTACCCCTGTATATAGCCTCCACATTGACTCTGTTCCGGTACCCCTGTATATAGCCTCCACATTGACTCTGTTCCGGTACCCCTGTATATAGCCTCCACATTGACTCTGTACCGGTATATAGCCTCCACATTGACTGTACCGGTATAGCCTCCACATTGACTCTGTTCCGGTACCCCTGTATATAGCCTCCACATTGACTCTGTACCCCTGTATATAGCCTCCACATTGACTCTGTACCGGTACCCCTGTATATAGCCTCCACATTGACTCTGTTCCACATTGACTCTGTACCCCCTGTATATAGCCTCCACATTGACTCTGTTCCTCCACATTGACTCTGTACTGGTACCCCCTCCACATTGACTCTGTATATAGCCTCCACATTGACTCTGTACCGGTACCCCCTGTATATAGCCTCCACATTGACTCTGTACCGGTACCCCCTGTATATAGCCTCCACATTGACTCAGTACCGGTGCCGGCTGTATTTCGCCCCACTATTGCTATTATTCTTATCTCTTACTTCCTTTTTTAGGTATTTTCTTAAAACTGTTGGTTAAGGGCTTGTAAGTAAGCATTGTCTACACCTGTTGTATTGGGCGCATGTGACAAATGAAAATGAATTTGATTTGATGTACTGTGTAAACCTTACGTGTTTGTTTTTCACAGCTAAAGACAATCTCAATCAGCAAAAGTCCCATAAATCAAAGTGAGGAACATAGATGTAGGGAAGGTAAATACCTGGTTATTATTACTCTCAATACCTGTGTGAGGTGACCGGGTTGAGGAAACCAGGGGAACAGGCTTGTCAGCATTACCTACCAGTGACCCCCCCCCCTCCTTATCTCGTAAACTCTCCTTCTTTCACTCTCTCTGCTCCCCCACCACTAAGTTAACATGTGATTTGGCAAACCAAAACAGACAGGCTGAAAGGTGAAAGGGTAATATTATCATGTTATTTTTGACTTTATCAACAACCAGACCAAGTTAAATAAATAAAACATCTCCTTATTGTATGTCAAATGTAGCCTCTATCAGTAAATTCAATATTGTTATTAGAACAGCAGAATCATTATTTCAGGCTAATATACTACATCAAAATCAAATGACTTGTCAAATGTTCCCGAACACAAGTGAGATGCTTACAAGCCCTTCTCAACAATGCAGAGTTAAAAAGTAAGACAAGTTGCTAATAAACATAGAAAATAGGAACACAATAGATAACAATAACAAGGCTCTATACAAGGAGTCCATGTGCAGGGGTACGAGGTAGTTGAGGTAATTATGTACGTATAGGTAGGGATAAAAGTGACTAGGCGTGTGTGTGTGAGTGAGTGTGTGTGTGTGTGTGTGTGTGTGTGAGTGTGGAATCCATATGCATTTGTGTGTTTTGTGTGTGTGAGAGTATTTTGTGTGTGTGTGTGTACGTGCGTGCGTGCGTGCGTGTGTGCGCGTGCGTGCGCGCGTGTGTGTGTGTGTGTGCGTGCGTGTGTGTGCGTGCGTGTGTGTGTGTGTGTGTGTGGAATCCATATGCATTTGTGTGTTTTGTGTGTGTGAGAGTACTTAGTGTGTGTGTGTGTGTGTGTGTGTGCGTGCGTGCGTGCGTGCGTGCGTGTGTGTGTGTGTGTGTGCGTGTGTGTGTGTGTGTGCGTGCATGTTGGAGTGTCAGTGTAAGTGTGTGAGTAGATTCCAGTGAGTGTGCAGAGAGTCAGTGCAAAAAAGGATCAACTCCAATAGTCCTTGTAGCCATTTCATGAACTGTTCAGCAGTCTTATGGCCTTGGGGTTAGAAGTTGTTCAGGAGCCTCTTGGTCACAGACTTGGTGCTCCAGTAACACTTACAGTGCTGTAGCAAAGTGAACAGCCAAGGCTTGGGTAGCTGGGGTCTTTGACAATTTTCCTGGTCTTCCTCTGACGCCACCTGGTATAGAGGTCCTGGATGGCAGGGAGCTCCCCATTACCCTCTGTAGTGCCTTGTGATCAGATGCCAAGCAGTTGCCTTACCAAGCCATGATGCAGCCAGTCAAGTTACTCTCGATGGTGCAGCTGTAGAACTGTTTGAGGATCTCAGGGCCCATGCCAAATCTTTGCATCCTCCAGATGGGGAAGAGGCGTTCTTGTGCCTTCATCACGACTGTGTGTGTGTGTGTGTGGGTGTATCATGTTAATTCCTCAGTGATGTGGACACCAGGGAACCTAGAGCTCTCGACCCGCTCCACTACAGCCCCGTTGATGTGAATTGGGACTCAGTCCTCCGTTTCCTCTTGTCCTCGATCAGCTCCTTTGTCCTGCTGACGTTGTTGTCCTGGCACCACACTGCCAGGTCTCTGACCTCCTCCTTATAGGCATGTGTCTCATGTGCATATTCTTTGATTCAACATTTAATTGACCTTGTAAGGCTGTTTGGAAGCAGGGAAGCGGTGAAGCAAGCAGTATATTACACCTGCTTTTATAATCAAATCACCTATTAGAGTTTCCTCGACGTCTAAAAATAGCCTTTTATTTGACACCAGGATTTTTAAGTGGTGAAAACTGGGCTTAAAGGCAAAGCAGTCAAATAGCTCAGACCAGAATGAATCTCGGTAAGTCACAAGGTTGTCGACCACAGGAATATTCCTGTAGAGATTTCAATAGAAAGAGGAACAGTGAAAGTTAACAGTCTGGTCTGATCGGCAGGCTTCCGCGTTT
Organism: Oncorhynchus tshawytscha; assembly: GCF_018296145.1. Classification (NCBI taxonomy): domain Eukaryota; kingdom Metazoa; phylum Chordata; class Actinopteri; order Salmoniformes; family Salmonidae; genus Oncorhynchus; species Oncorhynchus tshawytscha. The sequence goes on along the minus strand of NC_056430.1, from coordinate 11,060,983 downwards.
CACCTCATGATTCTGGAATGAAAACAACCCAACAAGCCTAAACCTATTTTTAAACCAGGCTGTAAATGTTCCCGAGCTCCACCAACGCCCACAGCACAGGTAGGTAACGTCTAATTGTCATACAGGAACTATACATACAGTAAAGTTTACGGTCTGAAAACCTTGATACTAACCCTGATAATACTGCATGTAAGTTCATGTCACTGTGCAGTTAGCCTAATTTTACAACCCAGAGTTACCCCAATGTCAATCAAGGCAAGTCATTAAGTCATGTGTTTTTTCATCTCACGATAGACTACAGAAAGCTACAGGTCACATTCTAGAGACTGAATTCATTTGGAATCCTCTGCTGTTGGACAGAAATCAACAGTTAAGTCATGCAGACCTGATAGAGGGAGACTTTCTTTCCACTGGTGACCAGATCACCACAGCACATGGACAGAAATCAACAGTTAAGTCATGCAGACCTGATAGAGGGAGACTTTATTTCCACTGGTGACCAGATCACCACAGCACATGGACAGAAATTAACAGTTAAGTCATGCAGACCTGATAGAGGGAGACTTTATTTCCACTGGTGACCAGATCACCACAGCACATGGACAGAAATCAACAGTTAAGTCATGCAGACCTGATAGAGGGAGACTTTATTTCCACTGGTGACCAGATCACCACAGCACATGGACAGAAATCAACAGTTAAGTCATGCAGACCTGATAGAGGGAGACTTTCTTTCCACTGGTGACCAGATCACCACAGCACATGGACAGAAATCAACAGTTAAGTCATGCAGACCTGATACAGGGAGACTTTATTTCCACTGGTGACCAGATCACCACAGCACATGGAGGGAAAGAAGGAAGGGGATTGAAGCTCAGTAAAGGAAAGTGCTGATGTGTCTGCTCTGACTGGTTGTGAGTTGACAACATATCATCAATCAATACTCCAAAAATGTGTCTTATTCCAAGTGCTCAATGAATTGTACTACCGAGTAAAAATGACATAATGGTAGAAATCGTGATCCATTCATTCAGAAATGATAAATAGTTGAGGTTAGTGCCTATAAGGGCCGAGTATAAGCTTACCTGGCCTTGGGTCTGGGTGGTCCATTGGCTTTACCTGAGCCTTGCTGCCTGGCCCGAGATGCACTTCTCCATAACGGCATCCTGCCTGTCGTCTCCTCTCTCTCCCCCATGCAGCCTGCTGCTGTTTGCTAGTAGGAGAAAACAGCAGCTGCCCCGAACCTTCCCCGCTTGCTCTGCTCTGCAAGCTGCTTCCTTATAATCTCCTCAGGCAGTAAACACATTACAGTCAGAAAGGAAGTAAGGACTGTTTCATTGGTCTTACTTTGTTAGTGGGACGTCACACTGTCTGTTGCATCCTGAGGCAGGAAAGGACTGGAGAAGGTCGAGGGCCTGGGGGCCTGGGTAAAGTAGGGGCTGGGGGGCAGGGGGTAGTAGGACTGGGGGCTGGGGGAAGTAGGACTGGGGGGCTGGGGGAAGTAGGACTGGGGGCTGGGGGAAGTAGGACTGGGGGCTGGGAGGGTAGGTCTGGGGGCTGGGGGAAGGGGGGGGCTGGGGAAGTAGTAGGAAGTAGGACTGGGGGCTGGGGGAAGTAGGACTGGGGGGCTGGGGGAAGGACTGGGGGGCTGGGGGAAGTAGGGGGGGCTGGGGGAAGTAGGACTGGGGGTAGGACTGGGGGAAGTAGGACTGGGGGGGACTGGGGAAGTAGGACTGGGGGCTGGGGGAAGTAGGACTGGGGGAAGTAGGACTGGGGGAAGTAGGACTGGGGGACTGGGGGAAGTAGGTCTGGGGGGACTGGGGGAAGTAGGTCTGGGGAAGTAGGTCTGGGGGAAGTAGGTCTGGGGGCTGGGGAAGTAGGACTGGGGGCTGGGGGAAGTAGGACTGGGGGAAGTAGGTCTGGGGGAAGTAGGTCTAGGGGACTGGGGGAAGTAGGTCTGGGGGCTGGGGGAAGGGACTGGGGGCTGGGGGAACTGGGGGAAGTAGGACTGGGGGCTGGGGGAAGTAGGACTGGGGGAGTAGGTCTGGGGAAGTAGGACTGGGGGAAGTAAGTAGGACTGGGGGAAGTAGGACTGGGGGCTGGGGAAGTAGGACTGGGGGAAGTAGGACTGGGGGAAGTAGGAGGAAGACTGGGGGAAGTAGGTCTGGGGAAGTAGGACTGGGGGAAGTAGGACTGAGGGCTGGGGGAAGTAGGACTGGGGGAAGTAGCTCTGAGGGAAGTAGGTCTAGGGGACTGGGGGAAGTAGGTCTGGGGGCTGGGGGAAGTAGGACTGGGGGACTGGGGGAAGTAGGTCTGGGGGCTGGGGGAAGTAGGACTGGGGGCTGGGGGAAGTAGGACTGGGGGAAGTAGGTCTGGGGAAGTAGGTCTAGGGGACTGGGGGAAGTAGGTCTGGGGGCTGGGGGAAGTAGGATTGGGGGCTGGGGGAAGTAGGATTGGGGGCTGGGGGAAGTAGGACTGGGGGCTGGGGGAAGTAGGACTGGGGGCTGGGGGAAGTAGATCTGGGGGCTGGGGGAATATAGACTACAGCCCTCTGGACTGATTAATATAGACTACAGCCCCCTGGACTGATTTATACAGACTATAGATCTGGATGATCACCCTGCTCTCTTCTCATCTGATCTCTCCCCCACCCCCCCCACCCCACCCACCTCTGAGGGCCTGTGACAGGGCAGGGAGGAGAGAGACACAGTGGCAGGGAGGAGGTTTACACACTTCTGAACCAAGCCGAGCCCAACCCAGCCAGGTTGCTGAAGCCGTGTTGGGAAAAAGAAAACACCTGAGTATAACCAGTATCTTGCACTTTGTGTCGGCAAGTTACAGTGCTAAGCACATACATCAGGCTAAGAGTTCAACAGATCTAAATGAAGAACAGGAACAGATTAACAGTGTGAGTGAGGTATGGCATTCATATAACAGAGGTACGTCACAGTCACTGACTGAGTGGGTATGGCGACATAGTGATCCATCCACATTCCATTTCTTTGCCATGCAGGTCTTGCAAATTCCGCAATGGTGACAAGAATAATAGAATTGTTGTTATAGACGACCGCAAATAGATGTATAATGCCTCCCGCTGTATTTTAACAGAGATGCTATGTATGTGGGGCCACGCAACTGCAGAGTTCAGTATGTGATCTGGAATTACATGCGGCAAATGGGTGATAATCTCACTACAGTTTATGACAACGAGCAATAAAAGCCCTTGTTGTAAACCCACCCTCCCCCTTCCTCTCCCCTCCCCTTCCCTCTCCTCTCCCCTCTCCTCCCCTCTCCTATCCCCCCTTCCTCTCCCCTCCTCTTCCCTCTCCTCTCCTCTCCTCTCCTCTCCTCTCCTCTCCCTCTCCTCTCCTCTCCTCTCCTCTCCTCTCCTCTCCTCTCCTCTCCTCTCCTCTCCTCTCCTCTCCTCTCTCCTCCCTCTCCCCCTCGTCTCCCCTCTCCTCTTGTCTCCCCCTCCTCCCCCTTCCCTCTCCTCTCCCCCTCTCCTCTCCCCTCCCCTTTCCTCCCCCTCCCCTCCCCCTTTCCCTCTACTCTCCCCTCTCCTCTCCCCTCTCCCCTTGTCTCCCCCTCCTCCCCCTTCCCTCTCCTCCCTTCCCCCCTCTCCACTCCCCTCCCCTCTCCTCTCTCCCCCCCCTCCCCTCCCTCCCCCCTCCCCTCCCCTCCCTCCCCTCCCCTCCCCTCCCCTCCCCTCCCCTCCCCCTCTCCTTTCCCCCTCCCCTCTCCTCTCCCCCTCTCCTCTCCTCCCCCCCCTCTCCCCCTCCCCTCTCCTCTCCTCTCCTCTCCCCCCCCTTCCTCTCCCCCTCTCCTCTCCCCTCCCCCTCTCCTCTCCCCTCTCCTCTTGTCTCCCCCCTCTACCCTCCCCTCCTCTCCTCTCCTCTTTCCTCTCCTCTCCCCCCTCCCCTCCCCCTCTCCCTCCCCCTCTCCTCTCCCCTCCTCTCCACTCCCCTCCCCTCCCCTCTCCTCTCCTCCCCCTCTCCTCTCCCCTCCCCTCTCCTCTCCCCTCTCCTCTTGTCTCCCCCCCTCTACCACTCCCCTCCTCTCCTCTCCTCTTTCCTCTCCTCTCCCCCCTCCCCTCCCCCTCTCCTCCCCCTCTCCTCTCCCCTCCTCTCCCTCCCCTCCCCTCCCCTCTCCTCTCCTCCCCTCCTCTTCTCTCCTCTCACCCCTCCCCTCCCTCCCCTCTCCTCTCCCCCTTCCCTCTCTCCTCTCCTCTCCTCTCCTCTCCCTTCCCTTCCCTTCTCTCCTCCCCCTCCCCTCCCCCCCTCCCTCCCTCCCCTCCCCTCCCTCCCCTCCCCTCCCCTCCCCTCCCCTCCCCTCCCCCTCCCCTCCCCTCCCCTCCCCTCCCCCTCCCCCCTCTCCTCTCCTCTCCCTCTCCTCTCCTCTCCTCTCCTCTCCTCTCCTCTCCTCTCCTCTCCTCTCCTCTCCCCTCCCCCTCTCCCTCCCCTCCCCTCTCCTCTTGTCTCCCCCTCTACCACTCCCCTCCTCTCCTCTCCCTTTCCCCTCCCTCCCCCCTCTCCTCTCCCCTCCCCTCTCCCTCTCCCCTCCCTCCCTCTCCCCCTCTCCCCCTCCCCTCTCCTCTCCTCTCCCCCTTCCTCTCCCCCTCTCCTCTCCCCTCCCCCTCTCCTCTCCTCTCTTGTCTCCCCCTCTACCACTCCCCTCCTCTCCTCTCCCTTTCCTCTCCTCTCCCCTCCCCTCCCCCTCTCCTCCCCTCTCCTCTCCCCTCCTCTCCTCCCCTCCCCTCCCCTCTCTCCCCTCCCCCTCTCCTCTCCCCTCCCCCTCTCCTCTCCCTCTCCTCTTGTCTCCCCCCTCTACCCTCCCCTCCTCTCCTCTCCTCTTTCCTCTCCTCTCCCTCCTCCCCTCCCCCCTCTCCTCCCCCTCTCCTCTCCCCTCCTCTCCACTCCCCTCCCCTCCCCTCTCCTCTCCTCTCCTCCCTCCTCTTCTCTCCTCTCACCCCTCCCCTCCCCTCTCCTCTCCCCCTTCCCTCTCTCCTCTCCTCTCCTCTCCTCTCCCTTCCTTCCCCCAGCAGCATGTGGCGCAGCAACCCAGCCAGCGCTACCCAACAGCAACAACTCAACAGCAGCCAGCAGCAGCAGCAGCGAACAACAACATACCACCTTGCCTGCCATGCCCATATAGCCCAGCAGCAGCAGCAGCACGTACCGCCTTGCTCATATGCTGCGCAGCAGCAGCAGCAGCAACGCACCACTCCCGCAACCAGCAACGACCAGCATATCTACCACTGCCTGCTGCTGCTATTATACTACTTCCTATTACTTTACATACACACACACACACACTACACACCCACACATACACTTATGCCACTGCCCTTTATACTCCCTTCTCTCTCTGCTCTCTCTCCTCTCTCTTTCTCTCCTCTCTCTCCTCTCCTCTCTCCTCTCCTCTCCTCTCCCTCTCTCTCTCTCTCTCTATATATCCGCCGCCACCTCCTGCCGCCGCCACCACCGCCGCCTATGCACGTACTTTTCCACACCTCTGTACCACCACCTGCCTTATGCTGCCACCATAACTTGCCACCTTCACTGCACTCCTGCACCTACCTGCTGTTACCCTGCCTTCACCATGCCACCGCCACTTACCTACTGCACCACTACCTTTCACCATCACTGCACTACTGCGCCACCTATGCACCTGCTTACACCACCGCCAGCATACACGCTTTTTCCGCCACCTGCACCCTCCACTGCTTTGCGTTGTATACCACCCAATGCTGCCACCTGCTACCAGCAACTGCCACATCCACACCACTACCACACTGCCTCTTAGAGCTCTATGAGAGAGAAAGCCCCACCTGTAAACGATTTAGGACAGAAGGAAGGCAGCAATTAGGAGGCCTGGGTGCATGATGAGTGTAGCCTTTATATATATATATATATATATATATATGCAACCCAGCCCCCAGCCAGATGGCGCTGTAACCCGCCAGCCAGCAACAGCAACGTGCCCGGCGCACCACACCATGCCACCCTTTACCTTGCCCAGCCCCAGCAACACCTT